>NW_026596095.1:26970251-26971506 GCF_907164565.1 Psammomys obesus
TATCTATCTATCTATCTATCTATCTATCTATCTATCTATCTATCTATCTATAATTAGAGCTGAACATTTGGGGCTGGATAATATATTAAGCTTTATTCCCAGAGAAGACCAGTTTCCCTCTCAACAGCCATTGATTGCCTATAGTGTTTCAGGAAGGATTGGGGCTTTGTGAGATTTCTCCTATTCTCACTGTCATGTCAGCTGACATTGTCATTATGTAAGGTCTTATTTAGAAAATGCTGTTGTTGAGATTTCATGGATGCAGAGTCCCTGTAGTGTCTAGAAGACACTCTCTAGCTGTTCACTGGCTCCTATAGTCTTTCTAGCCCATCCCATGTTTTATGATATTTCCTAAACTTTAGGTGTATCAGTTTTGTTGTGGATATCTCAAATGGTATTGGACAGCCCAGAGTCAGTTGTTCTATGTGTTTGGACTAGTTGTGGAATTCTGTAATAGTATCCATCTGCTACCCAAAGAAGCATCTTTGGATGAGGAATGAGATCTAACTGTAGGTATAAGGGTATTTACTTAGAATGAAGTTACAAATTACATGGGGTTAGAGAAGTGGAGTAATAGTAGGTTCTCCTGTGACATCTATGATCTCTCTGCTGCATCTTGTGGTTGGCAGGTTTTCTAGCTGGGTAGGACTATTGACTACTTTTTTTCTCTTGAGAGTTATTAGACTATTAGAGATAGTCCCCAGGCAGGATATCTTATTTGTATTGTTCCAAATCCTACACCCAAAATGTGTTGTCTTCAGCAATAGAGTCCTGCCTTCAAATTCTGTGTGACAATCCAGAGCCAAAGCAATAGCCTATACTTCTTGAGGAATCTCTTGACCAACTTCACTGACCGACTACTCAAAAGGTGATTTCCATGTTTGGCAATGGGGTTTTTGTTAGAATGTAGTTTAACTACATTGAATATACACGTATAAATGTATTTTTATGTAAACACAAAACTTGTTTTTTTATGGCTTTCTCAAATATACATAATATAAAAGACAAATAATTGGCTTATTATTGAGAAATCATTCAGGAAAATGGTTTTAAATAGCACAAAACTTAAAAACACTCTGAAGAGACTGTCAAACATAATGTTAATTATTTCTCATTAATTGTGTGCTAGATTCTAAGCTGTGTAAAGAAGGCTTCAAGCTTGGTATCAGACCTTAGGGGAAATGCTGGTTTTGTTAGGCATATATGAATGTGTGTGTGTGTGTGTGTGTGTGTGTGTGTGTGTGTGTGTGTGTGT
>NW_026596095.1:26971516-27352824 GCF_907164565.1 Psammomys obesus
TGTGTGTGTGTGTGTGTGTGTGTGTGTGTGTGTGTGTGTGTGTGTGTGTTGGGTGCAGTTTTAGAAGAAGCATGTCAGCTGAACTCTGTAGTAATTCAACAAAATTTCACTACAGTTCAGGAAAATTAGAAAGATGAACAGTTTATCTGTTTTTGATATTTATGAAACAAAAATAAAAGAGAAAGAGGAAGGGAGGAAGAGGGGAAAGAAGAGAAGTAGATAGGAAAAACAGGAAGAGGGTGTCTTTGTTACTGTTCTATTGCTGTGAAGAGACACCATGACCAAGACATATCTTAAAAAAACAAAATCATTTAATTGAAGGTTTCTTTACAGTTTCAGACTATTAGTCCATGTTCATCATGGCAATAAGCAGACAGGCATGATGCTGGAGCCAGGATAAATGGGTACCAATTACCTAGTAAAGTGTACATTACATTGAAAGCAAAATGTAAACATTATCACATAATTTTGATCCTAAGAAATCACATGATTAAATATACAGGAAGAAAATTCAAATTAATTCACATTTCAGAGTATGGTGTAAAAAATAAAACAAAATTAAAGAATTAAAGAGTGAGAGGAATGTGGGGAATAAACATTCTTTGGTTCTAGTCTTACTACTAATATTTAGTTGGCCGTGGTAGAATAAAGAAAAATAAGCTTTAGTTATTTTACTCTATCTATGGCCAACTGAACTGATTTCATGTTCTCTATATTTTAATTTAAGTTAATCTGGGTTTGAGACAAAGATCCAGTATTTGTGCATAACTGTCTTTAATTTATCTTGTAGTTTTTCATGTACTAGCAGCCATGACTCTGAAATAAGGGGAATAAGATTTTTCTGTGTGACAGGATAGCCATACTAAAATCTAAAGACAATAAACACTAAGGAGGACTCTAGGGAGGATGCTTAAATCTCATTCAGAATGGCAAACAGGATAGACACCAGAGGTGGAAGAGAGGAAACAGGATGGGAGCCTACTATAGAGGGTCCTCTGAAAGGCTCCACCCAACAGGGGATCAAAGCAGATGCTGAGACTCAGCCAAAGTTGGGCAGAGCGCAGGGAGTCTTATGGAAGAAGGGGGAAGGATAGGAAGACATGGAGGGGACAGGAGCCCCACAAGGAGACCATCAAAGCTAAAAAATATGAGCCCAGAGGGTCCTACAGACTGATGCACCAACCAAGAACCATGCACTGAGAGGGCCTAGACCCTCTTTTCAGATGTAGGCAATTGGCAACTCAGTCTCCATGTGGGTTCCCAAGTAAAGGGAGCAGGGGCTGCCTCTGTCATGAGCTGGATTGCCTGCTCTTTGATCACTTGCCCCTGGCCATGCAGCCTTACCAGGCCACAGAGAAAGAGGAGCCAGGCAGTCCTGAGGAAAGTTGATAAGCTAGGGGCAGATTGCAGAGGAGAACTCCCCCTTTCAGTGGACTAGGTGAAAGGGATGGGGGGAAAGAGAGAGGTAGGGTGGGACTGGGAGGAATTGAGGGAGGGTGCTTCAATCAGGATAAATAATGAATAAATAGTGAAAAAAATTAAAAAAAGATTTTTCCATGTGACCTTTTCCTACCAAGTTTCCTATTTTTCACTGAATAGATAAATACATCTCAGACCTGCACATAATTATCACTGATGAGAGACAAGGGAAATTTAGTTTCTAAATCATCACACGTGGGTTGTAGAGTCTTGTTTTCCTTGACATTAACATGGTCTTAATTCCATCTGAAAAGCTAACAGCACAGGTTTAATCTTGTATAGGTGTTATTATTGAGAAGGACTCTGCTTTTACATTTGATAGAAAATATGATTGTGTTCTGATGAGAGTGACATTTAAAATTGGTTTCCTAGACCTGGTGTGCCCACAGAAACCTCACAGATGGAAGAGGAGACAGATGTCAGAGAATCTCATACACTTGGATTTGTTTCCTCCTTCACTTCCCTCCTGGTACCTGCTTCTTGGCATTGCCTTTGCTGCCTCACAAAGAAAGTGTGCTGCAAAATGGCACGAGAAAGCATTGTGCAGCCTGCTAATATAGCTTTTAAAAGAAACAGCTTTCTCTGCTCTCCTATCTGATCTTCTTTCTTTCCCTAGACTCTTCAGAATCATGTATTATTCTCGCAGGGACCAAAGCAAAATAAAACTTGGTGTTTCGATGCTCTTAGAAGGCCGGCAGTTACAGGGGAGTCCCATTCCTCCTCATGCTCCTTTCAGCATCAATTCGAGGCTCACTGTTGCTAACACCGATGTATGTTTTCTAAGCAACAACCAGAAGGAAAACCAAGAATCCTGTCTCCTCTATATGTCATAAGTTTATGGTGCTTTTAGAGCTATCTATCTCCCAATGATGACATCTTTCTTTCTCAAGCAAAACTAGAGGTTCAGCTCCAAAGATAAAAACTACGACAAGGAGCACCTACTATTTTAACATTCGGAATTACTAGAATCTGTAAGTCATATGAATTTGGGAAGAAATCCCAGCATAGAAATAAAAGCTATTTTTATTAGATAGCTTCTGTTAGAAATAAATAAATACAACATGACAGATTAATTCAATCTGTCAAAGTTGATGATCATTTTGAATTCATGTGTTAGTCTGTAATGGTTGTTTACTTCCTTCCTCATTCCTGGTTCTTTTTTTCTGACCCTTGGATGTAGAATTGTAAAAATAAAAATATTGTTTTTTTCTACACCTGTTCTAGCTCTCAAATTATGACCAGAGACCTATTGAATTTATCAATAAGCTCCAAAGCACTAAAGGGGGCCCCTTTCTGTATTCTAACCTATCTACACTGATCTGGACTATTTCCCAGCCATGCATCCTGTTTCCTGCCATCTAGTCTCACTCTGCTCCTGCTCCATCTTTATTCTCATGGTGACTCCCTATTGGCAATTTCCTCATGGTGACCATCTCCTGGGACCCTCTAACTGGGATTGCAAGTGCCAACTCAAATTTCCTCTCCTCTCCTTCCCAGGTATTTAGTTAAGATTTTATTATCTAGTCAGAAATGATGGTGAACCATTTTTACACAATGTTGTGACAGGAGATTCTTTAATCAGAATGACAGTCACAGAAATCAGCATCTGAATACATAGGGCACAAAACCATCTCCAACACAGAATACATATGTATTCATTCATTTGAACATTTTTCTAAAACATCTTTTTGTTCTGCATGGTGGTACATGCCTTTAATTCCAGCACTCATGGAGGCAGGGGCCAGAGCATCTTTGTGAGTTTGAGGCCAGGAAAGTGAATCTGAGACAGCCAAGGCTCAAAATCAAATCAAAACAAAGCAACAACAAATCAAACAAAAACATGCAAGCATCTTTCCTGTCAAATTTATGTGGGACTTCATCCAAAGCACAATGGACAATATTAAAATTTACAGCTTTTTTTTTCAATAGAAACAAAAATGTTTTGAGTGTAATTTAAGAAAAAATATGTGAAGATTCTATTCCCTGATAACTTTGACAACAGTATCATTACAATTTTAACTTAGGCAATGTATTGGTTTGAATAGGAATGACCCCCATTAGGGGTCACCCCCATTAGGCTCATATTCTTGAATACGTGGTCATTAGGGAGCAGCACTGTGTGGCAGAGATTAGAAGGTGTGGCCTTGTTGGAGGAAGTACGTCACTGGGGGTGAGCTTCCGGGTTTCAGAAGCTCAAGCTAAGCCCAGTATTGCCCTCTCTTCCTGTTGCCCGCTGATCCAGATGGAGAACTCTCAGCTTTTTCTCCATTACCATATATGCTTGACTGCCATCATGCTTCCTGCCATGAGAATAATGAACTAAACCTCTGAACCTGAATGCCAGCCTCAATTAAATGTTCTTCTTTATAATAGTTGCTGTGGTTATGGTGTTTCTTGACAGCAATAGAAACCCTGAGACAGGCAGGAATCCATGTTGCTTTGCACAATAGTGATTTTCAAAATAAGTGACAAAGATAGAAAAAAATCAGAAGTATTAGAATAACTCAACAGCACTGTCATGTATTAAACAGTGGCAATCAAAATGAAAAAATGAGTCTGGCCTCTGAGAAAGAACAAATTTCACTATTAAGACAGGAGTGAGAAGGTATTATAAAAGCACTGAGGATTTTTCTGTAGGAACGCTAAAATGAGTTCATCTGAATGACAAACAAGAAAAATATTCTTACAAACACATAGGCTCTCTTTACTATAAGTACTCACGTAACAGAGTACTTGACAGTGACCTGGGGGCATCCTGCTCTGGGTAGGAATTGAAGTAGGTGAATTCTAAGTCCTGTCTCACTCTGAGAACCTGTGTCTGTGGAAACCTTATAGTGAGGACATTAAGACTAGGACTGAGGGACAAGGGTTGCTTTAATCTACAGCTTTCTTTCAATCTCCTTCTTGCTCAGTCTTAGAGTGGCCCGTGCTTTACAACAGAGATGTAGGTTTGGCAAGAGTTTCTATTTTTGTCTGTAAAGTTCTGGACAACTTTAAGACTTTATTTGTATGCTATTACTGTGATCTTTTAAGAACCCCTGAGGAATGTGTATTTAGTACATAGGTACATGTTCCCTTGAAAAGCTCAGCCGAGGAGCACTGGAGGAGGCTGAACATGGAGGGGAGAGTATGGATGTCATTTGCTTTGTGGCAGAAGGGAGAGCAGGACAGATTATTCCCAGTTCACTGGATTTTTACCTGATGACTTTCAGAGAATGTAAATGAGGAGACAATCACAGGGGGTACATTTAATGACATCTTAATGCATTGTGGAATTTATGACAAGGCCTGGATAGCTTGGGCACTCCACTGTTGGAAGCAGATGCTGCTATAATTCTACTTAATACTGAGAAGGAGAGGAAAGCATATTGTTTTTCATACAAATGTTTATGAAACGTTAATAAGAATAACATGTAGCGCTTGATGCTGCGTACATAACCTGAAACCCTTTTCTATAAATATTTGTTAAGGAGGCATTTTTGCTCTCAACATAAATTGGTTCCAAGTCCAGATCCTAAGATGTTATATGATCTTCTTTCTCTTAGTACATATTTAAATAAGACTAACTGACCCAGAGGTGCAGTCATTTTTTACTGTAATTTCTATCTTAGCCCCTAAAGGAGTTGCTTGGACTTGACTCATGAAATATACTCTGCACCATAGCTCAGTGAATGGCTAGGAAGTAGAACTTTTGTGGTTATGCTAACTGGTTACTAACATGTTTGGAGGGAGTAATGAGCTTCATTAAGTTTGAGAAAGTACAGTTTCTAAATGATGTGGTAATACTTGATATTTACAATATAAAAATATTTCTAAAATACGTTTTTCATCTCTGCCAGAAATGTTGGCTCAGTAATTTCCAGTGACCAATTAGGAGAATGAGAGGAGGTAGAATATGTTTGAGAAATTCTCTCCATTCCAACATCACAGTAAATTTGATTTACTGTTCCAAATGCCACAGTTCTTCATCTCTAACTACAGTGGCGGGGCTCTTAGGCACAGTTTTATTTCAGGCTGTATCTTTTCTATTTGCACCACGTATTAAGTTACTTGTAATGACTCTTACTAGCCAATGTCCCTACCCACTCTTTTAATGGAGGAACTGTTTTAGAGAAACAGGATACTGTAACTGTGATTTTTCTTTCAGTTAAAATGATCCTAATTGCTAATCACTCTTCAGCATCATGGCACTGTCTCCTCTTAGCTTCCTGGCTTTGGTCAAAAATGTCAAGTCTATAAAATGAATCATTTTTGTAGCTTTATTTGTTTAAGTACTTAAATATGGGATAATTTTCACATGACGTCTTTTGCCTTCCAAAGCAACAGAGGAAAGCCATTGTGAAGCATTAGGCCAGTGTGAGTCTTGGGAAAAGCAAGAAGGGCTTTATCTTCTAAAACTATCCTGGAAGCAGCTTTACCAGTCCACAGAGGAAGACAAAGAAGCCAGCCCTGATGAGACCTGATAGACTCGGGTCAGATGGAAGGGGAGGTGGACCTTCCCTATCATTGGATTAGGGGAGAGGCATAGGAGAAGAAGAGGGAGGGAGGATGTGATTGGGAGGGGATGGGGAAGGGGGCTACAGCTGGGATACAAAGTAAATAAACTGTAATTAATAAAAAATTAAAAATTAAACAAACAAAAAAATTATTGCAGCAACTGGGTTGAGAAAGGACAGAGTAAATACTTAAGAACCTCATATAGGAGTGCTTCTAAGAGTAATATTGAATTTTTCTTTTTGTACCTCTTCAATGAGTCTATTTGACACAGTGTGATTGGTTAATTATTCTTTCTTTGTGAAACAGGGCTACAGCATAATGATACTTAAACTTTCTAATAAATCAGCCTTCTCCAGTGTTGGAAGACAGCGACACATGCTATTTTGGTCTCAGATTTCCAAAGAGTGCTAATGACATGCAATATTCAACTCTAAATACAATGTTATGTATTAGAAAACAGTACCATATGTAGAAATTTTCAAAGTTGATTTTTACCTGTGCTTGTTCTAATAAATTTCTCCTAACAGAAATTAGGAGACAGTTTGGTGAGAATTTTCTTTTTATCTGTTGCTGTCTTGTATATTTTATGAACTTCTTTGTCGTATTGAGAGCTTTTAAATGAATTTTATCTCACTTTACCTAGGATATCTCTGTGAAAAAAAATCACTAATCTAAAAGGATATAGTATCCAAGCTAATGTCATTGTTGGTCCTCAGGTAGTCATTTGCCCTTACTGCAATAAATTAGGCTGTTTTGAGTTTCTGTTAAAGACTAGAGGTAGATATTTAAAATAAAAACTTTATTGTAAATTGAAGTCATTGTATTTGAATTTTCTCAGCACCTCAATAATTATTTTGCTCTGGAAAGGAAAAGAATGTAAAATAATGAGTACAATCCACAGCCCATTGGAAGTAGAGATACATAAACACTATACAAACTTTCTTTTTTTAAAATTTATTTATTTTTACTAATTACAGTTTATTCACTTTGTATCCACCCATAAGGCCCTCCCTCTTCGCCTCCTGGTCCCATCCTCCCTTCCCCTTCTGCAAGCATAACCCTCCCCAAGCTCACTGATACTGGAGGTTCTCCTCTCCTTCCTTCTGATCTTCGTCTATCAGATCACATCAGAAATGGCTTCATTGTCATCTTCTGTGGCCTGGTAAGGCTGCTCTCCCCTCAGGGGAGGTGATCAAAGAACAGGTCAATCAGATTATGTCAGATGCAGTCCCTCTTCCCATTACTATGTAACCCACTTGGACACTAAGCTGCCATGGACTACATCTGTGCAGGGATTCTGGGTTATCTCCATACCTGGTACTTGGTTGGAGTATGAGTCTCTGGAAAGACCCCTGTGTTCAAATTTTCTGGTTCTGTTGCTCTCCTTGCATGGTTCCTGTCCTCCCCAGATCTTACTATTTCTCACTTCTTACATAAGATTCCCTGCATGTTGCCCAACAGTTGGCCATAAGTCTCATAGTCTGCTTTGATAGTCTGCAGGGTAGAGTCTTTCAGAGGCCCTCTGTGGCAGGTTCCTAGGTTGTTTCCTGTTTTCTTCTTCTTCTGATGTCCATCCTGTTTGCCTTTCAGGATGGGGATTGAACATTTTAGTCTGGGTTCTCTCTCTTTCAATTAAGATTATCATGATAATGGGCACAGGGGTCATTTGTGAGACTGTATCTCCAACCAAGGACCATGTATGGATATAACCTAGAACCCCTGCTCAGATGTAGCCCATAATAGCTCATAGTTGGTACCCAAGTAAGGGAAACAGGGACTATTTCTGACATGAACTCAATGGCTGGCTCTTTGACCTCCCCCAACCCAAGGGAGGAGCAGCCCTGCTAGGCCACAAAGGAGGACTTTTCAGCCAGGCCTGAAGATACCTGATAAGCTAGGTTGAGATGAAAGGGGAGGAGGTCCTCCCCTATAGTGGACTTGGAAAGGGGTAGGGAGAAGATGAGGGAGGGAGGATGGGATTGGGAGAGAATGAGGGAGAGGGATACAGCTGGAATACAAAGTAAATAAAATGTAACTAATATTAAAAAATAAAAATTTAATTAAAAATAAATAAATAAATAATCACGATAATACAGCAAATCCATGTTGTGGTCTAACTAAGCCTAACACTTTTAAGGTCATGCAGTTCAGTCATTAGTTGCTAATAGAACACAGTCATGAAAAGGGTGGTAGTGTGTTTCTTAGGGTTAAGCTCTATACCAGACTCTAGTTAGTCACTTATACTCAGCCATATGATTCTACTAGTCACGTCATAGTTCCCTGGTTTTCTCTATTACCAACATTTTCATTTGTGATCTAACCTGAGAATACCACCTAACATTTAACCTTTGTACCGTATCCTTCCTAGGAGTATCCTTTGTCTGTTGTTTTAGTTGGAGTGTGCCAGATACCAGAAGAGCAATATAACAAAAAATGTTACTGTATCAGTGGAATTAATATTCTCCACAAACTCATTTAAAGAGATAAAAGAAAATGGTTATGGAGGTTAAATTCAAAGTCAAGCAAGTGTGACATGACAAAGTTGATTCTGGAACAAGTTTGTGAAGCCAAGGCCCTTTGCTTAGGTTCACAGTGGTGACAGCACAGATATCCAGTGTAGATTATTCCCTGGGAAAACCTCTATGTCCACTCCTCTATCTGCCACGTGCCTACAGACAGGAGTCAATGAACACCTAGGTCTTTATAGCACTCATTTTACAAATAAGTTATTTAAAAAGCTGGAAAGCTGTTTGAGAAATTAATGATTGATCAAAAATGTGACTATTTTTTTCAAAGGTAGTTTTAACTAGATAATCTTGAGGAAATTTTGAGGAAAAATTCTGTTGTCTAAGAGTTTATCTTCAGTGAAAACTTGACTTTCTGTTGACATTGGCATATGGATAGAAGTTTCAAAGAGAATGAACTGTGGATGATAAAGGAATAAATGATTCTAGAAAAAGGCTTGAGGTAATGTCAAAGTGGTTACAGATTGCTGCCCTTATAACTTTTTCTTGGACATATTTGACATGCTTTCATAAATATTGTCTTTGTCTGTTTAAATGAAATTCAATGTCTTGAAGCTTGGAGAGGCTCTAAGGTGTTTTATTAATATTATGTCTCTAAGAAGCATCAAACAATCATTATTTAATAAATACTTGATAATAGTTTGAATTAAAAGAAATAATGAGCTATTATGTGTTGAATACTTTTGCTTAATGAAGAACTTCCCCCAAAATTGTGAGTAGAAAGAATAATCATAAAGTTATGTATATCAGTTATATTATTCAGGATACTTTTAAAACTCACAAGCTTGCAAGTTTATCTGTATGTGTGAAAGGATATTGTTACAAACATGCAAGTTTAGTGTTTATAAGCATATCTTCTTTGCAATGGAATTTCTAACACTTGTTTTGTGTCATCTGGTTGTATAAAATTCACACTGTGCACTTACTATTAGCTATAAGCTATGGACAATGTGCAGCCAGCATGTTACCTCAGGGACTTGAGAAGAAAGCTTCTGGATGCTATTTCACAACACCGATGGCTAACAGTGATAAAGGTGACAAAAGGTGTCAGAAGCCCCATAGCATTTATTCTGTGGCTGCTGATCTAAGTAAGGCCATTAGTTTCCAACAGGTGCAGAAGTCTTAAGTGCTGAACTAGCTTAGAGATGCTTAAATTCCATCCTATGTCTGCATCACAACTAAACAAATGCATGGAATTATGATCATGAAATCCTGTTTTACATTGAAGAATTTAAAAATATCAAAATAGTTTTTATTGGAAGTACATTATTCTTTCAAGATCATCCAGGCTAGAGACTTTTGACTCTGAATACATGTGCAAATACCCACTTCTCTTTATTAATCCCAGTAAACACAGCTAGACATTATTTTTTTTTACAATTGAATGTGTTTGAGTTTTGTGTGATCAGCATATTTTTTAATTTTTATTTGTTTAATATTAGTTACAGCTTGTTAACTCTGTATCCCTGCTTATCCCACTCCCTCTTTCCCTCCCAATTCCACCCTCCCACCCTCATCTTCTCCCTGCCCCTTTCCAATTCCACTGATAAGGGAGAACCTCCTCCCCTTACATCTGATACTGGTTTATCAGGTGTCTTCAGGACTGGTTGCAGACACCTCTTCTGTGGCCTAACAAGGCTGCTTTTCCCTGGGGGGGGGGGGGGGGGCAAAAAGCTCACTATCGAGTTCATGTCAGAAACAGTCTCTGTTCCGCTTATTAGAGTACCCACTTGGATACTGAGCTACCAAGGGCTACATCTGAGCAGGGGCTCTAGGTTGCATCCATACATGGTCCTTGTTTGGAGGAACAGTCTCATAAAAGACCCCTGAGCTCAGATACATTTGGTCCTTGTGGAACTCCTGTCCTCTTCAGGTCGTATTAAATTCCCCCTTCTTTTTGTTGATTCCTTGCACTCTGCCGGAGGTTTGGTTATGGGTCTTAATATCTGCTTGGATACACTGTAGAGTCTTTCAGAGGCCCTCTGTGGTAGGCTCCTGTCCTGTTACTTGTTTGCTCCTACATCCAATGTCTATCCCATTTGTCTTTCTAAGTGAGGATTCATCATCATACCCTGGGTCCTCTTTCTTGTTTATCGTCTTTAGGTGGATAGATTTCAGTATATTTATCCTATCTTACAGGTCTATATAAGTGAGTATATACCATGTGTGTCTTACTGCTTTTGGGATACCTCACTCAGGATGATCAACTCTAGATCCCACCATTTGCCTGCAAATTTCATGATTTCCTTGTTTTTAATTGCTGAGTAGTATTCCATTGTGTAAAAGTACCACAATTTCTGTATCCATTCCTCAACTGAGGGACATTTGGGTTGTTTCCAGGTTCTGGCTATTACAAATAAAGCTGCTACAAACATGGTTGAGCAAATATCCTTGTTGTGTACTTGAGCTTCTTTTGGATATATGCCTAGGAGTGGTATAGCTCGATCTTGAGGAAGCACTATTCCTAATTGTCTGAGAAATCACCAGATTGATTTCCAAAGTGGTTGTACAAGTTTGCATTCCCACCAGCAATGGAGGATGGTTCCCCTTTCTCCACAACCTCTCCAGCATGTGTTGTCACTTGAGTTTTTTATCTTAGCCATTCTGGTAGGTGTCAGGTGAAATCTCAGGGTCATTTTGATTTGCATCCCTCTGATGGCTAAGGACATTGAGCATTTCTTTAAGTGTTTCTCTGCCATTCTGTATTCCTCTACTGAGAATTCTCTGTTTATCTCTGCACCCCATTTTTTAATCAGATTGCTTGATTTGCTGCTTTTTAATTTCTTTAGTTCTTTATATATGCTGGATATCAGCCCTCTGTCAGATATAGGGTTAGTGAGGATCCTTTCCCAGTCTGTAGGCTGTCGTTTTATTTTGATGAATATGTCCTTTGCTTTACAGAAGCTTTTCAGCTTCATGAGGTCCCATTTATTGATTGTTGCTCTTAGAGCCTGTACAGCTAGACATTCTTAATGAATGCCTTTAAATAAGACATAAGAAAACCATAGAAAGCATAGATGACACAAAAACTACTATGGATCTTTAGAACTAAGAGGTGGAAAAAGGTTTTCTTTTTGTGTACTTTGTCCACAATTGAGAACTGGGGAAGCCAGAACACAAAAATATCAAAGTGGAGGAACAAACAGAAGACATTAAGAAAAGAAAGTTATTTACTAACGTTAGAGGACCAGAAAAGGATCAATCTGTACTAACAGAAATGTCAGGACAATAGTAGTCCTATCAAAGCCAAACACCACAGTGAAAGGCCGTGCCTTAACCTCAGAGAATGCTGAGTAGGAAGCTCATAGAATCAAAGCACTACTATCTATAATGTGCACTCCACCAGAGCCAACCCACCCCAAGATGCCATTGGGAAAACTGCAGGAAGCTGAGGTTCTTCCACTTAAATAGTGCCAGTGTTATGCCGGTAGTATCAGTGTCTGCATAAGTGGCAGATTGTGAGTTATTTCTTTCTGCTAGCACAGGGCCCAAAGAGGCCTTTTAAGACAATATATATAGTCAAACAACATAATGCCAAAATATTTAGGAAATAGTCAAGTCATAATAATTGTGATTATTTCTGCTGAAACAATTTAAATTTAGTACTGAGGAGCAGTACGCTTAAAGATGGCTACAGTGTAAAGAGAGACAGCAGGTTATGAGCAAGAACTCCAAAATGACAAATATGCTGGAATCATTTGACAACAATTTTAAAGCAGCCATTGCAGAAAGGCTTCAAAGAGCAATTCTGAATCTTCACAAGATTTAAACACAGCTGGGTGTGGTGGCACATGCCTGTGATCCCAGGACTCTGTGAGGTAGAGGCAGACAGATCTCTGTGAGTTCAAGGTCAGCCTGGTCTACAAAGCAAGTCCAGGACAGCAAAGGCTACACAGAGAAACCTGTTTTGAAAAACCAAAAAACAAAATAAAATAAACACATTGAATATAGATTTCATCCAAGCAATCACAAAGTGTAAGGTATAAACAAGCAGAAATATTAGATTAAAATTACGTTTACCAAAACCAAATAAAAATCATCAATAAATATGTTTAACAAAATGGAAGTATCTGTGAACTCAAAGATAAAATAATTAAAATGTATCCAATGTAAAGAACACAGAGATGGCTTAGTGCCAAAGAGTATTTGCTGAGCTGAACTAGGCATGGATCTTGGCATCTAAGTCATAAACCAGTAATGGACATTCATGCCTGAAAGGACCTTTCTGGGCAGGAGTGAAATAAATAGACATAGTGATGGTTTACATTTGCTGGCCAGCCACCTTAGTGCCAGGGTATTAAGAGACCTTGTCTCAAAAGAAATAAAGCATAAAGTTATAGAAGCAGAACACTTCTGACCTCTCTGAAACATCCACCTGCAGATATATTTACACATAGCCACGTATAGAACTATGCACAAACACACAAACCTGTGCACAAACACAGACACGCACAGAGAGACACATTCACATAGAAAAATAGACTAAACACACATATACACACGTTTACATACATACAAATACTCAGAGACACAAGCAACAGGCACATACACACAGAGAAACACAGATTCACAGAGACACCTGGAAAAAACTCACAGATACACTGTGACACATACAAAGACTCATATGTCAACACAAACATATTCATACAGTCACACACACCACATTCAATCCTATAGCCCTCCCTGCACAAAATAAGCAAATAATTTTTAGAAATTTAATTATCTCGCCTAAAGAAGAGAGGAAATGACCAAAACACAATATGGTAATGACCTTGAATCTCTGCCAGACTGTAAGAAGACTTTTTCTGCCCTTGGATTTTCAGAGAGAGAGGAAATATGAGTGTGGCTGAAACTGTACTCAGAAAATCTGTTCAAAATTCTAGAAATTTGGCAAATGATGCATCTCTACAAGTTCAGAAAACTAATGAACATTCGAATTGCATACGTTCAAAGAAAGTGATATAAAACACCTATCATTAAATTCTGAAAAAGAAAGGAAATATTATACTTTGTTTGCTACAGCAATATCACAGTAAAGGAACTTTAAAAGAAAAATTCAAGAGCTAAAATGCACAACAAAATTTACACTTTAACCCTCTTTATGTGTGCTACTCCTCAGTACTAAATTTACATTGTTTCAGCAGCAATAATCACAATTAATAACCATATTATTTTAAACTTACAAGACCAAGAATCTCTCTACCCATGAACGTTAGATTTTCATTTCCTCAATTGTGGAGCCTGGCAGCTCCCCTCACTGGAAGATTGTCCATAGGAAATTTATATTGACCAACACATAAATACTGACATGACAGCAGTCACTGAACTTAGCAGTGAGCACACAAGCTTTGAATTGGGCTTTTTTTTTTTCTTTTTGCTTACTGAGTAGGGATGGTTTACTTGTATGGATGGATCCCAGGCATAGCTTTCTTGCCCTTGCCCTATGATCCTCAGCATCATATGCAACAAAAATACTGAGAAAGTGGCACAAAACACGTGTTTCTTGGCCTCATCCCCAAGGTATCAGGCTTAGTGAGTTTAACACAGGGATCAGAATATTGCATTTCTCAGTAATTTATAAATGCTGCTTCTGCCAGCATGCTTTGGAGCACACTCCCCGGGACTCACACTTGATTCGGGAAGATAGGTGTTGAACGCCCAATGTTCGCACTGTTTATTTCCCACACACTACCTTACTTACCTTCCATTTTTCTCCTCTCTTCAAACAGCTGTTTCCTCTTGACTTTATGTAAGCTTTCTCAAAAAACCCACTGTCTCCATTTAGGGCTTCCTTCAAAACCGTGGACAGTCTTTCCACTGCAGCATCTTGGATTAAAAGTGAGTGCCACAAGGACCAAATATATCTGGGCACAGGGGGCTTTTCTGAGACTGATTCTCCAACCAAGGACCATGCATTGGAGATAACCTAGAATCCTTGCTCAGATGTAGCCCATGACAGCTCAGCATCCAAGTGGGTTTCCCTAGTAAGGGGAACAGGCTGGCTCTTTGACAACTTCCTCCCACCCCCCTGAGGGAGGGCAGCCTTGCTAGGCCACAGAGGAGGACAATGCAACCAGTCCTGATGAGACCTGATAGGCTAGGGTCAGATGGAAGGGGAGGAGGACCTCCCCTATCAGTGGACTTGGAGAGGAGCAGGGAGGAGAAGAAGGCGGGAGGGTGGGATTGGGAGGAAATGAGGGAGTGGGCTACAGCTGGGATACAAAGTAAATAACCTGTAATTGATATTAAAAAATAAAAATTATATAAATAAAAGAAAAAAAGTGATTTTTCTTTTCCCAGTCGTCATTTTGCCAGTTTTTCCCTCATCTGGGAGAAGAGAGTTGAAGAAGTCTGGCCTCAGACATGGTATAATTGTGGTTGGCTTGGTCTTGTCCAGGTCACGTGAAAGTAGATACATCTGCTCTGAATTCATTTGTTCAATGATCCTGTCATGCTTAGCAAATACTCTTTTGTTTCATTGAAGTCCCCAGTTACAACAGGCTATTAAACTCTTTTGCTTCTCTTCTGTGATAATCTGTAATCCTTGGAGGCAGGGGAATGATGTAGATAATCCATTTAAGACTGAGTACTCAACAGTAATATTCTTTGCAGGTTGACCAATTTTTTGACTTTTTGTTAGTTGCCATCAACAGAGGAAGGAAGCCTCTCTGACGCAGGTTGAAATATGCACTAATCTGATAGTGTGGAGAAAGGGGGGATTCATGAAAAAGCAATATTAAAAAAATTAAAGGAGTAAGAGAAAAAGAATCAAGTCACCAAGACTTGAGAGATAAAGATTATCATGAAACCCTCATATAAAAGAAAGCATGTGAAGTTAAAAGGAGTTTCGAAACAAAATGGATGTGAAGAAAGATCTAGAGACAGTAAAAATATGGACAAATGCAAGAAAGATTCAATCTCAGAATTTTCTAAATTTTGTTTTTATGGTTGAAAAAAATATAACATTTATTTATGCACTCCTCCTTGTATATACAAGAAATACTTGCAGTTATTTTTATTATGAACTGAAATGGGATGGCAGGTTACAGAAAAGTATTTTTCTGGATATAAAGCATTTGATTTTGATGTAGTTGCTGAGATGTAGTAAAGTAGCATTAAATTACATTTCTGCATTTTGCTAATGTTACATTTTCTGGCTTTGAGTTTGTGTTACTTACATGAAAAATATAACCATTGGAGAAAATTATATGAGGGTGTGCTAGATCTTTCTATAATATTTTTTTCAAATTCCTCTAAATTTCTAGGTATTACAAACGACTTCTGAAAGATATATTTTATTTTGCTTATTACTGCTGCATGCATTATTTGAAAAGTAAATATATCTTATGCGTTATATATAAAACGAGCTCCAGACCATTCTCTCTAACTTTTATCCAGATTTGCTTTCGAGTCATCGCTCTTCTTTGAAACTCACCACGTGACCTATTACATCTCTTCAGCATCTACTCAACATCATCTTTACAAATAGATGATACTAGCTGATGTAATGCAGCTACCAAGTACAATATCAAAATGATAGTGATAATTTGCAAGGCACTAGTAAATACACTGAACTACTTATTTCTTCACAAATACCAAGGAGGCTAACAGTGCTTTGTCACATATAGAACAAATCTATCAGAAATAAAACAAGATGGCAGGAAAATCGACACTATTAGTATGCTAACTAGTAATTCTAACGGTATTATGTACCTCGTACTTTAAATACATCTAAAAGGGAATGAAAATAAGAGGAAATGATGATTGTGCCCTGTCTCCTCTGTGATTGTTTCCCAACTTTCATAAGTCTTCATTTATAATATTGCAAGGGGTGTAGTGACTGGAAATTACCCTGGGAAACTGAGGGCTTACCCCTTTTATACCCTGTGCAGACATATTTGTATGAATAGCAAAGTATTTAAAAACTGTGTGAATAGAATTTCTAAGCCATAGGTTTAAAACTTGAACTGTACTTCCAAGGCTTTTAACCTATATAATGTATGCTCTAGCCATTTTTATTTTTCTATCAGCTCTCCAGAAATGCAGAGGTTTGTACTTTTGCTGAAATATTTAAGAAATTGAATAGAACTCTTTAACATTAAGAAATAGTTCTAACCTTGTACTTGATCCAAAAGTCTTAATAGTCCTGAAATATTTCACTTGCTTTGCACAGATCATTGGGTCAGCCTTCAAAGTGCTAATGAGGCCAAGTTCTCCAGGACAAACTCTAATGGGCTAGTTAGGACCAACTGACCTCCATGTCCACAGCTAACTTTCCTGACATGTTCACAGATGCTGGTCTCACCTGAAATACCTGGGCAGTTGATTGGCCGGTTCAAAAAAATCCATTGGCCAAAGTGACAGACACACTTGGGTCTGCTAACCCATCATCATCTACATACTGAAAATATCTTTAACATATTACTTTTTATTAGGAAAGAAATTAGGACACTGATGTCAACCTGTTTGACCTGATGGGCCCTTGAGTTTTCTTTCACGCTCTGTTTTATTAACTTTTGGACTAACTTAATAATATAAATTATTATTTTTATTTCCTGAACTTCTGGCCTAAAAAAAGTCAATGTTGACAGTTTCAAATTTGGACTTTTTAGAAAATGAGTAAGGATACATTTGAGGAGCTGCTGAATTTCATACCTAGAAACATACTTTATAGTGATCATTAAGAGAAAAAGAAATTACAAGGACAAAATTCTGTTTCATTCTCAGAGGTGAAAAGAAGAATAAAGGATGAGACATTCACTTTATCATCAGGATACAGAAGTGCTTTATCATTAATAAACACTAAAATTTTGTACTAATGATTGGCTCTAGTGATTGAAAGTAATTCAGCAGAGGAACACCCTATTTTCTCACAAGGGCTTTTCAGGCTAACATTATTAGACCCCAGCAAAGCAGCATGGAAGGGAGGTAGTTTCTAACTTGGCCTTCAAATGCTGACTAGATCCCATGTATATAATTACTTATGAGGAGAACATGAGCATCTTGAAGTGGGTGAGTGCTTTCCAAACAGACAATCAATATTAATTAGTGGGACATGAAATCAATTTAATGATTCAGTAGGTCTTGACCATCCCTTTTGAAATGAAATGCCATATAATAGTATAATCAGGAAGAAGACTGTATTATGCTAGGATGGATTCAGAATAGATTGGGAAGTCATGGAGTGTTTACTGAAGTAGTATGTGTATGCTCATGTCTGTGCTATGTCATGAAGTACAATATACTGCTCACTATGAGCCATGATGTTAAAGGAGGCTTGACCTTGGGAAATGCGATGGAAGAGACTTCTCTGAAACTACTGAAAATTTAATGCCTAGCCAAGCTGCCCCAAACAGCTTTTTTTTTTTTTCTTTTAGCTGAAGGGCCTGGAGTAGTTAACTTGGAAGCATACGCTATCAGTTCCTGTACGTGTTTGTTTTGTCTTTTTTTTTTTTTTCCTTTTGCCAGCTGTACTCTCCACCCTCATCTTATTTACATGTATGGGCCTATTTCAACACAAGTGCTTTCTATCACCTTGGAGTCTGACAATTCAGATTTAACTTATCTACCTGAAACATCGTTTCATTGGTGGCTCTTCAAAATTACATCGCAATAGTATTTAGTGTGCATTATTAATTTTTAAGTATTGGGCAACTGTGCAAGATAGTTGTGTTTTAAAAAAATAGATGACTTGGTAATATAGTCAGTGAGATATAATGTTTTGCCAGAATAATTGTTATGGAAGGAGACTCTAAGATCAGCCCAGGTATATCTTAGCTGCTATCCATGACAGTGGGTATCCACCTTTATTGAATAACTTGTCTCATAGGATTTAACGTCAATGGATATGTATCACTTCAATCAGATCACAACAGATTGTGATTCCTGTCCTGCTGGTTTAGCCTCAGTATTCCAGTCTCAACTTACATGTCATGAAGAATGTGTCTGTGTCAGAGGTCAACAGGATAAAAAAAAAAAATAGTGGTGGGCTTTACCTCATAGCCAGCCAGAATTTTAAGCCCCAGTGTCTTAAGGAAAAGTTAACTTAGGAAAAGTTCTACAGAGTTTAATACTTCTAGTTGCTACAGGAACACAGAAGTGGATTTTTCTTGAAAAAAACTTTCACAAGAGCCCATATCTTCTTACCAAGTTAACTGAGTCTTTTGAGAGGTCCTTCCTCAGAAAGCAGTCAATAGTATTGTCAAATTCCAGATTCATTGCTGCTATGGCACAAGTGCCTCCCTTTAAGAATTTGTCATGTACCTGTTGGCAGTTAGATGTGGTGTACGCTCTGATTCTCAAACATAGGATATTTGACAAACTGGAAATGCTTGTAAATTATTCATGCTTTTTATTTTAACAAGAGTCAGGTTAGCAAAATTATTTTCTACTCAGAATGTTAGCAGTGCTGTAATTGAAAAACTGTGTCCCCTAGAAGGTGAGGAGTGTCTCTCCTATCAGTGAACTAGGGGAGGGGCATAGGGGAAGCAAAGGAACTGAAGGTCAGATTGGGAGGGGAGGAGAGAGGGGGCCACAGGCAGGATACAAAGTGAATAAATTGTAAAAAAAAAAAAATTAATTAAAAAAAGAAAAAAACTGTGTCTACATTCTATAATGAAAATCATACATTAGAAAACAAAACTTACACACTCTATTTTGCATTCTATTTCTAACATTTAATTATGAAAGAAAATCCCTTGCAAACACATATATAAGAATTTTGTCGTAGAATTAATGGTATTTCATTCATTTCTAAATGAATCACAAGACAGTCTTTAGAAGTGTACATGAAAGGAAAATACAAAATACTTCTTGAGACAGTAAGTTTATTAACTCTAGAGATATGAGCAATCAAAAATGTCCAAATGAAACAAAAGCTGACAACAAGACACCAACTAAACAAGCTGGAGACATTTGACATATTAATATTTTAATGGTAACCCCTATATAACCAAATTTCTCATTATGTTGGGGTTTTGTTCCTTCTCAGAGTAAGTCTCATTATGCTATGTTATAACTTACACTGAAACGGTTGTCATAAAAAGGAAGGAGAACCTAACATTTACCGTGGTGTGTTTGTAGCTTTTTACACTCAAATTAAAGTGCACCGTGAATGAATCAATGAAGTTCACAGGAAGAAATAAATTACATCATTACTAAAATTTTGAGTAACTAACATAATCATTTTAATGTATGAAACTATAAGCATCCCCTTTTATGTTGGGAACATTGGAAACAGCCTTTATGTTTTGTTTATGACCTGGCCTATTGGAGAAAGGACATAATTTGTATCACTCAAAAGTGTAAATGTTCCCTGTATCCACAAATAACCCAAATGCAGTGAAGTAAATACTGATTTATGTATGTGTTCAGTTGGCTTCAGAGCAATAATATAATTTCCAATTACATTTTTCTTAAGAAAATAAGAGCACTAGCAGTTACTCCATGGGAAAGAAATAGTTCCTTGAGCTAAACACAGAAACTGCCATCCTCTAATTACCCTAACCCCTTAGACCTTGCATTGTCATACTACAATCATCTTTGTCAAATAAAGCAGAAAGCCCCGATTTTACTTCACCCATGTCATTTCCCTTTTACTTAGGTAGACCAAAAATGTAATTGCTGAGGCATGTTACATTTCATGTGCATTTCTATTTTTTTTTTATTTAGACCAGAGATAAATGAAAGTCTATATTGTTACTCTCCTTTGATAATTATCATGATAAGTGTGATTGGTCAGAATAGCACAGAGAAAAGGTTAACATATAAAATACTAAGTTAAAATATTAGCTTAATAACCTCCATTTTCTATACTATTCAAAAATCTGAATGGCTTCTTAGAGCTAAAATGTTAGTAATGTCTTGTCACTTTGTGAGTTAACTCCACTTACACAGTTTTAAATATTTTTGTTTAGTATTTCTTTTCATGAAATCTTCAGTCAAATAAACTTTTTTACTTTGCCACAGCTCATTGAATTCTTATACCTGAGTTACTTCTTCTCAGACAATCTTAACCACATCCAAAGATTTAGCTCCATTTTCTTTGTTTTGGTAATGGATTGTATATCTCCTCCTCCCTCTAGAGCTCCAGTGCCACTTGCCTGTGTTTTGTAGTGGACAGTCTATGGACACCGTCTTTATGTTTCTCCAGTACATCATATCCACTAGATCCTAACAAAACACAAAGCACTCAACTAAAATTTAAGATGTGATCTCTGTTTCCAAGTCATCAAATCTGTGTTGTCAGTTTAACTGCTTTTACTTTACTGTATTTTGAAAGCATTTTTTTAATGGAAAAAAGAAGGAAAGTCTGAGACTAACATATAGCAGATAATATATAATTCCCTATTTTACAGGAACATCTGGAACCATGGAAATAAAATACTGACCCTCCTTATTTCTTTGTGGGGGCATAAAAATGTTTCATCTGAGGAATACGTTTGACTTTGAAAGTTTAAATTGTTGGTTTGCTTAGAATAAAGGTTTATTTTCCCTAGCACAGAAAGGCAATATGGTTAGTTTGCAATTACTGTAATGAAAGGGAGAAATAAAATCAAATTTAATTAGGAAGGTTTAATAACCAGAATGCTAATATAGTTCTGGTTTATAGTATACAACCTTAATGTGTGATTATTCTGATGAATTCATGATGTCTCTTAACCTTCATTTGGCTCAATTTTGCTGCCTATTGTAGAGTGGAGTTGAATGGTTCAAACAGAAGAGTAAACAATTCTCTTTCTTGTATAACAAGTTTATTTATGACATTGTTTCTGATGAAACTGAAGAATTAGGCAGAGTAGCATCTATCCTAAAAAGTAAGACACAAAGAAGCTGAAAGTAAAAATGAGAGGAAGAGAATATAAAGATGAATTTGATGATCACACATCCTCATTAACTCACATTGCAGTCTTGCAAATGCAACTAAATATCCTGGCATGTTTAGAGAACAGAATGAACTCTATTACCAGGATGTACCTGGTAATAAAAATATTCTGTTTTATAGACAGAAATTCAGGGTTAATTTCTTTTGTCTTGCCATTGTATCTTAATGATACCAGACAATTAGTACCTACTAATGGCACAAAAGCTATTTCCTGAAGATAAGTACAAAATCATGAAAGTTTTATAAATTGAATTGCCAGAGATTTTCATCTGTACTTATCTTGTGCATTTGCCTTTTACAAAGAGGAATTTAAAAATGTTACTCTGTAAAGACAATTACAAGGTAACTTTAACATTTACTTCAAATGAACATGATAAAAAATTGCAAATGTATTTTATTTTTATGTTTAGAAGACAATGGGTTTGGGAATATATGGCCCTCCACACAAATTAACAGCTCTCTAATTTTAACACCTTTTCCTGTTACATTTAGAGAGTTTGTTGGTATTAATTTTATATTTAGATTGGCAGGAGTAGCAGAAGTTTTTGTATTTGTTTCACAACATTTGGTATGTGGCAAATACAGTGGATGTAGAGAAGATTCATTTGTGTGAAGTGTTAGGATGTGGTGATAGACTGGCAGGAAGGGTGTCCAGAGGAAGAACGGTGGACAGAACATGACACATCCAACTCTGTTCAAGTGGGTCGCGTTCTACCTGCACTACAGTAACCTCAGAAGATTGAGACAGGTCCTAGGACATGTCTCAATGCTCTGAGATAACCAGGACTGAGCAACGTCTCAATATCTAATAGAAAGTTTTGGTGGTTCCGAGCTACATCAATAATTGATGCTAGTTGAAAACAAAGCAGACCAGAATTTTGACATAGCTAGTGAACTATAAATTTTTTCCAACAAGTTTGCTATGGTAGGAGAGTAAAAGAAAATGCCTGAAATATATCCCATCATATACCATTTTTGCCTTAGCTGACTGCCTCTGTTGAGTAACTTGAGTCTGGTTGACGGAATATAAAAATGATGATAGGATACCAATTAAATCAGATTACAAAAGACGGTGGCTTCTGAATTGCTAGTTCATTCTCTGTATTACATTTTCAGCTTGCAGACACTTGACAAATGTTTCTGCATCAGATATGGTCTCATGGATAGACAGTGAGTGGGCCAGACGGTATTTTTCACATTTACATTTTAATTTATTTTTAAAGTTCTATAAAATACCAGAGAACTCACTTCTAAGTTTGCCTTTTGCTTCCTGTAACTTCTTGTCATGTAAAGTTAGAAGTAAAGCTTTGGTGAATATAAGCAGATAAATTTTGCTTCCAAACCAACAGTATAAGTAGAATGTCTTAGTGACATTCTGAATTTGACATTGGACCTTTGGTAACTTGGATAGCCTGGGCAATTCTCGGATTAACATCATGTTGTAAATATTGTTCCTTGGACCAGTTGCTTATTGTTGTTCAAATAATAGACATGCCTGTGAAATTTCTGGACACTGCTGCAGCTGAAGAGTTTGAGTGCAGGGGTATGAAGATATCAACTAGGAGAAATAATCAAAGGTTCTTAGAACAAGCTGTGTGTGTATTGAAGACAGATTCCTGTAACTTGATTTAAAAAAATAAATAAATGACTAAATATTTATGAAATTTCCCTTCTAGGTAAATCTGAGATTGGGGAGCATCCATAGATATGAAGAGACCTGAGCAGTTTTTATAAAGAATTCTGGAAAATTATTTAAATAAAAATGATCTGGAGAGGACAGGAACTCCACATGGAGAGCAACAGAACCAAAAATCTGAGCACAGGGGCCTTTCCTGAGACTGATACTCCAACCAAGGACTATGCATGGAGATAACCTAAGACTCCTGCACAGATGTAGCCCATGGCAGTTCAGTATCCAAGTGGGTTCCATTTTAATACAGGGACTGTCTCTGACATGAACTGATTGGCCTGCTCTTTAATTACCTCCCCTTGAGGGGGAAGCAGCATTACCAGGCCACAGAAGAAGACAATGCAGCCACTCCTGATGAGACCTAATTGACTAGGATCAGAAGGAAGGAAAAGAAGACCTCCCTTATCAGTGGGCTTGGGGAGGGACATGCATGCAGAGGGTAGAGGAAGGGAGAGATTGGGCCAGGAGGAGGGAGGGAACCACAGGGGGGATACAAAGTGAATAAAGTGTAATTAATAAAGAACTAAAAAAATAAAATGTTAAAATAAATTTCCTCTTCTTTTCTTACCCCCTCCTCCTTCTCTTCTTTTTCTTTTTCCTCTTCTGTTCCTTGTCCTCCTCCTCCCGTTCCCTTTCGGATAGGGCTTCACCATGGAACTTTGGCTTACCTGAACTCATTCTGTAGTCCATGCTGGCATCTAAGCTCACAGAGCTCCGCCTGCCTTTGCCTTTCGTGTACCCCCACCATGCCCAGATCAATGTCTCTACTTTTGATACTTCTTTTTTTTAAGTATATTATTTTTTTAAAATTTATTTATTACTATTTATTATAATTTATTCACTTTGAATATTGGCGGTAGCCGCCATTGTATCTTCCCAGCCCCACCCTCCGTCCCTCTTCTCCCCGTATGCCCCTCCTCCAGTCCACTGATAGCAAAACACCTCTTCTCCTTCTCTCTGACCCTATTCCATCAGGTCTCATCAGGACTGGCTGCATCATCTTCCTCTGGGGCCTCGCAAGGCTGCACCCCCTGCCCCCCAGGGGGAGGAGATTAAAGAGCCTGCCACTTCCAGAGACAGCCCCAGATCCCCTTATTAGGGAACCTATATGGAAACTGAGCAGTCTATGGGCTACATCTGAGCAAGGGGTGTAGGTCTTCTCTATGCATGGTCCTTGGTTGGAATATCGGTCTCTGCAGGCCCCTTTGGGCCCAAGGTTTTTGCTCTGTTGGTCTCCTTGTGGAGCTCCTGTCCTCTCCAGGTCTTCTATCTCCCCCTTCTTCCATAAGGTTCCCTGCACTCTGCCCAAAGTTTAGCTATGTGTCTCAGCATTAGCTGAGATAGAGCTAACGGTGGATAGAGTCTTTCAGAGGCCCCCTGTGGAAGGAACCTGACCTTTTCCTTGTCTTCTCCTACTTCAGATGTTTACCTGTTTGCCTTTCTGAATGAGGTTTCAGCCTCTTCCCTAGGGTCCTCCTTGTTGTTTAGCTTCTTTAGGCTGATAGAATTTAGTGTATTTATCCTATATTATATGGCTAATATTCACTTATAAGTGAGTATATACCATATGTTTGTTTCTGCTTCTGGGATACCTAACTCAGGATGATCTTTTCTAGTTCACACCATTTGCCTGCAAATCTCATGATTTTCCTTGTTTTTTATTGCTGAGCAGTATTCCATTGTGTAAATGGAATTTACAATTTCTGGATCCATTCTTCACTTGAGGAATATAGGTTGTTTCCAAATTCTGGTTACTAGGAATAGAGCTGCTATAAACATAGTCGAGTACATGTCCTTGTTGTGTGGTTGAGCATCTTTCAGATATATGCACAGGAGTCATATAGCTGGATCTTGAGGTAGCACTATTCCTAATTTTCTGTGAAAGTGCCAGATTTATTTCCAAAGTGGTTGTACAAAGTTATATTCCCACCAGCAATGGAGGAGAGTTCCCCTTTATCTACAACCTTTCCAGCATGTGTCATCACTTGAGTTTTTGATCTTAGCCATTCTGATGGTTGTGAGGAGGAATCTCAGGGTCATTTTTATTTGCATTTCCCAAATGACTAATGATGTTGAGCATTTCTTTAAATGGTTCTCTGCCATTGATATTGCCACTTGATATTCCTCTGTGGAGAATTATCTGTTTAGCTCTGTTCCCCATTTTAAATTGGGTTACTTGTTGGTGTTTAACTTCTGTAGTTCTCTCTATATTCTGGATATCAGCCCTCTGTCAGATGTAGGTTTGGTAAAGATCTTTTCCCAGTCTGTAGACTGTCTTTTTGTTCTGATGACAGTATCCTTTGCTTTACAGAAGCTTTTCTGTTTCATGAGGTCCCATTAATTGATTGTTGATCTTAGAGCCTGTGCTGTTGGTGTTCTGTTCAGGAAGTTGTCTCATGTGTCAATGAGGTCAAGGCTCTTTACCACTTTTTCTTCTAGCAGATTTAGTGTCTGGTTTTATGAATACATACTTTTGATTCTTCTATTCCAGCTTGTTTTATGAATGGAAATTTGATTTATTTTACAGGGATTTCCCTGTCTCTGAAAAAGAGTGCGCCTTACATTGTAATCTGTAAATATTTACATTTTCCTCATTGCACATGCATTTAATGCCCTAAAGAATGCTTTGTTCCCATTCAGAGTTCCTGGGCCAGGCACATTAATTATTTAAGAGAATACTTATATGTCTCCATTTTCCCAATACCTTTCCAACACTAACAGGTGTGTTTAGTAGTTTAATTCATACACTAACTAAGCTGCCATGAGCAGAGATGATTCAAAAGCCATGTTTATTATTCCACTATTACTTTGCTTATTTTACACGCCGGTCTAAACAGGGCATCCATGTTACCAACACTTCTTCATTTTCTAAAATCAGAGATTATTATAATACTTTCCTCAGATTTGGTAAGTCACTAGAATGATTCAAAGGACTTGGAGAAGTACCATATTATGATTATCTTTATTACAGAGCAAAAAGTTCAGGAAAAGACAAATGGAAGACATACAAGATACAATTTCCGGTGCAGGTGTCACTTGATGCTCTCCTCAGGGGTGGCACCCTCCTAATACATCAGTGTATCCATCTACCTAGTGCTAACTCCATCAACAAGCTTCATCATCTAAATTAGAAAAATGATTGGCTAACTCACTAACTACTGGTGAATGAATGAGTTTAGAGTCTACTTCCAAATCCTGGAGATTGAGATCATGGGCTGAAAGTTCCATCTTTATATTCAGATAGAAGACTCTTCTTGCTTGCAGTTTGAAACTGTCTAGGGTCCTGTCATAAATCAATTCATCATCACAAATTCAGGCAGGGCCCAAAGGGGCTGCTTATGGGTTGAAGGGAATTCTTTTTTCTTGGGATGTAGCAGGATTTCCAGGATCTGTAGCTGAAATATGGAACAGTAAAAAACATTCTTTATTCAACTACAGAGTCTTTCCTGAACTTTAAACATTACATGTCTACTGATCATAAACTCTACAACTTCCTTTGGACCCTTGTGGACTCTTAAAATCTTACTAATTTCTCAGCATATCAAAATGACATCTATTAAAATTATTTAAGATTGAGGAGATTGATGATAATGGTTAGAGATCTATTTGTGTAGATATAACTGAATAAAAGTGAAAAATTCTTTGTGACTAAAGCATTCTCTTTGGTTCTAACTAACCATATATTCAGAAAAGCTAAGGTAAGTCTGAAGGTTGACATCAATTTCTATACCTTGACCACTGTCGTTTCTATCTTCTTCTGTGTATTGGTTTTACTTTGTGTTACAGTAGTTACATATCACACAGTGTCTTCAATTCCAAAGGCTGATGACTGACTTACAGTCTTTAAGATGTTAGATGATAACAAGCACAAGCTCGGTGGCTTACTAGGTATTAAGTGCATCCTTTGCCTCTTGCTTTATGTCTAGAATACCTCACTATATTCCCCAGAATGGAAGTCCTCAGCTTGTTGTCCTAACACCTGTGCCAAAATGAAGAGAAACTGGCAACTTCTCCATTGGCTCCAAGAGGCCTCATCTGCTCATATGTTGTTGACCAAAGCACTGTGAATCTTTCTCTTGACTTAATTGCAGGTACCAGGATCCTATGTGTTTTAGCTATGAAATCCAAACATTGAATCCTTGTTCCTGGAGAGATTTGTGACTAGTTGAAAGGAACTTCTTTTTGCATGTGCAGCCACGTGTCATTCAGAGCCTGTAATGATGAGTTGAGTGTCCATGTCTTCTGTTTACTGCTTTCTGAAAGCCTGGGTTTTCAGTGGGCTTTTAAACTCAAACAGTGTCTCCTTTTCATGTTCCACTGTCTGTAACTGAGATGCAGTCATGCTTCCAATCTGTCAAGATCTTATATTTGAGGACATTCCTATTTGCTCTCATAATGGTGTTTTGAGCTTATCCCTTTCATCTGATATTCGCCAAATGCAGTCCATAACTGTCACATGGTATTTAATATTCTATTTTCTATTACATTCTGGGACTGCATTAGCGAACTTCTGAAGAAAAACTGAAATATTAGTAGGTGTTTTATAGCAGATGCCATGGGTACTTTTTTGGGGGGTGGGGGAGCAGCCTTACCAGGCCACAGAAGATGACAATGCAGGCACTCCTGATGAGATCTGATAGACTAGGATCAGAAGGAAGGAGAGGAGGACCTCCCCTATCAGTAGACTTGGAGAGAGGCATGGGTGAAGAAGGGGAAGGGAAGGTGGGATTAGGAGGGGAGGAGGGAGGGTTTTAGGGGAGATACAAAGTGAATAAAGTGTAATTAATAAAAATAATAAAATATATAAAAATACATCTGTGGTGATTTACAATGTAAACTTTCCCTGTTAAATCTAAAAATGGAGTTGGCACTTTGTACCTGTAGGGGGTTTTATTTTATTTTCTTCTTATAATAAACTTTATTATTATAGTCTAAAAAAATACTTTTTTAGGCTTCTCTGTTTATCTCATCCTTACACCAGCAATATGGCTTGGCTATGCTGTTTCAGAATCATCTCATAACAATTTCCATGACACTTAGGACAGTTTATGTATAACTCCATAATCTTCCTTTTTCTTCTAGGTTGATGCATTATACTTTCCTTCACTTAGTTATTTTCTGAGGTTTATTTATTTTTCTCCCTCGTTCTGGGGAAGCTAATTGAAAGAGACTGGGAAATAAAAGGAATGAAGTCTTCTGAGTACTTTTTCCTAAATGTCACTAGAAGTAGTCTGTATATTCTGTTGAAGTCTTTCTACAGCTCCCATCAGAATCTCTACATACCTGTGCTATCAATATTCAGGGAATTAACTCTCTCTCCTCTTGCTGTGTTAGGTCCAGTGCTAAAAGCCTTTGCAGTGTTAACATCCTAGCATCTTTTCTCACCAGATTCTCTACCTTTTGATATCTACAAATTTGTGAATACTTCTTGCATCTAAGTTTCCATAAATATCTATTGAGAGGGGCTTCCTTTCAGGCTGAGTTATATCCTAAGATTGTACGACCTGTGCATCTTTGTAGTTTAGCATGATGAAAATGTGTTTCTTCCTAGGCCAAAATCCATCATGGTTGTAGGGAGTCTGTCTGTTATAACTACTCTGCACTGTAGCCTTCACTTTCTTCCTGCTTCCATGATTAGCTGAGCAGTAGGAAGCGCTTAAGGATACTCAGGTTTTGGCCTCTGTCTCTCTGCCTGAATGTGATAAACATGACTTTTAGTTAGCAATTCAAATCACAATGAACGTCAATAACAGAAATTCGAATAGTCATCCCAAAGTAGGTACACTAAGAGAGCTTCAGGGTGATTTTACGAATTATTTACATGTGATTTCAGAGCACAACATTTCAATTAACTCACGTATACCTAATGTCAACTTCACACATGTAAATATTAATATAATGGTTCATAAAGAAAAAGAATAGAATTTCACATAAAAAAAGTGTTTTTAATGTTATGAATAACTGAACATTATAGCGTGTTGGAATCTGTTCATGTGCCTTCCAAATCTGCTCGGAATTACCCAACCCCCTTTTTATCCTCTTGCCTTTAGGCCAGCACCAATGATAAATTCCACTCTTACCCGGGGCTTCAACTAGTTCTTAGTCACTTTATCTCCTCCTTCAATTGATTTAGCATACCAGACAGAAAGGGGCTACATTAATGTTGTTTCCATCCTTGTGGTATGATGTGAAGCAGCTCCAGTGTTTGCAGTGAATTGATGTGCTCTTCCTGGATTATAGAAGTGATGGGTTTCCCCAGAAGCTACCTAAAGGAAGAAAAGCAGAACTCTTTTGTAAAGTTGTCTTTGACAAAAGAATAAGAAGAGACTGGTTCAAGCATGCTGATGGGTTACTCTTCTTCCTCCCCTGATAATTCTGAGGTGGTGCATTAATTGCTTGACTAATTACTGTGACAAGATACCTGACAAAACAACCAGAGAAGGAAAGTTAATGTTGGCACACAGTACCAGGTTGATTACAATTATTGAAAGACAATGCAGGAGTCTGAGTGCAGAAAGCCCAGGTTCAAGACTTAACCACTTACCCACACTACCATCAGGTCTCTGCCTGTTACATTGAATGTAAAAAGTGTCTTCAGAAAAGAGAATAATTACTGATGTCTGTGATCTATGTCTGGGAATTATTTGCTATTGTGATGTTTTAAGATATGTGTAATTTCTAGTAGGAAAAAAAGTAACCATTTTCTACCAAAATGCAGAAAATAGCAGAAGTTGTATCAATTCTATCTGTAGATATAGTAGCTGGTTTTTCTAGAGGATAATCTTTTTCTCTACTTACATCTTCTCTTGATCTGAGATATAACATAGATCACATAACTTAAATCTCAGATAACTTGGATGGATAGATAGATAGACAGACAGATATTGTTTAGGTCTTTCATGACAATGAAATATTGAGATTTCGTTTTAACATAAAAACTCTTTTTTATTTTGTCTTTAAATATGTAGTCACTGTTTTGCATTTTATTTTTTCACAGTGTTGGCATGGTTTCTATTTAGTTCTTTGTTATAGAATATCATTAAGAAAATGTATTCCATAGCTGTCATGTGACTTTTACCTCAGTTTTTAAGAAAATACATTTCAGAGTTAGTAAACCTCAGTTTTATTCTACTTTGTTCTGCTTGGCAGAAGAGCCTGTGAAGATGTCAGGAGCAAAAAATAGGATTTGAAGAATACATTGGCAAGAAAAGAAAGAAAATCTGGCAGGGGTTTTTATGTCTAGCATCAACTACTAACTGTCTATGTAGCACTCGAATTTGCACAGAATGAGCTTCTGTGCTTTATAAAGCCAGTGAATCCACAGCCCCGGAAATGCCATTTACTTTATGCAAATGCATATTGTGTATAAAACAATTGTGACTCAAGCAGCCATAAATGTGAATTGTTCTTTGAAGTCAAGATACGGTTTTTAAAGCTTGTTGCCACATACTTTCTTTTCCACATAGTTTGCAAAGTTTTATTACATTTTTTTCTTTTTCAAGACAGTATTTCTTCTGTGAGGCCTTGGCTGTCCTGGACTCACTTTGAAGACTAGGCTGGCCTCAAACTCACTGAGGTTCACCTGCCTCCACCTCCCCGAGTGCTGGGATTATAGGCTTGCGCCACTGTGCTCGGCCTTCTATTTTATTTATTTATTTTTAATCTTGAATTTATATGCAAAACTTTGAAATTTGTAGGCAAATGGATGGAACTAGAAAAGATCACCCTGAGTGAGGAAACACAGACCAAGAAAGACACCCATGGCATGTACTTACTTATAAGTGGATATTAGTCCTCTAATACAGGATAGACATACTACAACGCTGAAGATAAGTCCAATGGACATCTTAGGCTTCATGTTTGCCCACTGGTTAGGGGATTGGGGGATATCTTTGACAGAGTTTATGTTTCCTGCTTTTTTTTTTTTTATCACTTTGCCCGATGGAACTTTCCTACAAGGCCACAGGGTAGGAAATGAACTCAGTCCTCATGTGAATGGAGGTGCTGGGATGTCTGGGTAGAAGGGCTCCCCTATTCTGAAAATTAGGGGAGAGGGGATGCAGGGATGTGGGAGGGAGGGTGAAACTGGAAGGAGAGAAGGGAGAGACCTATGACCTAGATGTAAGTTAAATTAATTAATGAAAAGGAAAACCACCCGCAGGGGGGGAAAAAAAACCAACTAAATGCAAACAAATACCAACCAACCAACCAACCAACCAACCAACCAACCCTCAACAACAAAAAAACCTTTCATTCTGTTTAATAATTCGTAATAACTGATGTTTTATTAACTGGTTGAAATACAAAATACTGTGCTAAGACTTATCAAGTTTACTGATAATCCCAAGGATATGCCCTTATTTATTATGATGCTGTCATTTTCATTTGCCTTGGCTCAGCAGCAGGTAGTGGTTTTGTTGCCTGTGATGAAGTATTGTTACTATTACAATTGATTCTTTGCAATACCTTCATTTTAAAAGAGACCATCATAGCTTTCATTGGTGGTGTCAGTTTATATTTGAGAGCCAAATGAGTTTTATTGCATTTTTAAGTTGCCCAGTATAGTGAGTGTGGAAATTAACCAAAATGATGGGCAACAGCCTTGCTGTTAAGAGGTACATTTACACAATGGAATACTACTCAGCAATTAAAAACAAGGAAATCATGAAATTTGCAGACAAATGGTGGGATTTAGAAACGATCATCCTGAGTGAGGTATCCCAGAAGCAGAAAGACACGTGATATATACTCAATTATAAGTGGATATTAGACATATAATATAGGATAAACATAATAATATCTGTACAGACAACCAAGCTAATCAAAAAGGATAAGATGGGTAAGATGCTTAATCTTCATTCAGAAAGGAAAACAGGATGGACATTGAAAGAGGGAAGAAACAGGGAACAAGACAAGAGCCTATCAGAGGTCCTCTGAAAGGCTCTACCCAGCAAGGTATCAAAACATATGCTGAGACTCATAGCCAAACTTTGGGCAGAGTGCAGGGAATCTTATGAAAGAAGGGGGATATAGAAATTCCTGAAGGGGACAGGAGCTCCACAAGGAGAGCAACAGAACCAAAAAATCTGGGCACAGGGGTCTTTTGTGAAACTGATACTCTAAAGAAGAACCATGCATGGAGATAGCCTAGATCCCCTGCACAGACATAGCCCATGGCAGCTCAGTGTCCAAGAGGGTTTCCCAGTAATAGGAGCAGGGAATGTCTCTGACATGAACTCATGGGCTGGCTCTTAGGTCACTTCTACCTCAGGGAGGAGCGGCTTTACCAGTGTAAAGAGGAAGACAATGAAGCCAGTCTTGATGAGACCTGATAGACTAGGGTCAGATGGAAGGGGAGGAAGACCTTCCTTATCATTGGACTTGGGGAGGGGCATAGGAGAAAAAGAGAGAGCGAGGGTGGGATTAGGAGGGGATGGGGTGGCTAAACTTGGGATACAAAGTGAGTAAATTGTAATTAATAAAAATAAAATAAGAATTAAAAAAAACAAATCTTTATTAAATACTTCCAAATATTTCTGAATTCTTGCTGTGCTCCTGTTCAGCAAAGCAAAGTCAAGGTTCTTATGGTCCTTCAATGACTAGATTTCTCAACTCTGAAATGTTACTGTCTATCTTTGGCACAGATTTTACTAGATGGTTATCCTGAGGTCAATATATATCTTGGCTTCTTAAATGAAAGTAAAACAGTCCCAGGAAGGAAAATTTGTCCTCTTAAATCCCAGAATTCTAAGCAAAAGTTGTTGCATTTTTCACAAGCAAGGGCTTTCCTCAAAGTCTTTTGAAGGAAAAACAATTTAAAGTAAAGGCTATAAAACACTTTATGCTGAAGAACTGATAACAAACATGAATGTCTAAGAAATACTTGAAATAATGATGAATGTTCTATCCTGACACACTGACTCCCATTGTCCCTCTTCTATTTCTTAAACCCCTACCCTTCTACCAAGCTTGAATTATTTATGTTTTCTACTGGTAAAGGGACTTCAGAAGCAAAGACACAAATACACTTAAAATGTAAAAAATTGACATGTAAATATGATATAAATATAACCTTTCATCTTCTAAAGCAGTGTGCAATAGTTTAAAAATCTTGTTTGTGTCATGATTAATATTTACTTTCAAGATGCAAAATTCTGGAACCATCAAGGAGAGCAAAACTCTCAACATGCCTCTGAGGGAAATTCTAGATTAAATTACTTGAAGAGGAAAGATTCATCTTACATGTGATCAACACCATTTCTTGGACAGAGTACTGAGTTGTGTAAAAAAAGATAAGGTGATCTTTCCCCTATGCATACCTAAGTACTTAAATTCTAATCTCCTCTTGATGCCTAAGTGAAATAGTGTCTTTGAAAGTCTAATCCAACGTGTCAACTTCTCACTTAAAACCTACCTTCTATTCTTCATAGAATTGGATTTCCATTGTTCAGGGGCTGGAGACCAAAGGCTTCACCATGCTTTGTAAGCCCCTCCCAAGGCTAGTCCTCACATTTGCCCCAAGCCTCCATGTTCTAATCCTTGTTCTAATCCTTCTTCAGTCTTGAGGAATATAGCCTGTCTTGGGCTTTTCACATAATGTCTCATCACTGAAGTGACCTTCCCTCTTTCCTTCACTTGCTGGCTCCTTTCCTTACTAAACATCTTCCATGAAAAAAAAAAAAAACCTTATGCAATAAATAAATATCTCCTTGTTCTCTCCTGGTAGTAAACACCTCATGTTAACACTTCACAATAATCTATATCACACCTTCTAGAACTTAATTTGCAACATTAATATTTACACACACATTTCCTTAAGGGTTTTCTATATCACCTTCTTGCTTAAACTCCACTAGTCTATATTTCATAAGCAGCACTTAATAAATCATCCCTGCGCTTCTGATGAGGAGATGCCTGGATATGACCGTGTTCTGTACCATGATTTTCATCACTGTCATTTTCTCAAATGTGTTATTAATAAAGGTCTGAAAAAATAGAATTATAATATTCTCCCTGACTGGTAATATTACCATATTGTGTGTTTCATTTATTTGAAATTTTGCCACTAGCATACTCTTCTGAATGAATTTTTATTAAAACGTACCCAGTGATATAATTTGTAGGAAAATGCACAGCTGTTTACTTGACTTTAATTTGCTTAGTGAGGTTTTCTGAGATAGAACTATATTTAACACTTGGAAAGCATTTATTTAATTATTCTATAATTTATATCTATACATTTCCATGAAAAAATAAAAATGATAACAGATAGCCACAAATTATGTATAGAAATATTAGGAAATTATTAGCTTTTAATATTATGTAAGTGATTATTCTTTTTAAAAAATTAGGCAAAGGCATTTGAGAAGCTAGACTGTCAGCATTGTAATTTAATTATATGCGTCATTCACTTATAATAGACAAGAAGTGACAGACTTCATACTGAAAAGAAGATCCACAAGATGGGTCCTAAGAAAAAACTTTAAGAGAAAAAATAATTACCAAATGATCACAAAGCTGTCATCAATGATGCAGAACTGGTTATGGTTGAACTTTGTCTCTTCCTTCCTCCAAAATCATACTGGGGACCTAACTCTTGAGAACTATGAGTGGGACTGGGTCTGGAGGTTAGCCCTGTTATATAAATAAGGCAACAAGGTCTTATAGGTGGTTAATAATCTCACGTGACTGGTGTCCTTGAAAACACACGTGTACAAGGGTTAAACCAGGAGATACAGGGCATAGCAGAGAGCCAGCCTTTGATAAGGAGGGTATTCCCAGCAGCACCAGCCCTGCTTTCATATTTAGCTTGGCCTTCCAGGCTCTAGGACCATGAGGGAATCTGTCATTTAAACCCCAATCTGTAGTACTTTGGTACAGCAGCACTAGAAAAAAAAAATGACACGATTATAAGCAAAATGTTTTGAAAACACTAGAAGAAATAAAGGTTTTGCCAGAAATTTCTACTGCCTCTTTATAAAAATGTATGTAAGACTCACGGTAAGACCACAGTCTTCCTAGTTTCCTTGTATCAAGGAGTAAAGCACTAAATATGTGTCTTCAACTCTGAATTTGGCCCCCTATGCCCTATGTGTCTTGGAAATCTGTGTTCATTTCCAAAAGCTGTTGTAAAAAGGGCCTTGGATGAGCTGTCCTTTAGGATCCTGGGAACTCACTTCAATGGCAATAGTTATCAGCCCCAGGGACACTAAGCTTCAGTCTTTGAGATACACGTGAGATAGCCTGTGTTCCTTGTATGTAGTTATTGATTGATTAGTTTCCTGCTGGCTCCTTCCCACTGGATGATAGCTTTCTGCTGACTCTGTCCCATCCCCCCCCCTGCAATCTATGTACAAGGTACTAGACATCTTAGGAAACTTGCCTGGCATAAGGCAAGACCACTTGGTCCCAACTTCCCTGCTTTCTTTATTTTCCCATCCCCAGTTCTTTCCTGCAGGAACATGATAGGTAGCATTTATAAGACACATGCTTTTTAATAACCTTTCCCTATTAAAATGTGTCACACTTGGAACTAATTTATGAAAAGCAATTATCATTTAAAATGTGGTTTTTAAAAATATTAAAAATATTGATGTCATCAGGCCCCCCTGGGCCCAGATATTTTGGCTCTGTTGGTTTCCTTGTGAAGCTCCTTCCTGTCCTCTCCAGCTCTCCAGGTCTTTCCATCTCCCCTTTCTTCAATGCGAATCCCTGCACTCTGCCCAAGTATGAGAGCCATCATTTCATGGCTGGACTGAATGAAAAGGAGACAAAGAACTGAGGAGTAGCATACATGCCTCCATACATTGTTCTCAGCTCTTGACTGTGGTTGTAAGGTGAAAAGTTTCTGAAGTTTTTAATGCTCCTGCCACTGTGACTTCCGTGATGGATCTTACCTTGGAACTGTGGGCTAAACCAACTCTTTCTTCCTTATGTTTCTTTTGTCAGTGTTTTTATCACAGCAAAAAGAAATGTTACTAGGACAGGCTACTTTCTGAGAAAACAATCCTGGGAAAAGCTGTAATACTCCAAGCTAATCATATGTCTTCCTTCTTTATATCTTACTTTTAAGTTCATCAAAATATCTAAACTAGTCTCACAACTGGTGAAAGTGATGGTAATAAGAAAGTGTTGAGAACTCATCCATAAATATGACATGGCTATTTCTTCATGGCTCAGGGAACATCATAGAATGTCAGAAAGAGTGTAACACTGGAAGAAGAGGAAGAGGCTTTGAAATGCTACTACCATTTGGCTGTGATACAGCTGCTACAATCACGAACATGCCACAGCTGGGACTACTGGTGTAGGACTGAGGATAAAGCACATGGAAGATGGAGAGAGACTAGCTGGAAAGAAGTCAGGGGCAGCGGGAGTGAGAGGAGGCTATGAGAGCATGGTGAAGGTGGCAGGAAGTGAATATGATCATGATAATTCTATACATGTACAGCACTGTAAAAAATTTTAATGATAAAAAATGCCTGTAAGGTAATGCAAAAAAAAAAATGCTCAGTATAATTTTAGGAGGCTTTCTTTGTATAGGAACTAGTTGTAATCAGTACAGAGAATATCAGATCACAATATTAAATCCTCCATTTTTGATATCTTGTTCCAGTTTAACTTGCGCTTGCAGGTTGTATACTATGGACTTATACATTTAAAATTATCACCTTGCATGTGGTCTTCTCACTCATGGCCCATCAGGAGTATCAGGAGATGGACTAATTGCTTTTCAAGGCTCCCTAGAGGATTAACTTTCCTACCAGTCACACCTGAGCTCACAGCACTGCACAGCCATGGACTACGAGATGCAGAACAGTTACCATTTGCCAACAGGCACCCCCATTTAGCAAATCCTGGTACAAATCAATTTTCCTGGATAATAATTCTTGAAAAAGCTAAGTTTAAAAAAGGAAACACCAGGCTGAAAACTCACTCAGAAGGGCAAACAGGATAGACATCAGAAGTAGGAGAAGACAAGGAACAGGACAGGGGCCTTCTACAGGGGGCCTCTGTAAGACTCTACCACCAGGGTATCAAAAGAGATACTGAGACTCATTGCGTAACTTAGGGCAGGCTGCTAGAAACCTAATGGAAGAAGAGGGAGACAGAAAAACCTGGATGGGAGAGGACCTGCACAAGAATACCAACAGAGACAAAACATCTGGGCCCAGGGGGGCCTGCATAGACTGATCCTCCAACCAAGGAACATGCATGGAGATAAACTAGAACCCCTGGTCAGATATAGCTCATGGTAGCTCAGTCTCTATGTGGGTTTCCTGATAAGTGGGGCAGTAGTTGTCTCTGACATGAACTCAGCAGTCAGCTCTTTGATCACCTCCCCCTAGGGGTATAGCCTTGCCAGGCCACAGAGGAAGATGATGCAGCCAGTTCTGATGAGATCTGATAGGCTAGGGTCAGATAGAAGGGGAGGAGGTACTCCCCTATCAGGGAACTACGGAAAGGGCATAGGGGAAGAAGAGGGAAGGTGAGTGGAACTAGGAGGAAAGAAGGGAGAGGACTACCACAGGGATACAAATTATTACCACCTTCTCCAAACCTGTAATTAAAAATGTTGAGACATTAAAGACAAGAAACCTTCTAAAGTCTCACGGGGTTTCTTGGAAAGTAGCTTTTTTAACTTAAATGTGGTGATGTACCAGCCCTGGCTCCAAAGTCACCGAGGTCTTCATGGTTAAATTTGTGGGTGAAAATGACGAATGATAGGTTGTGCTTTCTGAAAGATCCTTTCTCTGTGTCCTAGCCTAAATACATTATGGTTCATTTTCATTAGAAGGAAGAACTGTGCCCATGCAGAACAATTTACTGAACTTTACAGAAAATTCATACCTCACACATTAGAACTTGTAGTGAGAGAACAGTTAGAAAGAAATACTCATCTATAAATAAATGAATTAGAAGTTTCAAAGAGCAACATCAATTTTGATCTACAGAAAATGACACAATATGTAAAGCTACACATTTTACACAAACCAACTGCAAAACTGTATGTTGTAACTAGAGGAGATGTGAAAGCAGGCAGTAGTAAGAGTGTCATTGTTGACACTTTCTTACATTTAGTCAAATTCTGTGGGTTAATCCTCGAAAGTTTCATGTTAACTGTAAATCATCCCATTTATAACTACCCCTATTGTATATATGGTGTGTTTATCTCTATTACGTTTGAGCAGGAGTTTGGAAGATTCAGAAGACTTTGAAAGAACATTAACGAAGACATGAGAGACCCTGACTGCTAAGCAGAAAAAGAGGAGTATGCATGACATGGAGAAAGGTTGTGCATTTTTATTCTCATTTCTCCCTAAGGTCAAACATTTCAAACTAGTATGGAGCCAGCATGGCTCACCATAGGAATCAGAAGAGCAAGAGAACAGCAGCAGCTCTTCTGACAGCTTCCCCACAAGCCTATTCTCTATCAAACAAGCATTTGACACCCGAGATCTTCAGCTACTGATCCTGCAACGCTTATCTTGATGCATTGCTTGAGTCTGCAGGTTTGCTTGTTTTGTTCAGGGTAACCACCTGTCTATCCATCACTCTTTATTTTTTAAATATTAATTACAGTTTATTCACTTTGTATCCCAGCTGTAGACTCCTTCCTCATTCCCTCCCAATCCCACCCTCCCTCTCTCATCTCCTCCCATGCCTCTCTCACAGTACACTGAGAGGGGAGGTCCTCTTCCCCTTCCCTCTGACACTAACCTATCAGGTCTCATCAGGACTGGCTGTATTGTCTTCCTCTGTGGCCTGGTAAGGCTGTTTCCACCTTACCGGAAGATAATCAAAGAGCCAGTCATTGAGTTCATGTTAGAGACAGTCCCTGGTCCATTACTAGGGAACTCACTTGGAGACTGAGTTGCCATGGGCTACATCTGTGTAGGGGTTCTAGGTTATCTCCATGCATGGTCCTTGGAGTATCAGTCTCAAAAAAGACTCCTAGGCCCAGAATTCTTGGTCCTGTTGCTCTCCTGTGGAGCTCCTGTCCTTCCAGGTCTTTCTATCTCCCTCTTATTTCATAAGATTCCCTGTACTCTGCCTAAAGTTTGGCTATGAGTCTCAGCATCTGCTTTGATCCCTTCTTGGGTAGTCTTTCAGAGGCCTTCTGTGGTGGGCTCCTGTCCTGTTTCCTGTTTTCTCCCTCTTCTGATGTCTTTCCTGTTTGCCCTTCTGAATGAGGATTGATCACCTTATCCAGGGTCCTCCTTCTTGATTAGACCCTTAGATTCACCTTACACTCATCAGAATGGCTAAAATAAAAAACTCAACTGACAATACATGCTAGAGAGGATGTGGAGAAAGGAGGTCCCTCCTCCATTGCTGGTGGGAATGCAAACTTGTACAACCACTTGGGAAATCAATCTGGTGCTTTCTCAGACAACTAAGAATAGTGCTTCCCCAAGATCCAGCTATACCACTCCTGGGCACATATCCAAAATACGCTCAAGTACACAAAACGGATATTTGCTCAACTATATTTGTAACAGTTCTATTTGTAATAGTCAGAACCAGGAAACAGCCCAGATGCCCCTCAACTGAGGTATGGATGCAGAAATTGTGGTACATTTACACAATGGAATACTACTTAGCAATTAAAAACAAGGAAATCATGAAATTTGCAAGCAAATGGTGGGATCTAGAAAAGATCTTACGGAGTGAGGAATCCCAGAAGCAGAAAGGCACACATGGTATATACTCACTTATAAGTGGATATTAGACATATAATATAGAATAAACATTCTAAAATGTGTTTACCTATCACTCTTACCGCATTCATTTTTTAATAAATTATTGTTAAATAGACTCTATACTTATATAAAGATGACATATTTATATAATGACACACTTACTAACATCTTCCAATGCATGCAAACAATTTGGAATGTGTAGTTAAAGAAAAAAAAATGAGCTGCTGACAAAAAAAACATTACAAAAGTTTTAAAATAGTATATAGTGAAAAATATGGCAAACTGTGATAGTGATTAAACATGATGAGTTTGCTATTACTGCACAGAACAAGAGTTTATAAATTTAAGGAGCTTATCCAGGAACAGAGCAGAAGGGTCTGTATAGAAAATGCAAGAGGAGTCAGGTACACAAAAGATTAACTAAAGAAATGGTGGCACATGAAGGAAAATGATTTTTTTTTCTTAAAGTTTATGATTTATCTGCTTAAAAAGTAAAACGTACTGTATTTTCTATTGCTTATTTTTTTTCTGCTGAATTATTGTGCTATGGCTTGTATGTATTGATAGGATAAGAAAAGAAGGATTTTTTTAATCTATGGCATTTACTACATTTAATATTCTAATTCTTATATCTCTATCTACCCAGGTCTTCTCTAAATAAACACTGCAACAGAAAAAAGAAATAGAATAAAAAATGTTATGCATATAGCATAGAAAGGGATTTCAATAAGTCTTTCTTTAGTTTTAACTTTCTTTAGCTATTTAAATGGTTTGTAATACATTACGAAAGTGCTGGTGAAAAGAGCCAGTTGGGAACGATGTTAGGGTCTGAGCATTAGCACGAGGGGGAGTGTCATGACCAGATAATAATTCTTGCAAACTACACGTGACGGCGATTGTCAAAACAAGCGTTTGTGCTGGAAGCCGAAAGGGCACGAAATCTCTCCTCTACGGTCTGTCGGGATTCTCCGTTTCTTCTTTCACGGGCTGCATCCATAGGCATCAGTTCAAGTTATTCTTCAAGAAGATAAGTTTGGGAGGCCATCATTTTGCTTATAAAGCCAATTTATAAATAAATTACTAAATAAATATAAATAGCCCCTTATTAAGATGACTATGTCTTCAACAAACACATTGTGTAGTAGTCCTGAAACAGACAGTGTTTGCTTGCGGAGATCCATTATAGTTAGCAAACGTATTTATATAAGTTTCAGTCATTGTGGTATAATTTGGGAGTGAAATTGGAAATAAGCTATTGCAGTCTCATGAGTTAATGCCATAATGAGGCTCTTATTAGTATATATGATATTGATAGAATGGCAATGACATGCCAATATCCTTATGTATGTTCTCTGTTTAAGCAGCATATTATCCTGTTACTAGAAAACTGGTATCAGTGCTGCTAAGCTCTTTACCTAAGGCCCCATTGTGTCTAAAAATTATACAGTGGCTTCCCATAACCACTGTCAAGAGTCTACACACTGTGCATGCCTTCACTCTGAGAATAAAGAGAATTGGTTTCATTTTTCTATCAAATGCTGTATGGCACATGTGGTCAAACATCTTTTGAGTTCTGTTTTGGCAGTGGGTTTTTACCATGGAGTTTTCTCACTCCATAAGTGAGTTGTATACCCACATTATAGAAGCCTAGATACCAAGGATTGTGGGTGGTTCTAAGAAATATGGGAAGGCAGTGGCCTTTGCCCAATGGTCAGTGAAATGATCACACCTATCACCTAAAGGAAGCATCTCATGTAAATCAATTTTGGAAGCTTGAAAAGATACTTTCCAGCCCAGTATATCTGGCAGAAAATATGAAGGACTTGCTTACCCTGTCACGGCTGACCTTACCAGTGAACTCAGTCTGTACATACATACATACATACATACATATATACATATATACATACATATATACATATACAAGATATATATATATCTTGTCAATTTTGGACAACATTGCAGAGATCTGGGATATATTTGACCAGTGGCTAGCTTGTCATTAATGAAGCTATCTCCAAAAGGAGATTTTATGATAGTCATCATCATCTTCGTTAAGGTAAGCTGGGGTTGTTGCCAATCAAATCAAAAGGCTAAAGATGATGTTCCAACATTATATAGAGAGAATGGATGACTGACCAGGCAGGAAATTGTTTCTGTCTTCTCTTAGTTTTGGAAGATGCCTGCCTGCACTTCCTATATTCCTTCTCAAGTTACTGATGGGGTTGAAGATTAGATAGTTATAGCTTCACAACTGAGCTAAATTTGTTTAGGACTTAAGAAAATGTTTTAAGTTCTATAAAGATGTTTCTTAAGTTGATAAATACAAGATATGATAGAGAATTATTTAGATACAAAACTTTAGATTCACCTAGATGTCAGTATTTTCTTCAAGATTGCAGAATACAAATGAGGCAAACAGATCTGAGTTGAAGGCCAGCCTGTTATAGAGTAAGTTTCAGGTAAAGAAAAGCTTAGATCCAGGCATGGTGGTACAGGCCTTTTATCCCAAACAATGACAGGAAGTCAGTTTGTTGAAGGAAGCACCTATGTGTAAAAGTCATGTCTAACTGAGTGACAGAAACAGTGACAAATCAAAGAATTGACAGAATAGGATACGCCCAACTGTCAAGAAGAGAGAGAAAAGGGAAGCCACTTAAGGAACAATGAGAAAGAGAAAGAAGTTTTATCAAGACAGTAATAGAGATCCAGGTGGAGAGAGAGAACACAGGTAAACACTAAATGAGCCAGAGATTGAGAAAGAGCCAGAGATTAGAAAAAATCATTGCAGTTAGTTTAAAGCCAAGCAGAGCACTTCAGGGGTCCAGGATGAAGCCAGATGGAATCAGTCAGCTGGGAGAGAAGTTTTAGCCAGAACAGCTGAATTGAACCTGCCAGCTCAGAGCTTAGTAAGAGCAAGAAAGAGTGAGCTTATTAATCAGTAAGTCTCAGAGGCTGAAAACATTCTAGGCCTAGGTTAGATCATACGGAAGCTTCGTGGAAGCTTCCACGATTAGGCCTCGTTTAGCAGAAGGAGGCAATAAGCCTCAAAGACAGCAATTACCTCAGGAGAATAAGAGTTAGTTTTACACCTGGCAGTGAAATAGTTCCTGTCACCAGAGCTATGATATTTTAAAGGAGAGATGTCCCCTATAGGCTCCTGTATTAAATACTTGGTCTCCCGTTGGTGACACTACTTGGGGAAAGTTATAAATATAGCGACTTAAATGATTGATGTCCCCCTTAAGGTAGTGTGTTTGAACATTCAATCTCCCGTTAGTGATGCTATTTGGGAAGGTTGTGAAGCCTTTGGGAGGCAGAGCCTTGCTGGCAGAAGTACATCACTGGGGTCAGGCTTTGTAGCCTCATTCCACTTCCTGTTCTTGCTCCCTGATTCCCGTGTGTGTATGAAATGCAAGCAGCCAATGTTTTGCCCTGTTGCCATGCCTTTCCTTCTTGTCTTTTGGCACCATACACCAAAATAAACTTTCCTCCTTAAAAAAATTAAAAAATTTATAATTAAAAAGAAAGAAAATATGCTTTCCTAGTTGAAACTCTATTTGTGAACATGATTCTCCTAGCTGTGCACAAATTATATCAAAGAATCCTGATAAACTATTTCTCAATTCCTCATGCAAAGACTCTGAACAGCTATAGGTGTGCAGTTTTAAGCTGGTAAGGCATAGATATCTGTAGCCTAGCAGTGTGTATCTCACATACATAGTATTTGGGGGGAATATTTGCCAGAATCCAAATCCCAAATCAATTTATCTTCAACGTCTGTTCTATTTGTGATACCAGTCCTCTTCTAATTTAAGCTACAGAGTTCCTTCCAAATAATCTAGAGTTCTGATAAGAAAACTGGCTTAAGGATTTCATACCTGTCCCATGGAAGTCTCCCTGGGGTAGAGCTGGCAGTTTTCATTTTTCACAAACTCCTGAAGGCATTCTTAGGAACATTAAAGTTGAGATCATTTCCTTATATTTTATTGCTCTGGTAAGCTAGGAGTGCTTATTTCAATTATGTAGAATGGATATAGGTCAGTGCATTTCATACAGAAGGTATGTTTTTAGAAAGCTAATCATCTCCAGGATAGCTTATTGCTATTATTTCACCTTAATAAAATAGCTAAGTTATAATGGGGAAGAAAATCATTGTCTTCCGCCTAATTCTGTATGGTTTCTGTAGCATTGTCATATAAGGGTAAATACAATAGAGGACTATTGTGTGGTTCTTCATAAAGTGGTAAAACAAACCATGGAACAGTTGAACTTTGCAAATCATTATTTTTTAAGGTGTGTGTGGTGTGTGTATGTCTTAAACAATAGTAAGTTCTTTCTATGGAAAAATCTGACGTGCCTATTTCTACTTGTATTGCTCTTATAATAACAAATACAATTGATAGGTATCTACACAGGGAACTGACATAGAATTTGTTTTTTCAAGCACAGAATAACCCAGATCCCAAAGCTGATGGTTACTGGGAGCCCCAGGATTCCCCTTCCTTTCAAAGTTACTTACAGAAATTCAAGCATAGAATCTGAGGTACAAAGTCACCTTTCCTGAAGCTCAAGTTACTGTGTTTGAAAGACACCATCATGTTCATAATGGTAATTTCTATGCTATGTGCCCAGTGTGCAACACTGTGCTTGACACATACAGGGAATTCATATGCATATCTTGATGGTTAAGTAATATAGAACAGGAAGCAGTTTAGTCATTCATACATTGGACAATTAATACTGCTTGACAGGTCTGGGGGTGGTGAGTATTACATGTAACTAAATAAAATTGCAGTTTATATCATATTACCTGTTTGCACTATGTGCCGTAACTACAGATACAAGTTGATAATTTTCTATTAGGGCACATGTAATGTAAAGGGAATAAAGAAAACACCATTCATCATTTTGTTAAGAAACATTAAAGCTTTTGAGAAATACAGGGTCTCATTTAAAAGCATTTCCTTGTTGGTTTTGTTTTATAACTGAAAAGTCAGGTGTCTTAGAAAAATTACTAGAAATGCCTTTGCAAAATCAACTATATAAAATTGCTCATTTTGGGATCTGTGAGACTTAGTTTAAGTATTAAATAAATCATGTTAAAACAATATAATGACATACCATTCTTTAAAAAGGTAATTCTTTCTTACAAAAGACAACACAAAAGAATGAAGAATCTTATCCTGTAAACTGGATTTTTGAAACCTTTTGTAATGCTCACCTTTAATACTAAGTGAAAGTTATCAGCATGGCACACCTTAGTGACTATTAGAAAACAAGGTCTGAACTATCCAGATCTTGGTATAGAGCAAGGAAAGGAAGAACGGGAGGAAGCCCTTCATTATGAGAAACTCACAATATGTTCAAGGAAGATATAAACAAAGACAAATAGACACCTCGGTGGTAAAATAGGAGGCTTTGGCACGTCAAACAGTTTTTTGTTTGTTTTATTTTCACTTTTTGTGTTTTTCAAACTGGCTAAATGTAAAATAGTAGCACAAAGGCCATTTAACGATTTATGGGCACATGAGAAGACTGTACTTCCTGGCTCCTCTTGAAATAAACCTAATCAAGTGAACCACTTTGGGCAGTGTACCAAGGGTAGATGTAAGCCTTCCCAGGTAGAAGAAATTAACTACCAAGACTTCGACCTCCAGACAACTCTTCTAGCGTCAGTCATTACTGCATCGACCCATGAGAAAATATGTGAAGTCAAAGCAGCTTGAAATGCTGAACCAGTGTCTGACACAGACTGACCCAAAAGAGCAAGAGAGAGTACTAACTATGCAAAGTCCTGAAGAGAGAAACCAGAACAAAATTCTGTGCTGTCATTGATTTGGATGAATCATGTTAACTTTAAGATATCCTAATCAATTCTCATTAAAACTTATGTTAAAAATAGATATTAACCTTCAAAGAAAATCAAATCTTACCTTAGAATTGCAAAGTGAGTCTGTCTAATAACTTTTAATTTTTGGTTATATCTCCTGATGAGGAAGGTTTAATTTTATTTAGAGTCTTTGGGTTGTTTATTTTCATTCTTTCCAGCCCCATGAAACTCCACCCCCATGTACTTCAATACATGTCTATTTAGGTACTTTTAGAATAAAATATTTAAACATTTTAATTAAGTTGATTTTTATTTATAGTGTCTTAAGTGGCTCCAAATGGAATGCTATGAGTTGAATTAATATCATAATTAATGTAGAGAAAAATGATTCCATTTTTCAAACCATATGTTTAAATTTGGAAGAATTAGATAAATAACAACTATAGGAAATACTAATAAATAATAAAAATAAGTAAATCATTAATTCTGTTTCAGTTTACATTTGAAGTTTAAAGAGAAAACAAGCAAAGACAGAAAAATGTGCATGTAAACTATTATATGCTTAGGTATTGTATCAATTATATAGTATATAATATGCATTAATATAATAATATGCATGTCCACAATATATTTTTCTATGTCTACATATATATGTCTATGTAGAATGTAGAGTTAGATAGAACCTAGAAACAATAGTGACATTTACATATCTACCAATGAACATATTCATTAAATGCTAATACTGTATGAAAAAAATAGCTATAACCTTAGAACAATGTGCAGTTAATAAGTATATATGTATTTTGAAGGATATGAAGTAAATACATTAGACTGGTTATCTGTGGAGGAAAATGAAGTCATGAATTGGGATAAAAAGAATAAAAGCCAGCAATCTGGAAGCAAGAGAAGTACAGGCCAAGAACAGGGTACTGTCAACAAAAGATTGGATGAACTCACTCCTATTAACAGTGCTGAGTTGTGTGGGGTTTGAATTGTTTTGGTAAGTCTCCTCCATTTGAAGTCAGAGAGTCTATAATTAATTTTGCAATGGGCTGATTACAAGAGTTCACAAAAAGGGATTGAAGGAAATAGGGAAGATGAAGAACAACTTCTAACATAGAAAAGAAAAAAATAATAAAAAAACCTAGCCATATTGGACTGAAATTTTTACTGATGGGATGTACCAAAGAGATGGAGTGAAGAAAGCCGAAGCTATGAAATTCCCAGCTTGAGTTAATAACTACCTATCCTTTTTAAATTTTTTTTATTAATTATACTTTATTTACTTTGTATCCCCCCGTAGTTCCCTCCTTCTTCCCCTCCCACTCCCTCCCACCCTTCTCCTTCTCCACGCAAGCTCCTCCCCAAGTCCACTGATAGGTCTTCTTTTCCTTCCTTCTGATCCTAGTCTGTTAGGTCTCATCAGGAGTGGCTGCATTGTCTTCCTCTGTGGCCTGGTAAGGCTGCTCCCCCCTCAGGGGGAGGTGATCAAAGAACAGGCCAATCAGTTCATGTCAGAGACAATCCCTGTTCCCATTACTATGGAACCCACTAAGAGGCTGAACTGCCTTGGGCTACATCTGTGCAGGGGTTCTGGGTTATCTCCATGCATGGTCCTTGGTTTCTTATCATGCTTTTGTCATAATTCTCAAATGACATTATTAATTTTTCAACATTCAACACTGTTCTTTTTCTCAAGAATTCTTCCTAGATAGTAATGTGTAATATTTACCCTACTTCATATTTAATAAACTACTGAAATCTACTGGCAACACTTCTGTTCCAATATCGTATTTAATATTTGTTTTCTGTTTTTTTGTTTGTTTCGTTGTTTGTGATACTCAATCCAGGGCCTCACATTTTCTGGAATAGAGTTTGTTTGTTATGCTTTCTCTCATCTGGTTCTGCCAATCATGATGAGAGACAAACATCTTTCTTCCTTTGTGCCCTGTAACTTCCTAGGATTTAACACCACCTTTAGATCCCTCCCTACATAATATCTCTCCTCTTTGCCTGGTTGTTATATTTACGTAAATCTTATATGTTATATATCTTATATAAGTTATATATCTTCTATATGTTATATATTATATCTTTGTATATCCTTAAATAATCTTACACTTTTACAGATAGGAGTTGTTCTCTCACTTTTTATTTGTAATTAGTAAATCTAGTCATCATCTTTGTAATTCTCTGTCTAGAATGAATATATTAATAAGTAAATAGACAAGATTAAATAGAAAAAAAGATCAAAGGTATTGAGGTAAATCAATTTTACAGAAATAATGAAAGTGTTTACTTTCAGCCAGTACAATAGCAGTTTTTTTCAGACAATTTTTCATACATAAATTAGAAGTAACAGTTAAAAACTCTTTCACTAATTAATAGAAACATATTTTTTCACTTTGTAATATTATGGGTCCAAACCATATTAAATAAGATATAATGATATATATACCTTGAAATTAAAAAATAACATATGTACATATTTGCATAGACTATGTATATGGTATGTAAATATAGACTACGTAGATAGTCTATGCAAATAATCATATAGCCTATAATCATATAGCCTATTATAATCATATAGCCTATTTCTATGTACTTATAAAAATTCACAGCGAAATAGCTATAGAAAATGATCAATATGTTCTAAATGAATAAAAAGAAGACATAAAAAAAGCACAAAACTCAGGGATGGTTGGGGAACTTAAAAAATAATCAGAACATAAAAATTTGCTCTAAATTGAAGCCTAGAAAAAAATGTATTTTGAAATTTTACTTTACACAAGTACTTTGCCTTTTCTTATTTATGTATTTTGTTGTAATTACTGTGAACAGTCAACTTTGTTGGTCAAGAACAGTACGCTAAATAGGCAAGTGAATACATAGTAGAGAATTAATACATTTGCCTGACAATTTTTATTTTCTCTTAATTCTTTGGGATATAGACAATAACAATTATCTTAAATAATAACCATAAATAGTTATTCACAGACAATGTCAAAAGAGCAGTGTAATTCTGAGGAAAACAAGAGGTTCATTATAATCAAAAAATAAAAATAAAAATACCAAAATTATACAAAAGAAAACATTGCTTTAAAAAAAAAAAGTAGAAACCTCAATCATTGTATTTTACCAATAAAGACTAAGGAGCCAGAGAGATGCTGGGGTGAAAACTTGCTAACTCAGAGAGGCAGAGAAAGTACCTAGCTGACCTTCCTTCTCAGCTCAGGTCTGGATGGAAAAAAATCCAAAAGACTTTCTAGCTCAACTGACAGCTCAGGAGGAAAAGGCCAAAAAACCCAAGGCCAAGGCTTGCTAGATCAAGACCAAAAAGCCAGCGACCTGAGGAGCTGAAGCCAGAGCTTAAGCTAAGAGTTCTTTTTTCTCCACCTCCACACTGTCTTGAATACCTCTCAACTCAAAGTCCCTCGGTACTCTTTAATCCCTGTCAGCTGCTCTCTTGCTTTGCCTCTTGACATAGGGTTAAGTTTATTAAACCCTGTGTACAAAAATCTCTTGGACTAAAGATGTGTGATAGGGCTCAACCACACCAAAAAAGAAATAGATTTCTATAGTTCACAAATGGGATCAAATATCCTGCTATAGGAAAACATTTGTGTGTGTGTGTGTGTGTGTGTGTGTGTGTGTGTATTAACCTGCAGAAAAAAGTAGTTAATAGAAACAGGAGTTAAGGGTACAAATCAAATATTGGCATTAAAATATACTTAATGAGTATAAAAATAGCATATGAGCATATTTTAAGAAAACCACACATACTTTAAAAGAAAAAAATAATGTATACCTACGTTAGTCCGATTTGGCTTAAGAAACAGAACTGACCCAACCATATGGAATAGATAGTCTTAAAGGGTTTTCTAGGTAGACCTACAAAAGCTGTTTCACACTGGAGAGGCTATAGATCCATATTCTTAGTCTGGCACTGTAATCTGAGAGGATTCCTTGGAGAGATGCTGATCTCCAGTCTACATTGGAATCCTGATGAAGATGGTCCTAAGGTTGGTGAAGGAATGATGCAGCAATAAGAAAGAAATATGTGGAGGCTCTTTCTGGCTTCCAGGGATCATGGCCATAGGTCCTCAAAGATAAAGGGACCACAGGTGGGAGCCAGGGATTTGGAAGGCCATCAGCATGATGTGAGAGACCAAAGAATTAAAAATTAGTTTTGGGCGGGTTATTGAAATAAAGTTTAAAGCACAAACCTGAACAAAGGCCAGACAGGTAGAAATGTGTCCAGGCACCTGAAGGGAGGAACCAGCCTTACTGCATTCTTTTCCTGCTCATTAGAGATACAGTTGCTAGGAAACAGCCCTTCTCCCCTGGGACAGCCCAACAAGAGAAACCAGACCATTAATGGTTTAGGGGCCTTCCTATAGCCAATCAATTAAAAAAGCAACAACTCGTTTGTGTTTTAACCAATAGAATTCTTGCCAGGCAAGAATTTTCCTGCTTTGGGCTTGCTAGGAGGGACTGGAATCTTTAAATCAACCACCTAACTTGAGCATGAGGCTCTTGCTCTCAACTGCCCTGGCGGTGAGGGTATGAGCCCAAGGTAGCTTATAATAAAATAAAAAAAAAAAGAAAAGAAAAGAAAGAAAGAAAGAAATCTTCATGTGTTTTGCAGTGGGCTTGACTCCTGGTTGTCTTTTAGGGTCTCATGAATCGGGCACAACAGATGGAAATGAACTTTCTGAGATCAGCTGTGGGGAGGCAGACCAACTTTATTCCAAGGGTGAGTGGAACGTATAGGACAGGACTTTGGGAAAAGGGAATGGGGGAAATGCAGAGTGGCTGAGAGTCTGCTGAGACACACCACTAGTTTGGGGTGGCATTCCAGGAATCCCAGGTGCTTGCTGAACAGGTTCTGCCAGGAGAAAGGGGTTGAAGCTGTAATTCTGCTAAGGTCTAATTGATATTCCTCAGCTCTGGGACACTCCAGGGAGAGAAGACTCCTCACTGACGGAGGGAGTCTGTCATTCACTTTGAGCTGAGCTCAGACCTTCCTGGTAATGCCAGACTTTGACCTTAGAAGCAACATTCCCTGACAGATAGACTTGCTGTATTGAGGTTGAGGGAAATAGGCACAAAACAAAGCTTTCTTCTTTCATGTCCTCACAGCTGGGTCACCACCAGAAAGTGCTCCCAGGTCTTAGGGTGGGTCTTCCTACTTCCTGTAATTAGATCAAGAAAACCCTCCACAGAAGTACCTAGGCACTTGGATCTTAGTTGATTTCAGAGACATCAATCAAGTCAACAACCAAGATTAGCCATCACAACACCTAAAATGAGTAATTACAGGATTCATTTACTAATGACACAGTATGACATCAACACATCAGCAAACACATTGGAAGAGAGGATAAGCAAACACAAAAGTGAGCCACTGAAAGAACATGAAAGTGGTGCAGAGAGGGCCACCTTGTACTTTAATTGGCAATTATATTAAATGTACTTTAGTGTACAAATTTAATGTACTTTTAGTACATCAATTGTTAGGTCCCTACCTGCAGGGCTTGGCTGGCAGACCCTGCCCTCTACCTAGGGGCAGGGCTTCCCCTCTCCCAGAGAGCATTCACTATATAATCCAGACATTTTCCTTCTTCCTGGCCTTTTTTTTTTTTTTTTTTTTTTGTCCCATGCCCCTTTTTCTGAACTCTCCCTTTCCCCTGCCTTCCTTTCCCCTATCCCCTCTCTCCTCTGCTCTCCTCTCTCAATCTTTCTGTGTCTCTCTTCCTCTTCTCCCCTCTTTCTCTTTGCAAGCCCTTCTCCCCCCACCACCATCCTGTGCTGCTCTCAATGAATCTGCCTTTATGTAATTTAACTTCCTCTTGCCATGAGCTCATTCCCAGAAACAATCATCTGTGCCTTGACTCTGGAGAAGTTGAGCCCCACCCAGCCTGCCAGGCTGTACTTGTGGGGCCAATCCCTTCACCTCATCATTCTCCACCCAACCATCTTTAAGCCTGGGAGGAGCTGAGTACCCAGCTCAGCAACTCTGGGCCATGTCAGAACCAAGTCTCTCCTCCAATCTCCCTCTGTGCCTGACACAACTTTGCACTTGGTGAGTGTGGCCTGCCACCTGATGTCAAGAGGTACTAGATGTCTCTTCGAGGATCCAGGACCCTTAGACTCACTCTGTGAAGCCATGGCAATGCCAGAGTTAGTTTGGCCCAAGAAAGGCCAGGAATTTGTTTTGAGGTAACCTTACATTTTGGAGATGTCTAATCACAGATTAACCTCACCAAACTAAACCCAATCCCAGATTATTGAGTTGGGACACCACTTCCATAATCTTGGGATTCTAACAGAGGCTGGAAAGATAGTTGCTCCTGGATGTCTGCAGTTTCCAAACTGCACTTGTTCAAGCCTAGGGACAAGCCTAGGCTTACCCCTCCCCCTCCTTCTTTCACTTCCTATGGCCACTTTCTGCACGTGTGACTCTAGGTCCTGCCTAGCTCCTGTTCCACGTTCCTCCCACCCATGCATGCTCTCCTAGGTGGCTGCTCTGTAGTGGTAGGGGTGACACCTGCACCAGTAGAAGTTATAAATTGCCCTCTGACAATAGATTACTACCTGTGGCTGATAGCCATGTTGATTTTGGGATAAAGGACGTTTTGCCATGTCTTTCTCACTGTTAGTATTTAGGCACCTGCTTCTAGGTTGCCTAGCAACCTATGATGTCGTCATGTCTGACCAGCCAGGTGGCCACACCTGGAAGGTGTGGTTACCTTGATCCTTAAAGGGACCAACTTGCCACATTGTCCCTCTCTTGCTCCCTCTTGCTCTCTCTTGGACTCTCTTGGCTCCCTGCCCTCTCCCCTTTCTCTGTCGGTGTGTCCCCTTCTCTCCCCACATCATGTCTTGCTCTCCCTTCTCTCTCTTCATCTCCATCTAATACACCTCTTTCATATAAAATTTGTTGTGTACCTCATCGTTCATTAAGTGGTCCTAATATCTGGTGCTGTAACTTGGGAAAGGGGCTCTCCTGATACCACCAGAACCCCTTTAAATCAAACTATGGATGCTTCAGACCATAGGATGGCTGCAACAGATTTTTTCTCTGCTCTATCTATCCCTAACCACCTAAGCCTGAAAATCTTTACTTTTCCTCAACTAACTACCTTACCACGCATGGCATATCTGTTCCTCTGCCTAAGGCGCCAAAATAGGCTGTGGAAATCGCTGGTGCGCCCTAACCTATGCCTAAAAATCTTTACTTTCTCTCAACTACCTGCCCTTAGCACACAGGACATTTGTCCAGCTGCCCGAGGCGGCTACTTGCCACTGCTTGGACTTGCTCCCCGCCAGGTGCTCTGTTCTCTGAGCCCCGGGGACTCACGGGTTACAAAAAATCAGCTTCAGGCAGACAGCCCGCTTCCAGATAAGCAATTACTGGGGACCCTATGCGCACAGAGATTGCTTTAGATTGCCTCAAGTCCCATGGGCGAAATTTTCAATCTCCCTTGAAACGCCTGTCTCCATGTTGGTTTTGGGAGGTGTGTGAAAGCATGGCTTCACTGCGACTCCACGTGGTTTCACAGCCATCTTAACTTAGGGCAATTCTATCCCTATCCTTTCCTGCGGATGGGGTTCTCTCTACAAGAACTCAGCCTTTCCATGTGCTCGCCCCTCCCCCACTCCTGCAAAACTCCAAGCCGTGCAAGTTCTGTACACTGGCTCTCAATATTCTGACCTCTAAGATGTTTTTTCCAAGCTTTAAAAAATATTTTCTTTCTGATTTCTGTACACTCTGCTCTCTCTCTCTCTTTATATATATATATCAATTTTTTAAATTCTTATCTAATGATTTATATAATTTTCTCATTGGGTTTACAAGACTTCCTTAATTATAACTATTTATTTTATCTCCTTTTAGACTAGGACAACAACAAGCCTTGTTTTAAATTGGTGTGGATGTTTATAAAAATTCAAAGTTATGTTTTACTATCTACATAATTCAACCCTGCTTCCAAATAAATTTTATATAATAATAAAATTTCAGTTATAAATGTCTATTCAAAATAAGTTACTTTAAAATGCACATCAAACTGCCTATGTCTTTTTCAATTCCTAAATTAGCAAATTCTGTTTCTCCTGCCATGAGCTACCTATGATCTGGATTCACCACTAGGCTTTCTGGCTAATAGGTTTGCTATAATAAAGTCAAATGTAATTTTAAAATTGCTTTATAGTGTTCTACTATATTGTTGGTTTTAAAACACATGACTCGGGTTGGTTACTACATACAGGCTTTTACCAATATTCTAAATTAAGATCTATTAATTTTAGAAGTATTTATGTTAAAAACTTGGTCCTTGTGCTGTATCTTCAATATCAAAAGTTAAAACATGCTTGGTCTTGTTTTCAAAAAACGGTATTATTATTAATTTATAGTATAGCCTTAGATTTTTATAAGCTATAAATTTTTTATACACTAAATCATACAAAAAACTGTTGTGCTCTCACTTTAGTGGACTATATTTATGACTTTTAAGGGTCCAAGTTAACAAGGACAAAACCTAATATTTAATGGTTAATGGATGCAAGTTAATAGTCATCTCATAGATGTCCAAATATATGTTTATAGTGCTATATATGCAAACATGGTCTCATTGCCATCTTTAATAAACAGCTGGGAATGGTCCTTGAGTCACCATACAGGAGTTGGTAAAAATGTAAGAGAAGAGCCTTCCTGACAGGTTCATCTATCCCAAAAACTATGCTCCAGACCTTGGCTGCTGCTCTGAGGCTGTTCATTCCTGCACAAAAAACAGGAGGTCTGCAATTCCCCATCCTGCTGGGGCATAGTCGAAAGTCAGTTTCACCAGGTGACTGTTTCAAATGAAGCCAAAGGGGACACTGGTCCCTCTGCTGCCTCAACAAGCCATAGCTGCCTGCAGGCAGACTGGCCTCTGGAAGTCAAAATGCTCCCATGCAGGTTTGTTCTCTGTGCCTAGCCATGGAGGCTCACAAGGACTATAGACACTTCCAGCCCTCCAACTCTTTAGCCTGGCAGAGGACAAATGGCTCCTTGATTGAGCGACCTCCATCACCCTAGCCCAGCCCTGGGTAACATTGCAGGTCTGTTTTGGCCTCACAGTGGAGTCCCATGTACATGTTGTCAACCTCTGTCTTGGGAGACTTTAGATGCCTTCTCAGTTCTCTTCACATGCGGGAGACCAGGCCTTAAGCCTGAGTCCTAGAGTTGCTAGTTGCTATTGTCAGGCCTAGATACAATATGCCTTGTTGTCAGACTCAAGAAACAGGCCTGAATAAAACCTTTTACCATCCCTCTAGCTAAACGACAATAAATGCTCACAGCAGTCTAACCTATGTCTCATGATCAATAACTAGATACAAAGGCCCCCCTCAAAAAATATTGTTTGAGGGTCTAAGAAAGTGTCTTAAGGTTGATATACATGTTTGACAGTCTAAAAACGTCTTAAGGTTCGTAAATGCAAGCTATAAAGGTTGCAAGGTCTAAGGTGATTTAAGGTATCCTAAATAAGTAAAAAGGCTTAGTAGTTCCTCCTGTTGCTATGCTACTGTTATATTGACTATCCAGAGCTTTGACCTTTATCAATAGAGCTCTGATTTATTAATCTAACTCCAATACAAAAACACTCTACTGTACCACCCACTATTATGATTCCAAGCTCAAGATTTTAAATTTCCATAATGTGTGCCTATACTAACGGTTACGACCAAGTCAGCTTCTGTCCCTTCTACTTCATGAAAGGCTCTGTCTTTTCAAAGCTCACATTAAAGAATGCTTATGCTTTTAACACAAATGTGTTTGTCTACTGCTTTTTCTACAATGTATATTTCAGTGCAGATTACATTTGTGATGCTAATATGTCTAAAGTTTTATCTCCTTCTTAAAACTTAAAAATAATTCTTGTAAATTGCAGGAAAGCCAATTGAATCCACCTCTCAGGTCAATTGGGCTCCAGATAAGTACTGTTCTTATTGCCTATCTCAGAAGGTGGGATTCCTTCCCTTTCCCTGGTTTTGGGAATTCTCTTTCCTGGCTACCAGATTGCTATCTTCTACAGGCAACACTGGTTGGATTGGTGAGTTTCCTTCATTGGCCAGCCACTGGATTGGTGAGTTCACCTCATTTATCAGCATAAAATGCCTCTCTTGGGAGGGGAAGCTTGACCATTCAGCGTCCAGCAACTTCCTACTATCTTTTGAGATGGATGGACCTCCCCCACTTCAGCCATAGTCTTCACTGGCTACGGTTGACTCTTTCTGCTGACCTCCATTTATGACTTCCTCTTTCCCCTGGGAAAGATTTTTTCCTTCTATGTGCACAGTTTCTTCCCCTCATGCTCGCCTACGAAAATCCTAAAGCTAGGTGAACTGTGCCTCCCCGGGCAACTGTGCCCCTGATACTCTCACCAAAAGCTGATGAGCTATTGGGTCAGGTAGGATCATATCTACTGGGTCAAACCTTGCTCTTGGGATGTCTTGACAGGTCACTGACTCCTACCCTCCCAAAGGGAATAGTCCATTTGTCTGTTCCTCCAGATTCTCCTCTGGGATGTCTTCTGGAGAATTTCTGGTTTCCACACCTAATGCCTGCTTTAAGGGCCTCTAAGTTTACACACTTCTGTAACCAAACTTGGCCTCAATTTCCTTGAATGACAGATCCAAAGCAAAGCCTTTTTAATTACTGTCAGTGATTGGGTAAATGAAGGTTCCCATGTTCAAGTCCCTTTGATCCAAACCTTCCACATCTGTTCGGTCTTCCAAAAATTTTAAATGTACACCTAAAGGATTTTCTGCATAACCTACTTAACTTTGTCTTCTGCCTATATATATGTTTCAGTATCTTGCCAGACCCAGGGCTTCCTATATCCACAACAATGCCAAAGCAGCTACCACAAGTGTTCGAGTCTGACCTCACAGACTTTCATCAAGCTGACCTGACCTTTTCCTCCCAGCCATGAATGTTCTTGCAGACCCTGGAAAGCATCAAAGCAGCATGCTCTTCCTGGACTTGGCCAGCATTTCAGCCTTTTGACACCCCTACAGCACCCCCAGTATCAGTAGGAAGTAGCCAGAAGAGAATCTACGCCCATTAGCCCATTATTCACTTCTTAACAAAAGGCTGGAATGGAGTGCTTCAGGTCCAGGAAAGCACAAGCAGCTCCAGGTTCTTTCAGTGTTCCTCAGTCCCTACCTGCTGCCTTGCATGGCTGGCAACTCTACTGGCAACCCTCTACCCTAAATTTTCCAGAGCAGAGGCTTTCCCTCCTCCTCTCAACCATGTAATCTGGCCATTTTGTTGCTATTATTTCTTCTCTCTCTTTTAACCCCTTGCAGGGCAACCAAGAGCTACTTCCAATGAACCTAAATGTATATACTTTAACTTGTCTTACATGAGAAGCAGCCCAAGTTCCTCATTTTTAATTATAGAAAAGTGGAGGAATGTAAGTATTTAGGCACCTGCTACTGGGTTGCCTAGCAAGCAATGATGTCATCATGTGTCATGGGCCAGGTGGCCATACCTGAAAGGCATGGTTACCTTGCCCCTTATAGAGAACAACCTGACATGTGGTTTCTCTCTTGCCTCTTGCTCTCTTGCTCCCTCTCTCTCTTGGCTTCCCTTGGTTCCCTGCCCTCTCCTCTTTCTCTGTCAGGGTGCCCCTCTCTCTTTCCCCCATCATGTCTTGCTCTCCCTTCTCTCTCTCTCCTCATCTCCATCTAATAATCCTCTTTTATATAAAATCTGTTGTGTGCTTCATCATTCATTAATTAACAGTCACCATCTTGACAAAGGGCAGTCACATGACTGGAAGCCATATTGGTAGTGGAAGAGCCTTGGCTTCACTAATATCTTTATGAAGAACTTCCAACTGCACTCTGTACCTTATTTACCACCACTTACCACTTCTATCTTTTAAGCTTTTGTTGTTGTGTCTGTAATGATGGAATGTGGTGGGATCAACAGGATTGCTTGTCTCTCTGTGAACTGTACCCATGAAAGTTTTGCTTTTATATTAGTCCAGAAATATATTTGAAATAATGCTAAGAACTGATGCAGTGAGGTACAAGATTACCTAGCCTCTTGTTCTACATTTTCAATATTAATCCTCTGATCAGTAACTAAAAAATAATCAAAGTCTGGGTCAGCTCTGCTTAAAAGATCATGGTCCTCAATCCTGCCAGAGAATCTGTAGAACAGGACATTTAAATGCTTAATAAAAAAGCTTACTATGACAGAGAACCCAGCTTTCTAGTGGTGACCCCAAAGCCTTGAAGATTTGGGCACAATGACAGAGGACTCCACCCCAAATGTGCTATTAGGCAAGACTATCCCATTTTGCTAGCTGTTATGGCCCTATCCAAACTGCAGACAAACATGGCACCCAGAGAGTTGACTGCCCCATTTCACAAAAAAAAAAAAATAAGGTCAGTTATTCTCCCAAGTTTTTCCTCCATAAAAAACAAAAACAAACAAACAAAAAAAGCCTCTCAGATTTGCTTGGCCCAGTACCCAAAGACTGATGCTGCGATTCTGCCCTGGGACTTGTGCCCAGAATGAAGCCACTGACACCACAGGAGCTTAGTGGGAAGTCTGTCTGGAAAATGGGTAAGCCTCTGTCATATTAATCAATACATAGGCAGCTAGGATTATGCTTTCTGCAGTAAATTATTCTTATGAGGTCTTTGATGGGTTTGAAGATCAGTTTAACAACAAAAACCAAGGCTTCAGCTGCCTTCCCATAAAAGCGCAAAGTTTATGTAAGGTCTGAGGATCTAAGAAAGTGTTTGAGGGTCTGAGAAGGTGTTTTAAGTTGGTAAGTGCAAATTATAAAGGTTAGAGGTGATGCTAAGACATGTAAAAATTTGTCTCTTCTTGTAAACAAAAGAATTCTTGTAAGCTTCAGGGAATACACTTCTCACAGGACAAATGGATTCCAGATAAGTATAATAGCCTGTTTGGCTGAGGGGTGGGATCTATCCCTCTTCCCCTGTTTCTGGGAGACACACCTTCCAAATAACAAAACCATGGACCTAAAAATCTCAAATGTATACCTGCAGCCTGATATGTATATATGTCCCAGCATCCTGTTTCCTCGAGAGCTGCATCCAGACCTCAGGGGCTCTGGCTTAAACCTCACAGGCTACTGTAGCTGTTGCAGTTTCCTAGCCACAGATTGTCTCACAGGTCCTGGACAGCTAATACAACAACCTGCTCTGATCTGCTAATAATCCAGCCTTTTGCTCCCCAACCTCCCCAAATCAACCTACCCAGTATCAGCGAAAAGTAGCCAAAGAGGAAAGACTTCTTTGCCTGTCTACTTGCTCCAGGTCATGTCTGGCATACACTGTGCTCTACCCAGGGACCAGGGCTTCCTCTCTCCTGGAGGCCATTACTTGTGTAATCCAGATATTTTGGTTCCTCCTGGCCTCTTTTGCCCTTTGCTCTTTTCTCTGTCTTTCTTGGTGGGTTTGAGAATGACATGATTTAGTCTGGGCTCCCTTGAAAGGAGAATTTCATAGTAAATTATGTTCCAGGTAATAGGAAGGAACACTATTACAAACTAGAGAGAAATAAGAGAAGTTGGGTTTTATTATTGAACTATTGTTGTAAGAAATAGGGATTCAATTTGCTTTTGTATCCTCTAAGGGATATGTAGGAAGTACTTTCAAATTGAATCTCCCAAAGGTAGAGAAGCTGGAGAAGCTATTGACAGATACTCAGATCCTAGAGTTGGAGGCTATTTCTGAGTGTGATAATTTCCTGTGGTTACTGTTTGTGCCATTATATGAATCAAATAATGTCTCTGGCTCAGGCCTAAGCAGGGCAGTAAAAACAAAATGCCCTGAACTTCCCTTGTAGTTTTGTTATTGTTTCAGAATACTCCCTGGGTATTTCACTCATTCCAGAATATGAGATGCACAAATGGGACCTAAATTGAGCTTGTAAGTTGGATTTAAGCCTACACAACCTCCGGCATATCACCACTGCTGATCCAATCAACACAATGTTCAGTAGATGCATAAATTAGAAATGCTTGCTGAATGCTCTGTTTGCATGGTTTTATTGTATGCATAACAAACACTAATATAATGCTGTTTGATTTTTAAGATTTTGTTGGCTATACAACATCCTCATTAATTACTTTTTTCATGTTTGGATCACTAAATCAATTTGGGTCACTTTCTTCAAATATTTCAAATAGTTCTCCAAACATCAGCACTCTGAATATTATATAATCACATTCGTATTCTTTTCAAGTATTCTTGGAAGTGTTGTAAAGGTAAACCCTAAGAGATCACACAGAATGATACCGATTAAGTTGGGTGTAAATCAACAACAGAGATAACTATATTTATTTGAAAAACACATTCCCTCCCCCTCGTTAGAGTATTTGGTACCCCCATTTAGGCCATACTCTAATTACACAGAATATATTTTATTTAGAAATCTGGGATCTTTAATTGGCAATTCCCTTAAAACTTGGTACACGTTTCTCTGTTTAGCCTTGGCTATACTGGATTCTATACTCATTTGTAGACTGGGCTGGCCTCGAACTCACAGAGATCCACCTGCTTCTGCCCCTCTGAGTTCTGGGATTACAGCATGAGTCGCTGCACCTGGATAAGGTATTTGTCTTTTAATAATGTTTATACTTGTCACATTCTTGAATGGCTTCCAGGGAGTTGACATGAATAGAGAAGGTAGGAGCCAAGGAAAGACACACACAAACACACAGAAATATGGACATAGAAAAGCTGGGATAACAAGCCTGGGCTTTCTGATGGAGAAAACCACAGCAGCCCAAGTATGGTTACTGCTTTCAGCTGTACAAGGAGTATGGTTATTACATACAGATAAACAAGGAGGCAGGCCTAACTGATCTCAGTAGGTATGATCTCTGTGGGGGAGCATATTTGAGCTGCAGGAGGAAGGGTTTGCCATTCTTTTGAGGCTCACCTAACCAGGGTTATGCCATTCCCATGGGGCTGAGGCATTGGAGTCGTTGACATGGCTGTTTGCTCCCCAGAGCACATGTCACTCAGAACTTTATTCACTCGGGGCATGTTACCCAAATACATCTTACAGTTTTCATACAAGTATATATTGTAGATAGAGTTTGTTACTCTCTTTAATCCCAACCTAGCTGTTCTCATGTTTCTCCTTCTCATTTTCTCCCTCTGTTCCCTTAGATATGTTTGTTTTTACTTTCATGTCAAATACACATAATTGTATGCATGTATATATAAAAATTTAGAAATCAGAAATGAGAGAAACATGTGGTATTTTACTTCTGAGACTGGATTAGTTTTCTTAATTTGATGAACATTTTCATTTATTTGTCTTAAGACGTATATTTATTGTGCAATTTTTAGCTTTTTGTGAAATATGTTTTATTGAGTTGTAGGATGGCTTACATTTGGTATATAGTTTTTGTTACAGATGTGATATGTGTGTGTTCACAAACATATGTATAAATTCCATTGTTTTGGGCATATTTACTTTTTCATGTGTGTTTTATGAACAATAATTCCTTAGTATTATTACTTAATTGGTCATGTTAATACATGGTGCTTTCATACTCTATTTAAAGCTTAGCCTAAATGTCAGGATGATGTTTTCTTATGCTTTCCTCCCTAAAATATGTCTTCTATCCCTCAGTAACAACCAAACTTACAATTATTGCCCAGCTGGAAAGGGAAACTGTGATATGGAGCCATTCTCAACGTCACCCGCCCTTTACACAGGCATGACTGTTCACCTCGCTCTTGGACAGATAGATCATCCTTTCTCCACTTCGCCTGTTTCACTCTGTCAACAAAACAGGACACTATGTGAGCACAGGTCTATTTATACTCTATGCAATTCTAGCAAACAGCTTGGGAGATTGCAAATTGATGGGAAGACTTTGGAAAGCTGCTTGAGACGCGAGCTAAATTAGAACAAATGCATGTACCTATGATTGCAGCTTTACTTTCTAGTGTGCTATAATTTAGGACTCCTTTCAGTGGTCTCAGACGCTTTCAGGGTCCAGTAGTATGCAGTGAATTGTTAATTATTTTAATTTTTACCTAGTAACTGCCAGCTTCCATGCACCCATTCTCAGTATATGTTGTGTTCAAGTGATAGGCACTCGGAGGTTTTGCCATTCCTTCCTTTCCAGGTCCCAGCTACATTCAGTTTATCCAGCAAGACTCCCACCCACACTGTGCAGTCTGCCTCTAAGAGGCACAGAGCCTATGGCTCGCTCCTCTGCTCTGACACTGCCAGGTGTGACCAGACTTCAGGCTGCAGGTGATCTGCCTGTACCTCCAGCTCTCTGGGATATGGGAGTATAACCCCACCTGTTCTTCCTGTATGTGTGTTGGAGTAATCCTTAAGAATCCCAAGACTCATTCACCAAACATGTATATGCAGAATAAGTATATACTTGTGTTTACCAAAAGGAAAATTTCAGAATGTTCGGAAAAGGAGTATTTGTGGCCATGAAAACACCAGGAGAGGCAAAACATTCATGAATGTTGTCAACATAGGATAATAAATGTAAGTGAACCACTACTATATGTTATAGTGTGGGTGGAACCACATACACAATGTGTGTGTATATGTGTGTGTATTGCAGGGGGGGGATCTCCAAGAAGAAGGGAGGGTCTTCGGGATAAATTTATACAACAAACAGATCCACAAACCTGGAGAATTTAGTTTGCCTCAGAGTTTGACAGGATATTGTCAGCCCCAGAGGAGTAAGGGAGGAGAAAGCACGGCTGAGCTCAAGGCAGCTGGAGCCTGTGGCTGGAACCCTACACCTGAGGTACCTGAGAAGCAGGGACACTGATGCTCACTGGTCTTTCTCTTCATTTCTCAGTCCAGGAATGCAGCCCATGGGGTGATATTACCCTCTTTTAGGCACCACTTCCCTCCTCAGTTAACCCTTGTTTAAAAAAAAAAGTTCTTATAGTCACACTCAAATGAGTCCCTCATTACTTCCTGGAATGACTTTAATCCCATCAACTAGTCATTAACCAACACAGAATTCAAGTCTTATTTTTTAATGAATAAAGTCGATGAATCCTCAAGAGTGACCTAAAGGAAGAGAAAATAGTAGTAATAAAATAGGTACTAATAGACACAGGAGAGACCTTACTAAAAATGAAATTTCACAGGCCTCAGAGTGAGAAACCTACACGTCAGAAAAGCACAAATCCTACATGAACAGAAAATTAGGGCAGAATAATCAGAATTATGATAGAAATTAAAAAAAAAAAAAACCTAAAACTAAAAATGCATGCAGGCAAACAGTGAAACTCATTCCAGAGGATAGTGATACCTGTCAAACAAACAAAAGAGAATAGAAAACAATACCATGAACACCAACAATAACAACTGATTCCACCACGATGGGCTTGAATAGGAGTCCTCCACTCACATTCATACCGCATGCTTGGTCCAGAGGGTTGTGCTAATGGGAATTAGTCATTTCTTTGAGCTGTATAGTGCTGTTCAGTCATTTCAAGGATGCTGTATTTGTGCATGCTTTGTTTCAATGTATGTCTGCGTACCATTTGCATGCCTAGTGCCTCTGGAGGACAGAGGAAGCTCAGTTAAACCCTCTGGAACTAGAGTGAGAGATCTCTTCAAGACATGGTGCACACTTGCTTCTCAGTCTCTTTGCTTCTTGTTCCTTGAAATAAAGTGGTCTGCTTGACCGCACGCTCATTTGGGACATGTGACCCTTATTTGCTAGTTAGGTTTTGTCAACTTGACCCAAAGTGCAGTCACCTGGAAAGAAGGAACCTCAGCTGATAAAATGCCTACATCTAATTGATCAGTGAGCAGGTTTGTAGGGCATTTTCTTGATTAATGATTGATGTAGGAGGGCCTAACCCACTGTGGGAGGAGTCATGCCTTGACATTTAGTCCTTGGTTATATAAGAAAGCAGGCTGAGCCATCTGGGGAAACAAGGTAGGAAGCAACGTTCTTCTGTGGTCTCTGCTTCCTGACTTCACTGATGATGGTCTGTAAAATATAAGCTGAAATAAGGCCTTCCCTTCCCAGGTTGCTTTGATCAGTGTTCTGCCTCAGCAACAGAGAAACAAACTAGAACACCTTACTGGAGGTTCCCAAATTAAGGCCATGTGAACTTGCCCCAGAACTTCCTGAACCATGAGTCAACATAAAGATTTTCCCTTTATAAGCTAGTTTTGACTTATTTTGTTTTACTGGATGAGAGCTGAATGAGACAATTCCTAATAATCAATGTCCATCCTTTAAAATTGCTACATTTATTTATGCACTCCTTTGCAGCACATGCTCAGGGTCATCTTTACCCAGTCTCCATTTTATACTAACCATTTAAGTTATGATAAAGTTTACTGTTGCAAACTTGTAATGCTACTTGTAACTTGCCTTTCTTGTAAGGGCACCCATCCAAGCCAAGAAAATGCTGCCTCTCTAAACAGATACTTAAATGTCAGATAGCTTATCTCGTTGCTGGAATACCTTTCCTATATCCCCTGCATGTCTCCCAGGCATACTTCTCTTGCTATATAATGTAACTGACCATATAGGTCTCCATCAAGCCTGCTATTTCTTACCCTTAATGGTAGAATAAGATCTAATCTCCATTTGTTGTCTGTAAGGTACTGTGTGTTTCTGTCAGTTACTACTCTCAATCTCATCCTCAAGCACTCTGTTAATTCTTCATTCACTTTTAATCAAGCTGATTTCTTTACACGTTTTGAATTGGATAACAAGCTTCAAAAATTTAGAAAAAATCAAAATAAATAACAAGCAAACAGGTAAAATAGCAGACCTAAATAAGCTATAACTAATTAGAATAGAATTTTTATTATACCAATACACCACCTGTAATACACTACTTCAGATTATGTGTCAAATCGTAGAACTGATTATTCCCTCTATTGTTGCTGCTTTTGATTGTGAGGACCAAGTGAATACAAGAGGATGTATACTAACCATTGTTTTCTTCTGTTCTTCTCTTTTAAAACCTAGGCATGTGTTTCTCGGATGCAGGAGAAAGATGGATCCTGTTTTCTAATCCAGTATTTTAGACTGTGTTGTTTAGCTGGGGAATTAACACTATTTATATGGAGAGTTATTATTGAGCATTGTTTATTTTTTTGTTTAATTTTGTCATGGTGGTATTTTCTTAGACATCTGTGGTTAACTCTTCTGTGATTATTTACTCCCTGTATCCTCTAAAAAGACTATGTTTTGGGCATAGAAGTTTATGGCATCAGTGGTTTCTGAGAGTTTGTAGAGCTTCTGTCCTGGCCCTTCTGACTTTCTTTATTGAAAAGATGCCCTTTTATGTGACTTGGTCTTTCCTCCTTGCAGCTTTTACTTTCCTTTCTTGGTCCTGTGTATTTAGTATTTTGATTATTATGGTATGGAGTTTCTCTCCTTGTCCTCTATATTTGTGCTCTGTATACTTCTTGCACTTTGATACAAATTTCTTTCTTTAGATTAGGAAAATTTTCTTTCATGATTTTGTTAAAAAAATAGTTTCCGTGCTTTTGATATACTTTTTCTCCTTCCTCTATACCTGTTTTATAGGTACAGAGGTGTACAGAAGTTTGGTCTTTTCATGGTGTCCCATATTGCTTGGATTTTTTAATTAATCAATTAATTATTTATTTATTAGGTTTTTCTTTTTCTTTTTTTTTTTTTTTTTTTTTTGAGACAGGGTTTCCCTGTGTAGCCTTGGCTGTCCTGGACTCACTTTGTAGCCCAGGCTGGCCTCAAACTCAAAGAAATATGCCCACCCCTTCCTCCCTGAGTGCTGGGACTACAGCTGTGCACCACCATGCCTGGCTGCTTAGATGTTTTTAGATTTAATTTTTTCTTTGACTAAGTTATTCATTTCTTCTATGTTGTCTTTGAGGCCTAAGACTGTTATGTGAACAAGATGAGTGGATAAAAACAAAACGTGTTCTATGTTTTCTATTTTGTACCACTGATAACTAGCCATCAGAATCAGAAATGAGTCTTAGTATACTGACAGACTACCTCAATCATATGTGCAAACCAAATGTTCAACATTAGTAGAACACCCAGTTTTTCTACCAAAATTTTACTATAGAGGGATGCTTATCTGAAAGCCATTGAGTCTGAGAAATATGTGTTGTAGAATATTGGTTAACTCCTGGAATGGTTTACAAGTGGATGCAATAAAAACCAAAACAAAACAAACAAAAAAAAACACAACCATGTTAGATCTGGGATATAGCTCAGCTGGTTGAGTGTTTGCTTAGCATGTAGTAGGCCCTGGGTTTGATCCTATGTGAGGTGACATGTGCCTGTAGTATAAGCATTTGAGATGTAGAAATCAGGAATATCATCTTCCCATAAATCAAGAAGAGCCTGGAGTACATGAGACCATGCCATAAAAAAAAATAAAAAAAGAAAGAAAAAATAATATCAAAGATGGAAGACAAATCAGAAAATTTGTAATAAAAATTTTTAAATCTTATGCATGTACTTGACTATTGAAATTAGTAACACAACAAGGAGGATCCTAGGGAACCTAGGGAAGAGGCTTAATCCCCATTCAGAAGGGCAAACTGGATAGACTTTGGAAGTAGGTGAAGACAGGAAACAGGACAGCACCTTCCACAGAGGGCCTCTGAAAGACTCTACCCAGGGCATTGAAGCAGATGCTGAGACTCACAGCCAAACTTTGGGCAAATTGCAGGGAATCTTATGGAAGAAGGGGGAGACAGAAAAATCTGGAGGTGACAGGGCCTTCACAAGGAGACCAATGGAGCCAACAAATTGGGGCCCAGGGAGTCCTGCAGGAACCAATGCACCAACCAAGGACCATGCATGAAGAGGACCTAGACATCCTGCTCAGATGTAGCTGATAGGCAGCTCATTCTCCAAGTGGGTTCCCTAGTAAGGGGAGTAGGAGCTGTCTCTGAAATGGACTCTGTTGCCTGCTCTTTGATCACTTCCATCTAGTGGGGTGGGGGTGGGGATTGCCAGGCCACAGAGAAAGAAGATGCAGGCAATCCTGATGAGACTTGATAGGCTGAAATCAGATGGTAGGGGAGGAGGGCTCCCCTGTCTGAGAAATAGGGGAGTGGAATAGGGAGGGAGGGTGGGATCAGGAGAAGACAAGGGAAGGGATACAATCGGGGTGCAAAGTAAAAAAAAAATCATAAAAATAAATTTATATTAAAAAAGAATATAAAGAGAAAAAAGAAAACAGAATCAATATATTAATAATTTAGATAATGATAATATAGAAAGTTGGGCTCATTCAAATATGGTGCTATGAGTGATCATGCATCCCATAGAGTCATGTATTTGAACACTTGGCCTGCAGTTGGTAACTGTTTATGGAATGGTGGTTACAATGATGGTTATGAGAAACAGAGACTTGCTGGAGGAAGTTTGACACTGGGGGCAGGATTTGAGAGGCTATGCCCTTGCCCCCATTTCCAATTCACCCTCTCTGCTTCATGTTTGCGCCTGAAGATGCGATTTCTCAGCTTTCTCTTTCTGTTACGATGCTTGCCATTCGCTACTGTGCCTTCCTCAGCCCTGCAATCTCCTCCTCTAGAACCAAAACCCCAAAAACTCTTTGATGTTTAAGTTGCTCTGGGTCATGGTGTTCTATCACAGCAACAGAATGTAACTGATACACTAATGAAATCACGGCTACTCTTCAAACATCATTCGGGATTCTACAATTCCTCTGTTCAGTTTTTTCCCTTATGTAACAACATTACAATGTGACACGGTGACTTGTTAGGCATTGCTGGGTGACCGATGATGCGCATGATAAAACAATGCTTGTCATTTGCCTTTGCACCTCTCAAGCCTTCTCCCTTACCACTGGCTCCTATTTGTCTTCAGAAATAAGAAATGATGGTGCAAAATACCATCACCTCTGCTTTCTATATGTTCCCTGGTCTTGCATTAACTGTGGATAAGCACCTTTTGATGTGACACCAATAAACTGAATCAAATTAGCTTATATATGGAGGAAAAACTCAAAATGCATTGAAAACAACCTTGCTATAGTTATATTTAGCAATAAACCAAGTGAGCAATCGAACTAATTTCCCACAGGAATGGGAATATACTATGTGAGAAGGAAACATTAAAGACATTCCTGTGGAAATTCAAATAAAGTACACAAAAATGGAGAAAAAGAGAAAGAATCCTCAAGAGGTGTTTTCTATTCAGTATTGTATCATGTGTAAATGGATCCCTGGGAACTGTCATAGTGAAATTATCTACAGCAAGTGAAAGGTCATACAAACAGAAAGGATAGCATTCTGAAAAGTAGCAACAACACAGCAAAATGCTAGATTTGCATCATAAAGCACTCACACCTTGCTGAGCTGGGGCAGAACAGAATAAATACATTTACATGAAAAATTGAAAGAAAGACACTGTCAATATGAGCAACGTGATGTGGAAAATTGCAATAATTATCTGGATAATTCAGGCCAAATATGCTAATGAATTAAAGATTTCTTTACAACTTGATTTATCTTGGTCAGCTGTCAGCATTTATTAAATTAACTAGACAATTATTCAAGTCTCTATTTTTCCAAGCTTCAATAGACTCTAGTATTGATTCTTTGTTTATGTCTGGAGCAAAAGAGCTTTAGAGCACTATTGACATTTCCATACTTGTTACGGATAATATACATTTTAAATCTCATTATACATTTAATTACAGATTAAGAAATTGGTATATTAGAATAAATACCCACACCACTCCTAAGGTTTGTAAAATACGTTTTAACATAGAAACATGTTTAATTATTGTGCTAAGCAAAAGACAAGCTGAGCTGCTCTCAAATGACTGTAAAACACAGGACAGTCAACAGAGCTCATAAGGAGCAGAGTGAAGGCCAGCTGTGTAATTGGCTCTAAAGTCTCTCCATGTGTAAGTCTTGAGGAGACCAGACAAATTCATTGAAAATGGGGCAATCTGTGCTGCGAGTGACAATTGACTCTAGGGTTCAGTTTTAGAACTTTCAACTATATGATTTTATCTTTCTGTTCAATTCAAACGCAAACGATTGATTTTGGAAAAATGGGTATGTAGAGGTAAGTGGAGCATTATACTCATTTTCCTCAGAAGTTCGTAAAAAACAAACAAACAACCCTCAATGTTATAATAACATTTGAAGTGAATCCTTTAGTATGCAACAGTTGCAAATATTTGAATGATGAGTAACATTCAGCTTTTTGATGTTGTAAAGACTTGAACTTGGGGCTTTAACTTATAACAAGAAACAACTCTACTACAGAGAAAAACTTTTAACTGATCATTCCATTCAGCATATATTTTATGTTCAATATATATTGGCAGAGCCCAAAGAGCCTTGTGGAAGAGTTGGGGAAAGTATAAAAACACAGGAAGGGGACAGGAGCTCTGAATGAAGATCAACAGAGCCAACTAACCTGCTCCCAGGGGACTTGTGGATACTGAAGCACCAAGCAAGGACCATCCATAAGTACCTGATGGGGAGCTTGATCTTCATGTGGGTCTCCTAGTAAGGGGATCGAGTTGTCTTTGACATGGACTCTGTTGCATGCCTTTTGATCACTTCCACCTGGTGGGGCTGCCTTGACAGGCTACCATGGAAGAAGATGTGTTCAGTTTTAATGAGATTTGATATGCTGGGGTGGGTTAGTAGAGGGGAGGGGTATGCTTCTCTTTTCTGAGGGGTAGGATAAAAGGTAAGATAAGGGGCTACTATTGTGGTATAAAGTGAATATATATATGTATATTTAAAATACACACACACACACACACACACACACACACGTATGTATTTTAAATTTGAACTTGGAAAGATCCTTAGCAAGGAAAGTTTATCTAGACTGGAAAAGGTTCCTTTCAAGCTTGCTGAGAATTAAGACAATAAGTACTTTCTAATATTTGTGTATTATGTCATGTATTTCTGGACAACTCTATGCTTGCATAGATAATCTCTAAAGAGTTTGCTTCTAAGCTATAGTTATGTAACTCATTATTTTAAAATGCACAAATTGAAAAAAATCCATCCAATACTTATGGAGGTAAATGAATGCACACAGCAGGATCTTGCAAACTTAACAGCACTAATAGAGCAGGCAAAATCACCTTTTACTGTAAGAACATTTTCTATGTTCCGTAGGTACGTAGCATGTCTAGTTTTCTTTGGAAAATTCTTGGAGTAATCCTTCCACCGACTATGACACCAAAAGTGCTTCTGAGTACTGAAAAGTGTCCCTTAGGAGATAAAATTACCCTGGTAATCACTGCCATGGGGTGTGATCTGCTTGCAGCACTAGTAACCCACACAGCTGCAGCTCTTTTCCAAACATTTTCCAACCACCACCAACCTGTTTTCAATGGAAAATATTTGCTTTGTTTCATTGTAAGATGAATCTATGACTAAGAGGGAAAATATGGCTAACAGTGACTTTGCTGTGAAGAACACTGCTTGAAAACACCATCTACAAAACATAGACAGCTCCTTAAATGCCTCAGAGCCTCAAGAGACCCCTCAAAGGAAATAATGAAACCCTGCATCTCTGAGTATTTGGTCTTACAGCTATTCTCTAAAGGAGGAATTCTTTCACTGGGAGATCCCTGGTCAAATGAAGAATATAACATTTGCTAGAACATTGCTAGCACAGTGCCTTCCTGCCAAGCTTGAATTTTCCCATTAAGACTAAAAGCCCGAGTTCTAAAATATTTGAAAAGAAACCAGTTATTTCTAAAGGAGTTATTGGTGATGTCAGAGTCCCTTGATCGTCTATTATTCTATGGTAAGACTGTGTGTTGATGTTTTGTTTTGCTTTGTTTTTCCTTTTTTTATATATATTAGTTACAGTTTATTAACTTTGTATCACAGCTGTAGCCTGCTTCCTCATTTCCCAATCCCACCCTCCCTCAACTCCTCCCTGCCCCTTTCCAAGTCCACAGATAGGGGAGGTCTTTTCCCCTTCCATCTGACCCTAGCTTGTCAGGTTTCTTCAGGACTGGCTGCAATGTCCACCTCTGTGGCCTAGCAAGGCTGCTCCTTTCTAGGGGGAAGAGGGGAGGTCAAATGATAAATCTTCACTTAGAAGGACAAATGGGATGGACATTGGAAGTAGGAGAAAACAATTAACAGGACAGGAGCCTACCACAGAGGGCCTCTGAAAGACTCTTATCTAGCAGTGTATCAAAGCATATGCTGAGACTCATAACCAAACCTTGGGCATAGTGCAGCGAATCATATGAAAGAAGAGGGAGTTAGTATGACCTGGAGAGGACAGGAGCTCCACAAGGACCTAATATATCTGGGCACAGGGGTCTTTTATGAGACTGTATTTTCAACCACGGACCATGTATGGATATAACCTAGAACCCCTCCTCAGATGTAGCCCATGGTAGCTCAGTATCCAAGTGGATAACCTAGTAAGGAGAACAAGGACTATTTCTGACATGCTTTGTTTTTTCAAAAGCAAGAGATGGTAAAAACCCCTAGAGGGAGATAGAGACACCTGGAAGTGATAGGAACTCCACAAGAACAACTGAGCCAAAAACCTGGGCCCAGGGGGGCCTGCAAAGCCTGATACTCCAACTAAGGACCATGCATGGAGAGTACTTAGAAGCCCTATTTAGAGGAAGCCCATAGGTGCTCAGTTTCCAAGTGGATTACTAGTAAGGGGATCAGGGGCTCTATCTGACCTGAACTCAGTGGCTGACTCTTTGATCACTTCCCCCCTGGGGGAGGGGTGCAGCCTTGCCGGGCCACAAAGGAAGACAATGCAGCCAGTCCTGATGAGACTTGATAGGCTAGGTTCAAAGAGTAGGGGATGAGGTCCTCCCCTTTCAGGGGACTAGGGAAAGGTGTAGGGGGAGAAGAGGGTGGGTGGGTGAGACTGGGAGGAGACAAGGGAGGGGCTGCAGTGGGATACAAAGTGAATAAATTGTGATTAATTGATTAATTAATTAAATTAAAATAAAAAAAAATCAGGAAACAAACCAAACCAAAAAGGTGTCTAATTTAGAGGTACATCTTAGCAAGGCTCATAATATATATTAGGCATTTTGGAATATAGACTCGTTTTGTGAATCTTTGTTAATTCTGCTATTTGTTCTATAGAATCACAATTTCTACCCCAAACACATTTTAGGTATTTCTTTTCCTTTTTTAGTTCCCTGCACAGGGGAAGGTGAGATGCACAGTGTATATGGGTTTTGTCTCAGCTGTGTTTTATCAACCTCGATATTGTGATACTGAGGAACAATAAAGATGAATGCCATTAAAGAAAAACACCCAGCTGTTTAACTTCTACAGTTCTCACCAGCCTGAATATTGTCAATAGGTTCTCTGAAACCACAGGTGTTTCTGCTGGTTGATATGAAGCAGATAATTTTTAAAAGCCTGTGTTTTCACTATTCAAATGTTGGCTGCAAATGCTTGTTATTATAGAACTATCTCTCTTCTTTTCAATATTAAATAACACTGAAAAAGGCTTTTTCATTTCTAATTAATTTTGTAAGTGAAAAAAGTGAAGTGTGTGTGCATGTGTGTGCACGTGTGTGTTAACACAGATCCAGAGAGAGGGGAAGAGAAAAAGATGGAGGCTCAGAGAGAGAGAAAGACCAAGAGATTTTTTTCCAGATGTTTCTCACCCTGGGAAGGCCTCTGTATACTCTGTGGTCTCTACCAGTATCTTCTCACCACACTCACAGAATTCCACGAATGTTGTTATTATTCTCCCTTCTTATTTTTTCCTGTTATTTGCATCATACCTATTGTGTCGTTTTGGCTTAAGTGATTAACTTATATTTGTAATCACTGTTAATGAACTTATAGTTTATATAAGGTTTCACTTGCCATATAGTCTGCAATTTTGAAAAACATCCAATGCTAAATATTTATGTTGTAACAGCATATGGGATAGTCTCCTTTCTTACAAGTGGTTTGGGCATGGAGAGATGGTTCCATAGTTAAGAGCACATTCTTAGGACACTGTTCCTTCTGATGGCCCAGAGTTAGGATCCCAGCCCCCTTGTCAGGTAGCCACAACTTCCTGTGACTCTAGGTATAATGGATCCAATATCTCCTTCTGTACTCTGTGGGCATCTGCTCCCTATGTACACATGCTTAAAATATATATATATATATATATATAATTATACATATAAATTTTTATAAATATATATAAATTTATATATATAAATATATACATATATAAATTTTTGAAGATATATATATGTCTTCAAAAACACCCATAGTCTCCTAGTTCTTCATTTGTTCTCCTTCTGAATTGCCAGTAATCATTCATTATCTCTTATCGACTACATGGTTTTGCATTTTCTTGAATGCCATAACGTGAAGCATAAACAATGTAGTCTTACACTTTTTTCATACATCAACATGTTCTTGAGATCCCCACCTTTCTTTTCTTATGGCTTGATAGAGCGTAATTTATCCTGGTGTAATATCTCTTTGGACCAGTGCAACAGTTTACTTATCCATTCATCCATTGAAGCTTTATTGGTTGATTCCAAATTTTAGCAATATTGGATAATGCCGGTTTGCACATTCATGTGTACATTTTTGTATAGGTGAGAATAAGTTTTCAAGTCATTTGCATAAATGCCAAGAAGTATAATCACTTAATTTCACAGTGAAAACTTGCATGGTGTACAAACATGCAAACTGTCTTCCAGACATTTCTGGTGTTACATTGTTCTCAGCAGTATTTGACATTCTCAGGGTTGCGGATTTTGGCCATTTTAATGGGCCAAATAGTCATATCTTCTTATTGATATCATTTTTCATTTAAAAGTCATTAATGATTTAAGAGGAACACATTTATATGCTTACTTCCCACCTGTGTAACATCTTCAATTCTCTTACTTCTGCTGCTGTGAAAAAAAAAATACCTTTGACAACTCAATTAAAGGAGGAAAGATCACTTTGGCTCATAGTTCAAGGTAAAGTCAGTCATGGTGGGGGAAGCAGCAGAGGGGCTTAAAGCAGCTAGTCATGTTGCATCCACAATCAAGAAGCAGACAACCATGGAAGGCATGTGCTCGGCTAACTTTTCACTTCTGATACAGTCCAGGACACAAGCTCAGGGAACGGTACTGTCCGTTTTAAGTGTGGGTCTTCCTACTTCAATTAACCAAATCAACAGTGATGGTCAGAGGCTAAATAATCACTTACAGGTGTGCCTGAAAACATCTCACCTAGGTGACTCCTGGTCCTATCAAGGAGACAATTAACACTAAACATGACAGATGAGATGGCTCTTCAGATTGTTACATACAAAATTTTTATTGCTGAATTTTAATAGCTCGTTTTATGTCTTAGCGATCAGACTTTCACCAAATGTGTGTTCTGCAAAAAATATTTTCTTCTTCATAGTTTTTCATTTCCTTCTCTCAACATTATTTGTTGTAGAATACAGTTTTATAATCTCGATATTGTTCAACTTAACAATAACTTTCATGTATAGGCTATTGTTCTGGGTGTAATATCTCAGAAATCATTACCAAACCAAGGTCACCTTAATTTTTTCCTGTGTTATCATCTAGAAGTTTTATAATTTTGTAAATGACATTTACTTCTTTGGTCTATATTGTGTTAGATTTTGTGAATGGGTTAACTTCTGTGTCCAGACTCATTTTGTTTTTCACATGTAGATACCTTCTTATTCCATCAGTGTGTATTGAACATAGTATCCTTTACCATTAAAGTATCATTTTTTGGTTAAAGCTCCATTTACCTAACCTAGTGTGGGTCTGTTTCTGGATTCTTTATTGATCTATTTGTATTTTTTTGTCAATACTCTACTGTTTTGATTACAGTGGCTTTATATTAAGTCCTAAAGTCAGGTAGTATCAACCATCTGACTACTCTTCAATATAAAACTTTCTCATTCTATTTAGTGGTGTGTGTGTGTGTGTGTGTGTGTGTGTGTGTGTGTGTGTGTGTATGTGTGTGTGTATGTGTATGGCTCTGTGTGTGTCTGTGGGTCTGTGTTATTGTTTGTTTTCTAAAGAGAGAAAGAAGGAAGACATTGAGTTGGCTAGGTGGGGGATGGGGAGGACCTGAGAGGAGATGTGGGAAGGGGAAACATGGTGAGAAAATATAGCTGCTCTATGTATTTTTTCCCTGGGAATTTTAACTGAATTCAACGGATTATAGTGAATATATCATGTTAACAAAATTATATAAGAAGGCCCTACTCTTGTTTAAAAGCACATGGTGTTGACTTAATGGCTAATTTCCAAACATTGATTTTCAACAGTGGTATAATCTGATAACTCTAAACACACTGAAAGTAAGTGAACTTTCTACCTATCTTTTCTTTGCTAGATCAGTCCTTTATAAAGTCAAGCTACTTTTGACAAAATAAAAAAAGAAAAGAAATGTATTTCAGTAAAAGTCAAGTTATTTACAAATTTCCCTTACCTATGAAAAGTTTTAGATATTTATTAGGGCTCCTTCATGTATTACATGATATTACATAAAGATGATGATAATGATAATAAAAATAGTAATAATAATTTCCAAAATAATAGCTATATTCTTCTTTTTCCAATAAAACTGATGGAATAATAAAAGCTCTATATTTTCCAAGGTTAACATATTTTTACCTAACCTTGAATATGTTCACAAAATTTAAAGTAACTTTTGACAGATTTTGGATACCCTATTTTCGTGTACATATAAACAAGTAAAGCAAGTGTTCAAACTTAAAAAATTTTGTTTTGAGTTACACAGTCTAGAAATGTTAAACAACAGGCTTCGGGTATGGTTGCTCTGATTTACAGTCTCTAAGCATGCTGGAGGGCAAATACTGAGACAGTATGAAACTTCTTCTCAGAGAGGAAAATGATGAAATTAAATTAGTAGGTTAAGGAAAACAGTGAGTTGGACTTCCACCTGAAATGAGACCAAACTTACAGATGATAATCACATCCCAGTCATGCTTCAGAGCTGTCCAAGAAAGATTTTGCCCTGTCAACACATTTCATGAAAGACAGTGTTTTTATAACATTTGGATTTTAAGCATAATAATGGGAAATTTATGAATAGTATTAATAAAAGTAACCAATGTCAGAAATTTGAGCTTCAGTCATATGCCATAAAACACCTCAATAATATTCAATGTGTAAACACTCCTTACTTAATGTAGGTAGATAAAGAGCTGGGTCATAAACAGATGCATGCCAAAAGAACTGAACCACTAGATAAAAAAACTTAATCAGTTCTAATGTATTTATTAAATATTCAGCACAAGAGAGCTTGGGAGTATCCATTTGATGGGGCAAATGCTAATAAAACATCTTTTAGCCTTAGAAGGAAATAGATAATATTTAAAATGAATTGTGTTACCTTGACACTAGGTATTTATAGTTAAGAGCCCTAAAGTATCTTTATAAACTTACAATTTTTTAAATTATGCAAAATATGATCCCTTAAGCAGTAGCCTGTCTAGGAATGTTTAAAATCAGCCCCACCTGTTTTGTTTTGTTTTTTCATTTTTTAAATCTCATTAAATTACTGTGCATTCTTCTGAGATGTCGTTGTGCTAGTCTTATTAGAATGGTAAGAAAGGATACTAGTTAGATGTGGAAGAAAGATACAATACTTATTACTAAAAGCCAAAGGCAACATGATGCTTCACTTGCTCAAGGAAAGAAGGAAGCATGGACAAAGGGAGGGTTTATGAGGACAAGGAGTCAAAATGATGGGTCTGAACCAGATTACTCATTTTTGGGTCTGTGGTAACTACAGCCAAGTGTTAGACATCATAGCTATGTGCTGTGGTTTTTGGGTATTTCATTTATGTACCTAAGCTGATAAGATAGATATAGAGAAATTTGAGTCAAGCAGCATGGCAGCTCTGGCAAAGGATCACATCCAAAGACCTAAGTCTGTGTGATCTGGCTAGAAGACAGATTCTTTCTTAGTACATACCTTTAATCCTCTAGCTTGAATTTAGTACACACCTTTAATCCCAAACAATGATGTCTAATTGAGGGGCAGACAAAGTGATGAATCAGGGAAAGATCTGACAGAATGAGTCAGAGATAGGATATGCCCAACTCTCACTAGAACAGACAGGAAAGGGAAGCTACCAAAGAGCAGTGCAGAGAGACAGCTAAATTAGCGGAGACAATGCAATAGAATTCAGGGGTACAGAACAGTTCATTGCACTTTGGTGCAGTTTAGCTCAGTTCAGTTGAGTTCCTGCATCCAGTGCAGTTCAGTTCCTGAAGTTCAGAAGCAAGTCTCTCTCTCTCTCTCTCTCTCTCTTTTTAGGTCTTTATTAATTACACTTTATTCACTGTATCCCCCTGTGGTTCCCCCCCTCCTCCCATCCCAATCCCTCTCTTCCTCTACCCTCTGCATGCATGCCCCTCCCCAAGTCCACTGATAGGGGAGGTCTTCTTTTCCTTCCTTCTGATCCTAGTCAATTAGGTCTCATCAGGAGTGGCTGCAGTGTCTTCTTCTGTGGCCTGGTAATGCTGCTTCCCCCTCAGGGGGAGGTGATTAAAGAGCAAGACAATCAGTTCATGTCAAAGACAGTCCCTGTTCCTATTACAATGGAACCCACTTGGACACTGAACTGCCATGGGCTAACATCTGTGCAGGGATCCTAGGTTATCTCCATGCATAGTCCTTGGTTGGAGTATCAGTCTCAGGAAAGACTCCTCTCCAGATCTTACTGTTTCCCACTTCTTTCATAAGATTCCCTGCACTCTGTCCAAAGGTTGGCTATAAGTCTCAGCATCTGCATTGATAATCTGCAGGGCAGAGCCTTTCAGAGGTCAGAGGCAGGTTTTTCAAGTAGAACAATTCAGTGAAAGTGAAAAGAATCCATTATGAATCAGTCAGCTTGGAGGGGAGTTTTAAGCCAGAACAGCTGAGTTGGACCAGCCAGCCAGAGTTCAGAAAGACCTAGAAAGGGTGAACTTATTCAGCAGTAAGTCTCAGGATGAAAACATTCTAGTTTCAGATTAGCAGAAAGGTGGAAGCTGAAGCCTTCAAGGTCTGACATGCAGAAGATTAGATTGTATGGAGGCTAGAAACTTTCAGGCCTAGGCTTAGGGATAGCCAGAACAGAGAAAGAAATGCTCTGGGCTCTGCTTCATCTGCATATCCTCACAGTTTAGAGGTAGCTCTCTTCTCTTCCCCTGACCTGAGGAAATAATGACATTTATAGAGCAGCTCATGCATCTCAATTATTATTGGTCTGGCATGGCTCTCTTTTTGTTAAAGACTTTATTATTCATGTCTATTTAGCTATTATGATTTCTATTATGATTTCTTTTCTTTATATATATATAAATTCATATATATATATATATATATATATATATATGAATTGTTAGTAAGTCAGGTTTTAGAATTAGATACTCCTGGGCTTCAGTTTTGGCTCCATTGTTAGATACAAGGACACAGGCTCACACCAAGAATCTTGTATATTTAAGAAAGAATTTTTAAAAAATCTTAGCATGATCAAAGTTGTAATTAATTAATATAATTCATCCTAAAACCAAAGTTAATATTTACAGTGCCATCAAAGTAATCCATTTAAAATAGACACTAACCTCTTTCACAAAGTCTCTATTGTTTAGCCTCTTATTAAATTAATGTATTTCATCTTCTAATTCCTGTCCGTATTTTATATGGATGCACAAAGTTACAGAATATAATACTGTTTGAATATTCTTTGCCCCATATCACTGAAAGTGATTAGCAATGACATCACTGTTTTCCATTACTGTCACTATCTCCATTGTGACACACAATCTCCATTGTTCCACAGCAAAGACAGGTAATATGTTTAGCAAGTAAGTTAATTTAATGCTCATCAATTAAAATACACACTAACATAGCCCATTTCTAAAGTTGCTACTTATGATGGGTTATCTTTAAAAAGCATATAAATTGTTTGTTTCTTGTTTTTTCTGTTGTTTTGAGATAGGGTTTCTCTGTGTAGCTCTGGCTGTCCTGAAACTCAGTCTGTAAATCAGGCTGGACTCATACTCAAGATCTGCCTGCCTCTGCCTCTCTGAGTGCTGGAATTTAAAGCATGTACCACCACCACTTAGCTTAAATAAATTCTTTACAACATCCTTTCAGCATTGAGTTCTTCAGAAGATACACATTTTATTATTAATGTTGTTATAGTGATCATAATTAGAGACATCTCATTTAATTACATCGGACCCCTTACTTTTGTGTCAACCTTTTACAATATAGAAAAATAATGTTAAGTTGAAGCAGGCATCAATAAGATAATGATTCATTTTTGAAAAGATACTTTAGTCTAGAAATACATCTGTGTGCAGAAACATTTGGAAGCATTAGAATGCAAATGCCAACCAACCTCAGAGGAGATCAATAATGATGTTCAGGAGAGAAGATGGTGTGGCAAATCTTTTTGAAACGATAATGAAATGTATACAATTACTATTAGCTTTTGTTTAAACCATTTTAAATGTCAAATGTGTCTTTGAAAGCATTGTTTCAAAGGAGCTCCAAACGCAATCCTATTTTTAAAGTGAAGGTTTTTAAAGTGAAGGTTTTTTAATTTTTTTTTCAAAAGAAGATTGTAGTGCTTGTCACAAAGTTTTCAGAGCAATGCTTTACATTCTAGAAGATTATCAGTTTTGTTAAGCTTAGGCCTGCCAGATAAAACCTATTTTATGAAATCTATATGTTAAAGAAGCATAAAACAGCACCTGGTAATTTAAGTGGCTTCATATCTCATATGAGTCTATCCTATCAGAAACAGTAGAGGACGCAGCGTTGGTGCAGAAGTATAAATGACAGAGGAAGACGTGGCACCTGTTTCATTATCCAAAAGATCAAGTTCAAGTTTTATTCTATGCCAGCCTTAATGGCTAAAACATGACTAAGCCCACAGTGAGGTGAAGCACCCATTTAGTATGATTGGTTTTGCCTTTTGGTTTTTGTGTCTATGGTTTTCAAAGCTTATCACTCTTAAATATCGGTCTTTGAAAAGCTGACTTCCAGAAGCTTATGTATCTAGTGGACACAGCATATTAGACTTGTATTGTTGGAATATATACGTGTGTGTGTGTGTGTGTGTGTGTATGTGTGTATACATACAAGTTTTCCATGCTTTCTCTCTGAAGTCATTCTCTCTGAAGACATTGTCATGTTTAGTATCAGTTTGTGGTTGACAGAGAGGAATCTTTTTTTTTTTTTGCTTGTATTTCTTAAAATTTAGTAAAAATTTTATTTATATATTTATTTATTTATTTATTACAATTTATTCACTTTGTATCACCAATGCAGCCCTGTCCCTTGTCTCTTCCCAGTCCCAAACTTCTAATTGCTATTGTCTTCAGAAATTTTGTTTCAAATAGAATCATTCACTAGCCTCGATGTAGCTTTTGAGGTGAATGAAAACCAAATAAAACTGCAGAAGTAGCAGTGTTTGGGGTAGTTAAAAATCTCTTTAGTTACAAAATGAAAGTGTCTCAACCTACAATAGCACTAGATGGGACATAGATAACCATGACAAAATAAAGACACCAAAAGATGTGATGTTCATTGTGGGAACTGGGTGTGATGAAAGCATTTCACATGCTGCTGAGGAAAAGGCAATGTTAGGAGACGGCAGTAAAAGGCTCTGGTACAAAGAATCTGTGAGTCCAGTGATCTGTATTTTAATTAAAAATAGCAAGAATATAGGAGAGCCCTAAATAGTGCTCATTGAAGACCCTGGAGGAGGAAGAGGCAGCCACCTCTCAGGACATACCTCCATCTGGCAACTAAGACAACCACTCAACCTCTGTTTACCACGGAGTATGTGCTTAGCGCCAAACTTTTGCCTATTGACTCAAGACTGAGTCGAGGGCAAGGCAGACAACATAGTTCCTTTCACAGAGACAACAGCTTAGAGAGGAAGATAAGGAACTAGGAATACACATATATAATGATATAGCTGTAATTGGAGTGGGCACATTTTTGAATGAGTGCCACAGTGGGTTGACAGCATATGGCAAGGAAATTTAACCTAGTCAGCAGAGTTATAGTAGCTTCCCCAGAGGGGTTGCTATTGAAGCAGCCTCCAATCTGAAGAACAGAGCCTGTCAAGAGTGTGACAATGACAGTTCCATAGAGAATGGGCCAGGAGGTCATTGCTAAGACACAGCCTCAGGAATGAGATGGGCAGAAGCCAAGTTGTAAAAAACTGAAGCAGAAGGACAAAGTCAGTTCGGCTACGAAACTGATGTGATGCCAAACCAGAGAGGAAGTTTGGACATTTAGATTATTTTGTCCTTGCTGTCGTGTCTTTGCCCAGTTGCCCATCATTAAGCAGTTAAAGCTGAGGATCTATCTTAGCAAGCCCAAAAGAATGACTGCATGAAATGATTTCAGATATAGGGTGAGGCAGAGTACAAGGAGCAGGCCTTGTGGGATGTATGGAGAATTTTACTTGGTGAGAAAGATATCATCTTTGTGTAATCTAATAAATGAGGTCAGAGATAATTAAGGGTGTATCAATATCTTGATGTAGTACACCAGATAGCACAGTACTCATTGATCTATAATATTCCCAGACTAGCGCGGAAAGGTTTCACAACAAAACATACTGTATATTTAGAGATTCATGGCTTTCTGGGGAAAACATTGCAAATGAAATAACTTAGTAAAGAAAGATAAAAGGATGCCTTTCAGCTCTATCCTAGTAAAAATAAGAAGTGCAAATCTGTAGACACACACGTGAATGATAGTCAAGGCAAGAAAATAATTCAGTAATAGAACTGGAGATTGTGTTAAAAGCAGCTGATTCAAATAAATCTTTGAATGGCATGTTTCCTTTAGCTTTATCTCACCATTTTCACTGTTGAGTTTGGGGTGGAAGCTGAGAAAACTCACTTCAGACACAGAAGCTTAAAATGAAAGCTTTATTTTCTGAGCTCAGGGTGGCAGTCAGTTTGGGATCTGAACTGAGTTGCCAAGGTGAAGCTGTATGATACATTTAAAGGGTGAAAGCTGCAATTAGCTCCCATGGGGGCAGAAGGATAGGGAGCACAATGGAACAGGGTAGTCATCTCTGACTCAAGTTTTATTTATTTATTTATATATTTATATATTTATATATATATTTATTTATTTATTTATTTATTTATTTATTTATTTATTTATTTATTTATTTTGTTAGCTAGACAAGCAGTTCTAGCTGACCTTTAATTTGATTGGTCCCAAGTAAAGTTTACAGTTAGGGCCAGCTGCAATTATAGTTGGGGAATTTTTGGAACAACAAGGTCACAGAGTGGGCTGAACATAAACATACATTTTGATCAACCTGACCTTGAACAGAGATTCTTTTTCTTTTTTTTTTTTCTTTTTTTTTTTTTTTTCTCTATCAGAAACAAGCTGAGACGATGTGGCTCTTGGGCCTGAAACAGAAATGGCTATAGTTATGCTACCCAAAAGAAGCACGCTCATCAATTTCTGTATAACAGAACTCATATAATGAAGCTTGTGTCTTTGACAATTTTAGAAGGTACAGTTGCTGGACTTTTCTCATTTAATAATCTTTAAAATCCTTTTACCCTTCTGGGACAAGATAATTTCACTAAATTCTATAACTCTCATGGATGAAACCTAGTAAAACACTTATTGGGTTGAGCCTGGGAACATTTTTCTTTTACTAAATATTCTGTGTTCCGCTGAAAGAGAACATAACACTTACCACTTCTTTGGACTCAAAAGTATTGGACCAGCCCAAACCAAATGCAAACAAGCCCCTAAGTGACACATTGCTAAAATTCATGTTACCATTTCTGCAAACACCATTTTTTTCTATAGTTTATAATTGTTCACATGATTTCTCTAGATTTAAAGTCAGTTTCATTTTTGTTAAAATACATTAGAAGAACATTGAAATCAAAAGACCATTTCAACTTCTATTCTATTTTATTTTATTTTATTTTTATTTTTTTTTCTTTTTAGTTACATTTTGTTAACTCTGTGTCCCAGCTGTATCCCGCTCTCTCATTCCCTCCCCAACCCTACACTCCCTCCCTGGTCTCCTCCCTGCCCCTTTCCAAGTCCACTGATAGGGGAGGACCTCCTCCCCTTTCATCTGACCCTGTTTTATCAGGTATCTTCAGGGCTGGCTGCAAAGTCCTCCTCTGTGGCCTAACAGACTGCTCCTCCCCGGGGGGGGGGGTGTCAAACAGCCTGCCCTTGAGATCCTGTTAGAAATAGTCCGTGTTCCCCTTACTTTGGAAAACTACTTGGTTACTGAGCTACCACGGGCCACATCCGAGCTGAAGTTCTAGGTTATATCCATAGATGGTCCTTGGTTGAGTGTCAGTCTCAGAAAAGACCCTGTGCCCAGATATGTTTGGTCCTTGTAGAGCTCCTATCCTTTCCATATCATACTAACTTCCCTTCTTTCATGTGATTCCCTGCACTCTGACGAGGGTTTGGTTATGAGTCTTAGTGTCTGCTTTGAAACACTGCTAGGTAGAGTCTTTCAGATGCCTTTTGTGGTAGACTCCCGTCATAAGTTCAATGCACATCCCATTTGTCTTTCTAAATGAGGATTAATCACCTTCGCCTGTGTCCACTTTCTTGATTATCTTCTTTAGGTGTGTAGATTTCATTATGTTTATCATATCTTGTAGGTCTATATAAGCGAGTATATACCAAGTTTGTCTTTCTCCTTCTGGGATACTTCACTCAGAATGATCTTTTCTAGATCCCACCACTTGCCTGCAAATTTCATGATTTCCTCCTTTTTGATTGCTGAGTAGTATTCCATTGTGTAAAAATACCACAATTTCTGTATCCATTCCTCCGTTGATGGACATCTGGGTTGTTTCCAAGTTCTGGCTATTACAAATAAAGCTGCTATGAACATGGTTGAACAAATGTCCTTGTTGTGTACTTGAGCAAATTTTGGGTATATACCTAGGAGTGGTATAGCTGGGTCTTGAGGTAGCACTACTCCTAGTTGTCTGAGAAAGCGCCAGATTGACTTCCATACAAACAACTTAATGGCCCAACTGAAAAACCTAGAAAAAAAAAGAAGCAGATACACCCAAGAGGAGCAGAAGGCTGGAAATAATCAAAGTAAGGGCAGAAATCAATCAATTAGAAACAAATAAAATTATCCAAAGAATCAATGAAACAAAAAGCTGGTTCTTTGAGAAAATCAACAAGATAGACAAACCCTTAGCCAAACTAACTAAAAAGCAGAGAGAAACCACACAAATCAGCAAAATCAGAAAGGAAAATGGGGACATAAATACAGACACTGAGGAAATCCATACGATTATTAGGTCATACTACAAAAGCCTATATGGCACAAAATTTGAAAATCTAAATGAAATGGATAACTTTCTTGACAGATTCCATCTACCAAAATTAAGTCAAGATCAGGTAGAAAGACTGAATAGCCCTATATCTCCCAAGGAAATTGAAGCAGTCATTAACAGTCTCCCCTCCAAAAAAAGCCCTGGACCAGATGGCTTCAGCGCAGAATTCTACAAGACCTTCAAAGAAGTACTAACACCAATTCTCCTCAAACTATTCCACAAAATAGAAATAGAAGGAACACTACCAAACTCATTCTATGAAGCCATAGTCACTTTGATACCTAAACCACACAAAGATCCAACAAAAAAAGAGAACTTCAGACCTATCTCTCTTATGAACATTGATGCAAAAATACTCAATAAAATACGTGCAAACCGAATCCAAGAACACATCAAAGATATCATCCACCATGACCAAGTAGGCTTCATCCCAGGAATGCAAGGGTGGTTCAACATATGGAAATCCATCAATGTAATCCACCACATAAACAAAATGAAGGAGAAAAATCACATGATCATCTCCTTAGATGCTGAAAAAGCATTTGACAAAGTCCAACACCCATTTATGTTTAAAGTCTTGGAGAGATCAGGGATACAAGGCACATACCTAAAGATAGTAAAGGCAATATACAGCAAGCCTATAGCCAACATCAAACTCTATGGAGAGAAACTTAAATCAATCCCACTGAAATCAGGGACAAGACAAGGCTGCCCACTCTCTCCATATCTCTTTAACATTGTACTTGAAGTCCTAGCCAGAGCAATAAGACAACTAAAGGTGATCAAGGGGATACAAATCGGAAAGGAAGAGGTCAAAGTGTCACTATTTGCAGATGATATGATAGTATACATGAGCGACCCCAAAGATTCAACCAGAGAACTTCTTCAGCTGATAAACACCTTCAGCAAAGTGGCAGGATACAAAATCAACTCAAAAAAATCAGAAGCCCTCTTGTATACCAAAGACAAAAAGGCTGAGAAAGAAATTAGGGAAACAAGACCCTTCATAATAGCCACTAATAACATAAAGTACCTTGGTGTGACTCTAAGCAAGGAAGTGAAAGACTTGTTTGAGAAAAATTTCAAGTCTCTGAGGAAAGAAATTGAAGAAGATATCAGACGATGGAAAGATCTCCGGTGCTCATGGATTGGTAGGATTAACATTGCGAAAATGGCCATCCTGCCAAAAGCAATCTACAGATTCAATGCAATTCCCATCAAAATACCAACTCAATTCTTTACAGACCTTGAAAAAAAGGTTCTCAGCTTCATATGGAGAAACAAAACACCCAGAATCTCCAAAATGATCCTCCACAACAACAGATCATCTGGAGGTATCTCCATTCCCGATCTCAAGCTGTACTACAGGGCAACAGTAATAAAAACTGCATGGTATTGGCATAGAATCAGAAAGGAGGATCAATGGAATCACATAGAAGACCCAGAAATAAATCCACACACCTATGAATACTCAATATTTGACAAAAAAGCCAAATCCATTCAATGGAAAAAAGACAGCATCTTCAACAAATGGTGCTGGACCAACTGGATGTCTACATGCAGAAAAATGAAAATAGATCCATATTTATCACCCTGCACAAAACTAAAGTCCAAGTGGATCAAGGACCTCAACATAAAACCAGATACTCTAAATCAGTTGGAAAAAAAGTGGGAAACAGCCTAGAACTCATTGGCACAGGAGACAACTTCCTGAACAGAACACCAACAGCACAGGCTCTAAGAGCAACAATCAATAAATGGGACCTCATGAAACTGAACAGCTTCTGTAAAGCAAAAGACACTGTCATCAAAACAAATAGACAGCCTACAGATTGGGAAAGAATCTTCACCAACCCTTTATCTGACAGAGGGCTAATATCCAGTATATATAAAGAACTAAAGAAGCAGAAAAGCAACAAACCAAGTAATCCACTTAAAAAATGGGGAACAGAGCTAAACAGAGAATTCTCGAAAGAGGAAGATCGAATGGCAGAGAAACACTTAAAGAAATGCTCAACCTCATTAGCCATTAGGGAAATGCAAATCAAAACGACCCTGAGATTTCACCTTACACCCATCAGAATGGCCAAGATGAAAAACTCAAGTGATAGCACATGCTGGAGAGGTTGTGGAGAAAAGGGAACCCTCCTCCATTGCTGGTGGGAATGTAAACTGGTTCAACTTCTATTTTAAATGCCAATTCCATTAAAGTTTACATATGTTCAGTGATGTGTGTTACTGCATCAATTACCCATCTTTTTCTTCTCTGAAAAATAGATGTTGGCTGGGCATGGTGGCACATGGCTGTAGTCTCAATACTCAGGGAAGCAGAGATGGGCAGATCTCTGTCATTTCAAGGCAAGCCTGGTCTACAGATAAGTCCTGGACAGCCAAGACTACACATAGAAATCCTGTTTTGAAAAAATAAAAAAACAAAACACACGTGCATAAGTTCCATAAATGAAAAGCCCCAGTGGGTTTCAAGACTTAAGCATATGTACAGTGGTTGTATGTCCTATCTAAATTAGTTAGCAATATAAATACTTTAAAGAAAAAGACAATAGACAGCATTTATTATTTTATTAAAATAATAAAAAATTATTTTAAAAATAATTTTTAAAAACTATATTAGAAAGAGCAGTTGCCATTAATTTAGGAAACTCATTTAAATATTATTATCTCTGAGAACTTACTAGCAAGGTACTAGCATGGCCAAGATTTTGCTCATTGTATTGAGATCTGTAAGGCCAGACATCTTTCCATAAAGCCTCTTATCCTTCATCATATTTGCTTATATTTCCCCTTCACCTAAGACTGAGCTTATTGTGGATGATATGAATAATTTGTCTCTTTTCAGTTTTGAACATGACCAGTCATTTTTTTTTTAAACTCATCAAGGTTCCCTGTTCACTGCTAATATTCTGTTTTATGTCTTTCCATTTATAATGACAGCAGGCATGTAGAGAGATTTTGTATAATGCATTTTTTTCCAATGTATTTTCAAAAACATAATTCAGCAAGTTAAAAAAGAAACAATTTACACCAATTAGTTTATCATTAGTCATGCTTGGTTTGGTTTCAAAGACGATTTGATTTATTCATCAAATTTGAACCATTTGTTCATATTAAAAGTTGAAAATTTCACATTACCACATTTGAAAGCTCAAATGATTTGGAAACACTGTCTTGGTAACGTGCTTGGCTGTGGCAAGGGCCACTGGTAGCCGGAGAGCTTCATGGAAACATAGCTCTTATGTCTGACTTTACCAGAAAGTGATTGATATGGCTGTTGTGAGCCTTAAATTTACAGAACTGGTCTATGCAGATGATATCTTAGTTAGAGGTTTAATTTTTTTCTATTTATTCATTTATTTACTAAACTACCATTAAAAACAGACCAATGCTGTTTTATTTTTCTTTTATTGTGAGTGATATGTTGTGGTATATACGATGCATACATGTTAGTGTGATGATCTATGTGCCTGTGGGGCCAGAGGAGGATGTCCTGTGTCTTTATTTACGGGTTTGGTCTTAGTGCTTTGAGACAGGACTTTCTACTGAACCAGAAGTATTTCAGGCAGGGTGGCTGGGCGCCAATATCTTGGGATCCTGCTCACCCCCACCAATTCCAATGCTGGGATCACAGGCATGTATAACCATGCCCGGCTTTTGAAATGTTAACTGGAGATCCAAATTTAAATCCTCATGTGTACACAGCAAGTGTTCTTACCTACTGACCATCTACCATCCCTGGGTACTAACTATTTTAACAAATGAGAACTAGACCAATGAAACATTGTCACTTGATCCACACTATTTTTTTAAATTAATATTTAATTAGATTAAGTTTAATTTCTACATTCATCAATTCATCTTTAATCCAAATTTATTTAATTTTAGAAAACAAAGATGACCACTTGGTTCCTTTCTAATTAATAGCTTCCAAATATTGTATACAATATATATAGTCCTCTAGATTAGCATACAAATTACTTCTTTTTTTCTATTTTTTTAATTTTTAATTTTTATTATTAGTTACATTTTATTAACTCTGTATCCCAGCTGTATCCCACTCCCTCATTCCCTCATTCTCTCATTCTCTCATTTCCAATCCCACCCTCCCTCCCTCATCTCTTCCCTGCCCCTTTCCAAGTCCACTGATTGGGGAGGACCTCCTCCCCTTTCATCTGATCCTGTTTTATCAGTATCTTCAGGACTGGCTGCAAAGTCCTCCTCTGTGGCTTAGCAAGAGGGGGTGGGGAGGTCAAAAAGCCTGCAATTGAGTTCCTGTCAGAATTAGTCCCTGTTCCCTTTTCTAGGGAAAACCAATTGGTTACTGAGCTACCACAGGCTACATCAGAGCAGAGTTTCTAGGTAATATCCATACATGGTCCTTGGTGGAATATCAATCTCAGAAAAGACCCCTGTGCCTAGATATATTTGATCCTTGTGGAGCTCCTATCCTCTCCACAGCATACCAACTCCCCCTTCTTTCATATCATTCCCTGCACTCTTCCCCAGGCTTGGTTATGAGTCTTAGTATCTGCTTTGATACACTGCTAGGTAGAGTCTTTCCTCCACACTAGTTTTTAAATGTTTAACTTCAGATTCCATTCTCTATCTAACAGTTACTCATCAGGCTGGAGATAGCTGCTCTGATGCTCTTGGATTTCAAAGAATATACATTAATCACCCAGTTTCCGTGCAGAATTACATTCAGGGACCCCTAGATATCAAAGCCTACAGATGTTCATGTCTGTTCTTGGCACAATATATTTATAGCCTGCAGACTCTATCTTTAAGCTTGAAAATTGCAGGTGATATGCCTAATGCAACACAAATGTAAGGAATTGTTATGTTGCATAGACATATTGTGTAGATATTAATGCCAAGAAAAAATGGTCCATGCATATTCAGTGTAGATGCTATTAACGAAAATCCATCCATATTTGAGTGAACCAGGATGTAAAACAGGAGGCAGACTGTGTTGACTATAACTTGAAAATCTGCTTATAGGCAGATAAAAGTAAAGCCAACGATGTCATCAAGGAATGTGTTGGAAAACTGATCAATAATGCTCTGAGCAAACTTATGTGCTGAATTCCATGGAAATTTTTATTCTCTGTAGGTCCAGTGGTTTTAGCATGTACATAACAATAACTCACATATTCCATAGTCACAGGTTAGAATTTTTTTGTACTGTTTCTTGCTGTATTTGGTTTTATAATTAAACACATCTTTGCATTGAATAAAGTTATATCTAAAAAGAAATAAAATATTTTTATTTAGTTGTTCAATCAATGATTGATCTGCTATCATTAAGAACAAATTTTATTCTTCAACCTCAATGAAAACTTGTCTCCATTCTTCAGCTAGTGTATGCAAAGCAAGCATATTCTTTCTAAGAACACACCAGTAAGTATCAATAGAAAAATACATTGAATCTGGAAGCCAACTTGCTAAGAATGCTAACATCCTATGTTCTTATTCATCAATACATTTTTTCTTTAATTGTATATTGCTCTAACAGTCACAGTACCCAAATGTGTAAGCTTAATATATTTATCAACCTGTATTCTTTAAATTACCTTTTCTTATTTTTAATTGAAACACCCTAGGAAAGATTTGTTTTTCTGTTTGTATTCTGAAACTTTCTGAGGGATGTGGCTATGCCTTACAAACACAGAATCTCAGTATGTACGAATGTGCAATTACTTGCAATATCTAAAATTGTCTTTATTTCCCGTCTTTAGCTAAGAGAGAAGAGGATAATTACAGCCCTCAGAAGATAAATGAAATAAAGAATTTGGACCAAGTAGGTGAATGAAATACAATGCTAATAGAAGGTTTTGGAAAGATGTCCAGATAAAAGTCAAAAATTGACCTTATTTTCCTTCCGGTGACAGTGTCTTCCAGATTCAAAGCTGTTTTCTTTTATTGAAATAGAATAGTGCCAAACATTGAACCTGCTTTGTAAGACATATATCAAGAGAGAAAATATTTCACCGTAATGACATGACCTGACATTTTAAAACAGATAACAAATGACACCTTGTCAATGGCACCAATTTATTATTCCCTCTCTTGTACCTTGGTGCCACAGCAGGGAACATATTCCTTTTAATCATGAGACTGTGTTAAACAAATTTTTACCAGCAGAGACTCTGAAATGCCCCTCATCGTTCCCAAGTATTGTGACCTCTGGGTTGTCCTCACTGTAGTGTCTAAAGACAAAGGCTATGCTAAATTTTTCATCATTTTATTCAATTTCAGATCCAATTATGTGAGGGTCTTCCATCACTTATGTGGGTTGTCTGTGCTACAACACCAACTGCCACACATTAATAAGACTCTTTTTATCCTGCAGACACCACTGCTAAATCACATCACTTCCCAAAAGGGAAGATGAAATAGATGCAAATGTCTGAGGTGGGTGCTTTCCTCTGTGCACTTAAATTGGAAGGGGCTCGCAGGGGTGGTCTTTCCATCGTTGAAAGCCGAGAAAGTCTCAAAGTGCCTGTTATTTTTCATGTGTTCTACCAGATTCCTCCCCACCAAAAGCCACTTCTCTCACTTGCTTTAATATCCCCAGCCAGTTTATATCACAGAGTCGACTACTTTGAACACCGCCCTGGGCGCTGACTTTCTAGCTGAACTGTTGTAACTAATCGGCCTGTCAGCTGAAAAATGACCAGCTTGACATTCACTCAGCCTTTCCAGCAATGAAGTTTCCCTTTATTTCAACAGTCTCTGACAAGCACAAAGGACCAAGACCTTAGATGCTTCATATTATTGACTGAGAACATCACAGCTGTGGGTCAAAGAGATTTGTGCTAGTAAGTAATCTGACTGAGATTTGGAATTGATGGGGTTTTCTTAGTATCTTAAATTCTATTGAGCTGTCATCACATGAAGATGAGCTGCTTATGGCTTTAAGAGAATATATGGAATGGGCACTGGGAAAGTTGGACATCATATCAGATTTATAGAGAGTACCACAAAGTTTCTATTGTGTAACGTATAGGTAAGACATGTAATTTATGAGAAACAGATTTTTAGCACTGTTTTGCAACAGCATTCTGATTCTGTTATGCACCTAATTGTAGGTTTTGATAAGCTTTTAAAATCTGTTTTCTTCTAGCAAGCAAGGAAGCTAGTGTTACTCTCGCAGAGTTTCGTAGGGTTGAGAGAAACTCAACCTATGGTGAGTTTGAAGTGGTGCCTATGAAGCAGCAACACAAAAATCATGCAGCAAGGAAGGGTCTTTGTGATGTTATCAAGATTCTAAGGTAAGCCTATAACCAAACAAAGCCAGGAAAATACTGCTGTTAACTCACGTAAGAGGGCTTGTTGGGATAAGTAAGAGCTTCACCTTTTCTTTCGTGGATTTAGGATTCAGCGAGTTATTGAAGAAAGTATCTTGATAGTCCGTAGGAGAGTATTCCACAGGAAGATCTTCACAAATAGCCCGAAAAGAGGGTTAAAAACATAGTTATCAAAAAGTTCAGCATATAAAATGCAGAAACTCTAAAAGGACAATTTAACAATATTATTGGATGGAAAGCATAATCCATGTAGGCCTTATTTAAAAGAATATAGAATGATATATACCTTGTAAATATTACACTAATATTCTGTTTGACTCTCAACACTAGAAATGAGGATCATCCCTCATACCTATTCAGACTCCAGAAGTTTATCTAAGCAGATGCTTTCATTTATTTCAGATTTATAAAAATTTTTAAAGCATTCCAACTCTTCATATTCATGTAAAATATTTTGCTGTTCAATGAAGATATCTTCTCCTCCCCAAATTCATTTAAAGCAAAATGATCGGCAGTCACAGTGACTCAGCAACAATCACCTTGTAAAAAGGTTTAATGCATCTTTTGTGACCCCTAAAACAATCAAGCAGTTGAGTCCCTTCATATTCTTGTGAGTCTAACAACCTCTATACATCTACATTTTAGTGAAAAATGTGGGATTAGAGGACTTCTCAAACAAGTGCCTACAGGGTTCTGAATTAGACATGCCTAACACTAAGCTGTCCAAAGCAGTCATATGGCCGTCACATATTTAATTGTGTTCTTAACTATGGGTGATTTTTTTTTTCTGTGCAAACTATGCAAAGCATTCCTTATATGTGATTCAACCAGTCCACTCAGTGGACATGTGTGAGTAAGTATATCTGATGTTTGCAACATTTCAGCATATTTGTACTTGTTATTATCAGCTTTTCTTCTGGGAAAATGAGCATTATGACCAGGATCGACAACAGGACATAGGCAATGAGGCAAGGTAGACAGAGTCCTAAGGAATCAGGGTACTGGTAAATTTTAACTGAAGACCAGTAGTTCAAACATTGGATCACCTCGTGCTTTATTCAGAATATCAGAAACATTAATTTTTTTTCTTGTAATAATGCTTCACATGGTTACCTTATATAATGTAGTTCTTTACTTATTTTCTTTCATTTCTACTCCTTCCTTTAAATTTTTTTTAGGAGGAAAAAATTGGTTCAGATTGAAAGTTTAGCAATAACTATGTATTCCTTGCTTTACTTGTTTGTGCTTTCACTTTAGTCTAATAAAAATTATCCTGCTAGTTTAGCTGCATCTCTTTGTCAAGTCATCAGCCAGTGTGAATTAAATATAAGCTTCTATTTTGAACTGTAGGGCTATAGCACTACAGGTCACAGGGCTATAGCACATTAGGTCACAGGCTTATTTCATACCATTTAATTAGAGTGGGATCGTGTTTAATAAGGTTGAAAACATTATATGAATATAACTTCTTAATGGTGAGAGAACATTACATTTTATTACATCAGCCTCTTTAAGGGGGTGGAGGAGGCAGGAAAAAAGCCTGAAGTGAGGCAGTACTACAAAAGTCTGAAGGTCTGGTGATTAAAGTGGGAGGAGAAAACATTCTTGGGGAAAAACACAGCAAAGGCTGTGCACTAATGGACAGAGTAGGCACACCTTGTGTTGAAGGGCACAGCCATCAGGCTTGACTGAATGGTGAAGGTAATTTGGAGTGACTGATGGCACAGCAGGGAAAGCCTTGGGTTCTAATCCAGTAATTTCATTCTACAGGAAACTGAAGGGAGGAGAAACTGAGAGGGTAGATATAAATTTGAAAGAAGAATTATCATTTATTCAGTATCTTGATTTATTCAATTAATCCATCAAACATTAGTGAGTTAGAGAAAACAACTACACATGTTAGCGTATAATATTTTCCTCTCTGGAAAGTCACAGACTTATTAGACATTAAAACCCTGTTTTATTTCACAGTGTTTTTCCTGTGTGCCATCATATTAACATATCTTCATACATACACATATGTTTGCACTCCTGCAAAATGCTTTGGATCACAAAACTAAACATTATCAAAGTAGAATTTGAAGAAAAACAGTGGATTATACAAACCATCCCAGGCCTATGTAACTTAAGAATTGAAATGCTAGCTATAGCAATAACGGTCTTAATAAACACAGAAGTATGGCCATAACCTCTGTGCTTACTTGCTGCATTTCACATTTGCACCCAATAATAACACCCAATAATAAAATCTTTTGCTGACTTGGTTTCTGGGATCACAATCCTTTCTAGTGTCTTTGAGAACATCCACTTATAATGGATGCCAGGTGCATGAAAATCTGTCTCCAGTGTATTTAACACATAAGAAATGCATTCACAGTTACATCATCTGTGTTTTCAAATTCTTTAGGTTACTTAATATTGCGACAAGAACATTAACACTTGAAGTAACTAATCCCATACGTAGTTTAGATACTTCTTCAGTGTTTAGCTTTTTCCTTAAAGTTTTCATAGACCACTTAAACATTTCCTGTACTTTTGAGAAAATGTATCATTGCTGGTTAAATCCTTAGAAAACAGAAGGACAGTCTAGTATAATATACTTACTTCAGTGTTGTATTAACATCTCATTAGTTAAATAATTACAAATGAGTTAGATAGCAACAATGAAAGACAAATTGTAGAAGAAAAGATTGGAATATAACAGACAGGCTAGAGTCAGTATTGGTTAACAAGGGATCACGAAGAAACTATATGTGCTTTAATTGGTGTCTTCAAGGGGAGATGCATTCAAGGAGTGAAATCATAATTGAGTCTTTAGGAGTGGCAAAGCTGGGCCAAATAGAACAGGTGTGCATTCTTTCTGATGCAGAGAAAATGGATGCAGAGGGAATGAGCTGTTGGGGTAGTATTTGAAACAGCATTGTTGCTATGGTCTTTACTCCAAGGCTAGCTCACCTTCTCTTTCACCTTCTCTCATATGTTTATAATATATTCCCAAGAAAAATGAGGAATGTTAAAGTTCTGAATAATACCCAGCAGCACCTCAAAACAGATGCTGAGACTCACAGTGAAACATTGGTTGATGCATAGGGAATCATGGGGAATACTGGGAGGAAAGAGAAAAGGACCCAGAAGTTACAGGAGCTCATCCAAGGACCATGCATGAACTGGACCTAGTCCTCCTGCAAAGAGGTAGCAGATGGGCTTCAAGTGGTTACTCTAGAAAGGAAAGTGGGGAGTACATCTGACAGACTCACCTGCCAGCTTTTAGATCACTTTCCCCCAGCTGGACTGCCTTGCCAGGCCACAGGGGAAGAGGGCATGCTTCCTCCTGATGCAGCTTGATGGCTGGGCTGTATGGGAGAGGGAGCTCCCCTTTTCTGAGGAAAAGAGGAGGGGGTAGGGAAAGAGAGAGAAGGTAGGTAGGACTGGGAGGGGATGAGGAAAGAGGCTACATGGATGTAAAGTGAATAAAATAAATAAATGAAAGAAAAAAGTAATGGTGAAGATAATATGGCTAGAGCATTTAGAAAGCTGGTTAGTTAGAATTCAGGAATTGCTTGTATTAGGGATGAGAAGGTAAACTGATGATTGCAATGGCAACATTCCTAACTAAATTTTAGAACAAAAAAACAAGATTTGAGGGAAGGGCTTTGTTCTCCTTTGAGCATGTTGATGTTGATGAGCCTATAAAGGAGCCTTCAAAGAATGAGTCATTAGGTAAGGAATGGAGTCAAAAGCCCATATAGGCTTGGGACCCAGGGCAGAGTTCCAGATTGAGTGTAAGGGAACTTTTTGTGTAGAAGATTGTTTTAAAAATGGAAACCTGTACTATTTCACTTTAGACCAGCAGAGACCTAGAGTGTGACATCAAGGATGCTGCACTCTTCAGAAAGAATGTAAAGCCATGACTATGTGCAGAAATGAGTAGAGTCACAGAAACAGGAGGCATGGGGATTCCAGAGAGGAGCTGTGAAATAACAAATAATTCACATAGAAGCATGAGAGAGAGGACAACCAAGAAGGGAAGAGTGAAACCATAAACTGTTTATACTGATACATCAGAAAACCAGAAGTTTGGTGCTTTACAAGATAGTTGACATTTATTCATTTCTTTTTCAGTTCTAGATGGTAGAACAGCCCAGATTAAGAGGTCAGCAGATTTTAGATTTGGTCTCTTCTTTTCTTTTCTTTTTAACAAATGATGTGGTAGTTTGAATGAAAATGGTGACAGATATGGTAGAGAAGTAAGAGTAACTTCAGAGTGATAGGAAATGAACACATTTTTAAAGGAATTCATAATATCTTCTCAGAAATATTGCGCTAGAGGAACAAAGGGGCCCAGAACGACCAAACATATAAGAATCCAAAGAAAGTCAATTTAGAACAAAAAGATCCAAACCATGTTAAAAGATGAAGGCAAAGGTTTAAAGGTTCTTGGCATTTTGAGTAGTAGAAAGAGATTGAGCGATTATGGAGGGGACAGATTTCTCAATTAGATCACAGTGGTGAAGGGTAGACCTGGAGTAAAGAAAGGGCTCTCTCTATTTCTTTTTTAATTTTTTAAATATTAGTTACAGTTTATTAACTTTGTATCCCAGCTGTATCCCACTCCCTCATTCCCTCCCAATCCTGCCTTTTCTCCCCCATCTCCTCCCTGCCCCTTTCCAAGTCCACGGATAGCAGAGGACCTCCTCCCCTTTCATCTGACCCTGGCTTATCAGCTATCTTCAGGACTAGCTGCGAAGTCCTCCTCTGTGGCTTAAGAGGGCAGCTCCTGTCTCTATTTCTAACACTGGAGGGCAGGGGATAGGAAAACAGACAGAATAAGTTCTTGATACAAAAAATAAACATGAGATACATTAGACTTGACAGCCTTGATTATATAGTCTGAATAAAAAGGCAAAACCAAGCAAGCAAGCATGCAAGCAAGTAAACAAACATACAAAAAACCCATCTGGAAACAACTGTAATGAGAGCATATTAAACAATTAAGGATCATGACTCTTTTGGGGAAAGTAACCCTAAATGAATTATTTAGAGCTGGATATTTAGAGCAGTGGTCAGGTGTTGCATCTCACATGCTCATAAGATTCTGAGTGAATTTTCCAGCATTAAAAGCAAGCCAAAAAAAACATAGACCTGATTGCTGTGGTGAGTCTAGCCACTCATTTTGTCCTTGAATTCATACAATTGTGTGATTTTCATTAGCAGACTGACACAGAGGAAGAGAAAAGGAAAACAATGTGAATAATGAAATCTTTAGACTTTCTGAGTGGGTATGAGGTTATCTCAGCTTCAGATAAATAATTTCAAGTTGTCCTCATTTCAGAGCTATTGTGTGGCTACTTTCAACCTCAATTTTACAAGTAGGGAATGGTAAGTTTTGAAGAATCTGATGAAGAATTACAAATGTAGTCTAACTTAGGTTTATTTGAACAGCACAGTCTATATTCAGTCACAGAAATGGAGAAATCAGATGCTAGTCTGTGATATAGTTATGACAGTTTATGTGGAATGAAGATATATGCAAGCAAATTTAACAAAGCCTTTGATTTGATTACATGGAAGGTACGAAAGATCATGGGATGTATGTATGTATGTATGTACATATGTATGTATGTATATGAGAATATGGAGCTTGGGAGTATGGTAAGGCTTTCTCACTGATCAGAAATCAAAGATATCTGCATGTATCAAAGCTTCAGTTTTAATACATTGTGTTTGAAGCTAATTTGAGACACATGACTAGACATAACCACCAGCACTTTGAGGTTTAGGATAAGAATTTAAGAGAGGCATAGGCATAAAAAATCTGTGCCTCATGTTTTTCTCCAAACATACAATAAAGTCTCCTGCTAGTCCTGGTTCGATGAACTCAGCTTCATCATGTACTGGTTGATCCCTAGACATGCCTTCCCAGCTTTGACTGTTTTGTCCCTTTCTGAGGAGAGAAAGTACCTTTTCATCTTTGATACTCTTCTGGATTTAGCCCCTCTCCCCAATCAGCTCCAGCAGGGGAGGAGGAGATCAGGACCAGACACTGTGCCCAAGGCTTCTACTTCCCTTCTATCCCTTTCTCTTCACCATTTATCTTTTCCACCCACTTTTCCCCTCATTTCTGAGCTCTGAGGTTGGCTTATGTGCTCCCAGAACTAAAGTTAGCATATCATCTCTACAACATTTTCAGAGCGTTTTTCTTCCATTTTCTTCTATTTTGCATTGGTACCAAATGAACCATTTTACAACTAAAAGCTACTTTTTTGCTTGTTTTACTGTTCTGTTTATGGTGATGATCCTTGGGGTGTATGCTGGTATTTTATTATTTCATATTATTAACCTTCATTATTTAACTCATTATGAAAAAAGATGTATGATGTCAGCCTTCATACTTTTAGATAAATAGAAAATAAATGTGAAAATTAAGTGGGTGGGGTGGAGGGTGGCATAAAGATGCCAAAGAAGGAATGAAGAAACGAGTCACATAGCACCATGAAGTCACCTGACATTTCTTGAGGCAGGCCACACAGGTGGCTTTCCACTTGTGAGGCAACAACTATGGAAGTTACCTGCTGCATAGTATCTGTAAAATGAAAGTCACCTGTGGCTTAGCTGAACCCCAATTACTTCTGGAACTGAGACAGGAGAAAAGATTTCTCTTCTAAGTCCTCATAGAAAGGACAGGACAACGCAGTGTAGAGCACCCTCAAGGAACTGTCCTAATCGTGACATCAATGAATTTTATGTCTCTGTTTCTTAGAATCCTTCAGTGCAGGCCATCAACACAGCACCAAGGTGAAAGTACAGTTTATGAGAAGTGTTTCTGTGGGGACATTTTGTGGTCCATATGTGCATTTTTCTGTACATCAGTCTTTTTCCACGGGAAGGTTGTTATTCTTCGTTTATGTGGGTTGAATTATGCTTCAGGAAATCTTCCACAGATATTATTCTCTAACTAAAGTTAGGATGGTTTCCAAGCTGCCATAAATTTGTAGCTGGGCTCTCTAACAAGTACTTGGGGTGCTGCTACTTTGTGTTATTGATGAAGAGCAGAACTGCATGCTATGTGTTTTATGTGGGCTGTGAGCAGGCTAGCATTTCTAATGATGAAAGTGAGACTGTAGAAAGACCTGGGTTACATATGGACTGTTCTTTCACTACCTGGGAAAATGGCTGCTGGGGAAAGGAGGTAGAAATATCCCCTCATGAGGCAATTTGGAACCTACTTTAACTAGCTGATGAAAAAAAAGTCTCCTTGAATCTGACCATAATAACTTCAGCCTGGAGGGAGGAAAAAGTATAGTGTGTGTGTTTAAATACTCAGAGCAATTATGAAACTCAGCATGGTCTCCATTGACCATTTAACCTTGAGCACTGTAATTTCAGGATGAGTCTCACAAAATAAATTGGCTGCAAACACATACAGAAGTAAATAAATGAATCAAGTTTGTCTAAAATTGAATTATAGCAAAAAGAGTATCTATCAAAACTAATGAGGTGATTTTAGTGAAGTTGATAAGTAGCACTTTTCTGGCAGAAATTAAATATTAGACAAACTTGGAATTGAAGAGTCACTATTTCATTTTCAGCTAGCATTTTTGAAATTTTTAGATAAAATTTAAAAAAAGGATGTTAAATAGTTTACCTTTTTAGGCTGAAAGCAGACAACATGGTAGAAAGAGCTGTGATAAAGAACCACTGTTTTCCAATACTGTAGCCACATTCTGTTGTAATAATTATGTTATAAATTCCACCATTTATATACTTCTTCACTATTTTCTCCTGACTCACAGCACTATGCCTAGTACATAGTATAAATAATTAGATGAGATAGCTGTTATTACTGTATTGATATTATCAGTTCTGATAAAAATACAAATGGCAGCCTGAGATATCATTGCCTTATATTAACATTATGCAATTTAAATGAATAATTTCAAATTTTAAATTTCCATGAAATACATTTTAACTTTTAATTGACTTTAAATTCCTTTTTTAATTAAACAATAGATTGTTACCTGTTAATAATAGTCCTTGATCTCTGTGGGCACATGATACACAAATACAGTTTGTTTGGTCTTTTGAAATAACATACCTCTGAAATTTTGTTTTGAACAAAATACAACATCTAATTATTCTCCAACTTACTCATTCTGCATTCGTGGCTATCATTATGGTAATTCAAATATGGCAGATGACACACGCTTTTGAATGATTTCAGTTGGTGTCCTCATGATGTATTGTAAAGATTGAGTACCGAATATCAATCAGAGGTCTTACAGGATCAAAGGCCAACATTAGAACATTCAATTTAAGTCTGTACAAATCTCTGGTGCTGTTTGCCTACTTCCAAGGGGGAAAACACATTAACTGGCACATTAATATACCATCTAAAATGATAAAAATAATAAAATTTTTATCTCTGCATAATATTCCTGCCAGGACCACCAACTGTTGAATGTTAACTAGGAGATTTGACAGGTGCAGAGATTTTCAGTCACCTTCAAAATCGGGAAGTAGAGATGGAAGCCAAACAGCAAATATGCTAGCAAAATCAACATTCTAACCAGCTGGCAATGGAACAAACATGTCATTCTTTCCACCTTTGATTGGCAGTGTTTCTAGAAATGGATGAATTTAAATACTATTTCTGATTCTCACACAAAATGATTTTACTTTACTTGGCATCATTCTGTTTCTCAGCGAAATTATGAAGTCAAAGTTTCTGCTCTCTGTTCCACCATTGTTGAGTCCCATAGAGCCACTTTATTCCCAGATATCCTGTCCTAGCACCCTTTGTTAATGTATTACCTTCCAGCTTCTGCTCTATTGAATGTTCACCAGAGAAAGTGAGTGTCTGGTTTTCTAGTGAAGTTGTGGTTCCCAAAGAAAAAGGGTATCCTAAAAATAAAATATGATTTTGGCCCCTTGAAGAGTTCTAAAGAGTTACCATGAGTTTGAAAACGTTGCTCACTTATTTGCTCGGGAAGTATTTGGTGGATTTGTCCGTGATCTCAGTGACCTTAAAACTAACTCTCTTCTGAAGCAGTAGCATTTGCTCATCTGTCAAGCCATTGTTTGGAAATGTTCCTCTACACATGACTCTGGTAGAACTTATCAGTGATAGCAGAGGTCAGAGGTCACATTCTTCAAGTCTCTCAAGTTTTTACCTCATTCCTCTCCTGACCTACTGAAAAATTCTTATTCATTTAAAGAAATGTTAATTAAACTTAATAATAGCAATAATAAAAACTGAGTTTCTGGGTTGAAGTTAGCAATCACAAAAACTACAAATGACCTGTTAGCTTGAGTGTTTAAATTAGAGAATAAATTCTTGGATAAGAAAGAGAACAAAATGACTGTCTTTTATCATTTTGCATTTCTTTTCTACTTTACTGTAAGATGGTGAGATTTGTTTTTAGTTTTTAAAAAGGCAGAAGTTGGATATTGGGAGTTTTATAATATGTATTCTGCCTTTCTTTCAGAATAAAGTATCCAATTATATGTTTTACATGATGCAAAATCTTCCTCATCATGAAGAACACATTTTATATTTATGACCCAGAGGGATTTCAATCATCTTTGGCATTCAACACTCAAGGCATTTCCCATATTTATTCAGAACAGTTTGACGAAAAGTACACAACAGATTGCAATTTAAAGCCTCTACTTTTTGCAACATATATTTGCAATAAAAGCAAAGGATATCAAAGGATATGCGTGCTTTGAACACCTATTTGATAAAGAATTATTATTTGCTAGCATGTTACAGACATTTTCTTAGCACAACATTTGGGTAAGCACAGAAGACAAACTTCTCATGTTCTGTCCTGATAGCCATGAGACTTTACTTTTTTTCATTAGGGTACAGGGATAATTACATGAATGCCTTTGCTCTATGTAGTAGAAAGAAAATAGAACTATTTTAAGATTGAATCTAATTTTGATATTCAATAAACCAACAATGCTCTGGAGAGATCAGAGGTTTGAGTGTTCTTACCACACAAAAAGTCAAGTTAAAGAATTAAAAAGAAAGCTTGAGTTAAAAGTAAGTGCAGGATTTTGAGCATTTCTCTAAGTGTTTCTCTGCCATTCAGTGTTCCTCTATTGAGATTTTTTTTGTTTAGCTCTGTACCCCATTTTTTAATTGGGTTACTTGATTTGTTGCTGTCTAACTTTTTACATTCTTTATATATTCTGGATATTAGCCCTTTGTCAGATATAGGGTTGGTGAGGATTCTTTCCCTATCTGTAGGCTGTCATTTTGTTCTGATGACATTGTCCTTTGCTTTACAGAAGCTTTTCAGTTTCATGAGGTCCCATTTATTAATTGTTGATCTTATAGCCTGTGCCGCTGATGTTCTGTTCAGGAAGTTGTCTCCTGTGCCAATGAGTTCAAAGCTCCTCCCCACTTTTTCTTCTAACAGGTTTAGTGTGTCCGTTTTTTATATTGAGGTCTTTGATCCACTTGGATTTTAGTTTTGGCTTCTAGAAAGATATGGAAGAGAATGCTTAGCAATTGGAGCTATCTTCTAAGCACTACCAAATAAAAATTAGTTTTCTCCAAAAGAGTGTTACTGGTTATAAAAAGTATTCTTTTAAGACCAGGCTTTATACCCAGCAGTAGACAGCCAACACAAAACAAATATAATCACATTTTTGGAACTGCTTTGTCTTATAATGCTTTCTCAGGTTTTTTTTTTAAATAGGTCATTTGCATATATATTAGGGTTTCCAGTTTTGTATTTTTATGGGATTTCTATGGATATGAACATGTCTCTCTGTACCTATATATATTTCTTGAGATTTTTATTTTGTTCTTTTTCTTTTAAAGAAAACTAATTTTATTTTGTTATCATTATTTTTTAAAATGTCTATTTGTATTCTAATGAGAGAAAGGGTGTTGCTTTTCATGGAAAATCAGGAGGATCTGAGCAGAGTTAAGGGAGGGAAAATCATAATCAGAATATATTATATTAAAGTATATACTGTTGGTAAAAAATGAACAAGAATGGCAACCTAGGCACATGGTTAAGGCACAAACAATAAGGAATGAAGCATTGAAAGAAAAGAGCTGGTGCTTGAAGAGTTTGAAGAAAATTGTTATTGCTAAGAGGTACATCAAAAAATGTCAAGACAAGTTGAAGAGTTCTATAGTGGGTAGATGCATGTCTGACCAGTACTAGTGGTCATTGTATGTCATGTATGAAGTGTCTCCCCAGGATCTATGTGGTAAAGTTTGGTCCTCAGCATAATGCAATTGAGAGGTAATAGAAACATTGGGAAATAGGGTCTACTGGTATTTGATCATTCTGAACCTTAGCATGGAAAAGGCTGTCCAACTCTGTTTCTTACTTTTCTCTTTTTCACTCTGTAAGCATGAGATATAGTTTTCCTCATTCATGTTTCTACCAATATATGCTACTTCACCACAGCCCCCAAATCACAAAAGCCCAAAAACACATGAAGGGAAACTTCCCAAGCCATGAGTCAAAATTAACTTTTACTTTTGTTAAGAGAACTTAGAGTTTAGTAGCACAGACAGTTGTGTAGTATGAGTAAGGTTAAAAAAAATACTACCAAGATTAAAAAAAATACTAGAAACCCCATGGTCCCTGTAACCACATAAAATGAGAACAAAACTAAAGTATAAGAAGCATCATAAAAATAATTTGTTGGTTGACAATAGATATTTCAAAAAAAAACTTGAAAAGAAATCAAATAGATGAAAGTTAAAAATTTTGCAATTTTTGTGGGTGTAATTCTGATTTAAAAGGTAGGGATAAAAATCAAATTATAATGCACACAGATGAGAGGGAATTGAAAAATTGACAGCTAGTGTGAGAATTTAATTTTGAAAATTTAATTATTAAAATTTATGAAATCATAAGCTAAAACAGTTTGAAAAAAATATCACTAGTTCAATCTTAGCACAGAAGAGGGGTGAGAGTGTCAGTCCTAGAATGAGGAAATGGGCACTTCTTGAGGTATGGATGAAACCCTAGGAAGGCTGTGAGTACACACTGTCTATGCGCTTCCATTTTATTTATGAAGTAATAAGGGAGATGCTGATGGAGAGACTATTACAGATCCTTTAAGGAGCCTGCAATGAGAGATGATCAGAATGGGAAAACTGAGTATGTCAGATGCAGTGCACGCCTGATTAAGGACGAACAGCACAGTGACTAAGGAAACTTGGGGACCAGAGGCTATTTTTAACACTCGCACTGCTGCTCATCATGACACTGTTTATGAGACTCTCAAATATTTATTGAGCTCAGCCTATGTGCCTAGAACTATATTAAGGTCCAGTAGGTTTTATAGGAGAAAGAGAAGAGATGAGTCATTGGGGAGCCAGCTTTCTGTTCTGTTGGTAGCATTAAGTGTACTTCAGCCCAATATCTTGTTTTGCTCAGCATTTCATTGTGATGTGTTCCATTTGGTGCTCATCAGAGAGGACCTCGCCATGTCTTTGCACTGTTCTGGGCATGTCATCTGTATTTTGCGAATGGAGAAATGATACATAATGAAAGCATTTTCCCTTCTCCTTATGCTTTCAGATATTATGAGACCATGTTTATCGGTGCTCACTGCCTTGAGCATCTCCTTCTTTGTACAGCATTATCCCATGCTCATATTCAGGTGATGTCCCTGTGCAAGATCAAAACTATGATACTGATAACAAGCTCATTATTCTGATTGTGAGAATGATACACATTTTCAGCATATCATGTCAACTGCACACTGTTTCCCTAGCTATGTAGTATCAAAACAGTTCCTAAATTACCATTGCTTTAAATTTTACTATTTTCATTCCACTATTTCTCCATATTTTACAAAACTTAAACTATAATTTTTAAAATTTTGACATTATGATGACTTACTAAAACATTGCTTCAAACTTTTTTTAATTTTATTTTTCTTATTAGTTACATTTTATTAACTCTGTGTCCCAGCTGTATCACGCTCCCTCATTCCCTCCCCAACCCCACACTCCCTCCCTGGTCTCCTCTCTGCCCCTTTCCAAGTCCATTTGACCCTGTTTTATCAGGTATCTTAAGGGCTGGCTGCAAAGTCCTCCTCTGTGGCTTAGCAGGACTGCTCCTCCCCTGGGGGTGGGGTGGGGAGGTCAAAGAGCCTGCCCTTGAGATCCTGTTAGAAATAGTCCTTGTTCCCCTTACTTTGGAAAACTACTTGGTTACTGAGCTACCATGGGCCACGAGGGGATACAAATCGAAAAGGAAGAGGTCAAAGTGTCACTATTTGCAGATGATATGATAGTATATATGAGCGACCCCAAAAATTCAAGCAGAGAACTCCTTCAGCTGATAAACACCTTCAGCAAAGTGGCAGGATACAAAATCAACTCAAAAAAATCAGAAGCTCTCCTGTATACCAAAGACAAAAAGGCTGAAAAAGAAATTAGGGAAGCAACACCCTTCATAATAGCCACTAATAACATAAAGTACCTTGGTGTGACTCTAATCAAGCAAGTGAAAGACCTGTTTGAGAAAAACTTCAATTCTCTGAAGAAAGAAATCAAAGAAGATATCAGAAGATGGAAAGATCACCCATGCTCATGGATTGGTAGGATTAACATTGTGAAAATGGCCATCCTGCCAAAAGCAATCTACAGATTCAATGCAATTCCCATCAAAATACCAACTCAATTCTTTACAGACCTTGAAAAAAAGGTTCTCAGCTTCATATGGAGAAACAAAAAACCCAGAATCTCCAAAACGATCCTGTGCAACAACAGATCATCTGGATGTATCTCCATCCCCGATCTCAAGCTATACTACAGGGCAACAGTAATAAAAACTGCATGGTATTGGCATAAAAACAGAAAGGAGGATCAATGGGACCGAATTGATAGAAGACCCAGAAATAAACCCACACACCTATGAATACTCGATATTTGACAAAGAAGCCAAATCCATTCAATGGAAAAAAGACAGTATATTTAACAAATGGTGCTGTACCAACTGGATGTCTACATGCAGAAAAATGAAAATAGATCCATATTTATCACCCTGCACAAAACTAAAGTCAAAGTGGATCAAGGAACTCAATATAAAACCAGATACTCTAAATCAGTTGGGAAAAAAAGTTGGGAACAGCCTAGAATTCATTGGCACAGGAGACAACTTCCTGAACAGAACACCAACAGCACAGGCTCTAAGAGCAACAATCAATAAATGGGACCTCATGAAACTGAAAAGCTTCTGTAAAGCAATGGACACCGTCATCAAAACAAAACGCCTGCCTACAGATTGGGAAAGAATCTTCACTGACCCTTTATCTGACAGAGGACTAATATCCAGTAAATACAAAGAACTAAAGAAGCTGAAAAGCAGCAAACCAAGTAATCCAATTAAAAAATGGGGAACAGAGCTAAACAGAGAATTCTCGGCAGAGGAATATCGAATGGCAGAGAAACACTTAAAGAAATGGTCAACCTCATTACCCATCAGTGAAATACAAATCAAAATGACCCTAAAATTTCACCTCACACCCATCAGAATGGCCAAGATGAAAAATTCAAGGGACAACACATGCTGGAGAGGTTGTGGAGAAAGGGGAACCCTTCTCCACTGCTGGTGGGAATGTAAACTGGTACAACCACTTTGGAAATCTATCTGGCGCTTTCTCAGACAATTAGGACTAGTGCTTCCTCAAGACCCAGCTATACCACTGCTAGGTATATACTCAAAGTTTGCTCAAGTACACAAAAGGGATACTTGCTCAACCATGTTTATAGTAGCTTTATTTGTAATAGCCAGAACCTGGAAACAACCCAGATGTCCATCAACAGAGGAATGGATACAGAAATTGTGGTATTTTTACACAATGGAATACTACTCAGCAATCAAAAAGGAGGAAATCATGAAATTTGCATGCAAATGGTGGGATCTAGAAAAGATCAGTTTGAGTGAATTATCCCAGAAGGAGAAAGACAAACTTTGTTTTTATTCCACTATCTTAAAATGTCTCCCTCAAGTATTATAAAACTTAAACTTTAGTTAATATTTGTCACTATTATGACTTATTTTTAAGTTACTTCTTTATAGTACATGAACACATGATATATAATCTGAATAGAATTAGCAAACTGAAAACAAAATTAAACTTCAAAGAAATTGTAGTCAGAAAGAAAATAATTTTAGAACTAAGTTGGCCAATTCAGAATGAAGTGCAGAAGTTTTATTTTCTGCTTGAAAAGACCTGATTTTTTTTTTTCTCTTGAGACTGAAGTTGTCTAAACAGGAGGCTGAGAGGGAAAGCAGTAAAGGAGAAGGGCACAGAGGACCTCAGAACTTTCAGACTGGCTTTCCAGCAAGCCCACTAGTCTCTGGTGGTTTCAAGCCTATCAACTGTTACTCCATTACAGGTTGTGATAGTTCATTTTATGCATGAACTTGAGCAGGCTCCAGAGTGTCCAGGTTAAATACCACCTGCCAATGTGCCTGTGAAGGTATATAGGGATGAAAGTAGACAAGCATCTAAATGCAGATGACCTATTGAGAAGAGTCAACTCTCAGTGTGGGTGGGCACAGTCCAGCTTGTTGAGTGTAGAACAAACAATAGAAGAAAGAGGAATTATCTTTCTTTCTCTTGACTTACAGTAAGAAATCTAGGATATCTCAAGTATCCTGAGGTTGAGCTAGAATTTGTATTATCAACCCCCCCCCCTGGTGTTCAGGCCAAGCTTGGATTGACTATACCACTTGTGTTCCTAAGTCACGAATTTGAAAATGGAAAATTGTAGCTTTTTCATCTCCCATATTTATACGAGCCGGTTCTTTATAATAATATGGCTTAATGCAAAAAAAAAAATGTCTTACTTTTCCATTTTCTCTGGATTACTTTAATACATAATGTTAACAGTATAATATTCCTAATTATTACAAAATTATAAATGCAATGTTGGAGATAAATAAATAAATAATCACAGCTCAAAGAGACACCAATACCTAATATTCTCACTTCAGTATTCTTCAATGAGATGAGACTAACCACGAAAAACTGAACTTTCATGAAATTCAGCAATGCCTGAGAAATAGCTGCCACGTTCCTGAGTTTATGTTTACAGAGGGACTGTTAGACAGTGCCTTTCATTTTATACATCAGTCATACATGTTTATAGTATATGGATCAACATAACACAATTTAGGTAGATTTAGTGAACTTTTAATTTCACTCAGACAAATACAAACCAGCTCAAGTAAGCAAGAAAACTGTGTTAATAGGAAAAGAAAGAATTTGTGTTCCTACTATGTGATAGCTTTCTTCCTGGATACCATCACAAGGATTTTACTAGCTTCATGAATAGGGATTTGTATTAAATTCTTAATTGAATTTCAAAAGCTATCCTATGGTAAAAACAATAACAATAGCAAATGAATAAAAAACCAACTTTCTGCCACATAAGTGTGTATTTGCTTTATTAATTTTAGCTACTCTCTAGTTGCTAGGTGATGGATCTGCTCTAAACTCAGAAGCAATTTTTTTTTAAATGGACAGGTTAGCTTAGATCACATTGTTGCTTCTCTATCTTCAAGTCCTAGAATTGCTACAGTTACAGTTTTTCTCTTATATCAACTCTGTGCTTTGAAATTATAAAGGTCATTTCTCTACCTTATCCTAAAGGGCTGTCCTCAATCGAGGATAGACTTTGAGGGTCTTAGTTCACGTTCCTCTCGGCTTCTCTCAGGAATGGTGACAAGGGAGCCTAGAAGAAGGCAAGACTGAATTTGTATTCATGATAAAAACTAATTTTGTTGACATCTATGAGTATTTCCAGAAAACATTGGGTCTTATAAAGATTTGAAATATATTTCATATTTTTTGCATTCTCAAATTTTATTTAAAGGTCTCTCATCCTTTTAACTACAATTACAGCATTTAAGAAAGTTAGATTTCTTCAGTGTATCCTGTAATTACATTGGGAAGTAGACATATTAATAAGAAATGGCCTTGAAGGCTGCTCACTCTCTCCATATCTCTTCAACATAGTATTTGAAGTCCTAACTAGAGCAATAAGACAACTAAAGGAAATCAAGGGGATACAAGTCGGAAAGGAAGAAATCAAAGTATCACTATTTGCAGATGATATGATAGTATACATGAGTGATCCCAAAAATTCAACCAGAGAACTCCTTCAGCTGATAAACACCTTCAGCAAAGTGGCTGGATACAATATTAACTCAAAAAATCAGAAGCCTTCCTGTATACCAAAGACAAAAGGGCTGACAAAGAAATTAGGGAACCAACACCCTTCATAATAGCCACTAAAAACATAAAGTACCTTGGTGTGACACTAACCAAGCAAGTAAAAGACCTGTTTGAAAAACTTCAAAACTTCAAGTCTCTGAAGAATGAAATTGAAGAAGACATCAGAAGATGGAAAGATCTTCCATGCTCATGGATAGGTAGGATTAACATAGTGAAAACGGCCATACTGCCAAAAGCAATCTATATACTCAATGTAATTCCCATCAAAGCACCAATACAATTCTTTACAGACCTTGAAAGAACAATTCTTAAGGTCATATGGGAAAACAAAAAACCCAGAATTGCCAAAATGATCCTGTACAACAGATTGTGTGGAGATATCTCCATTTCTGACCTCTAGCTGTACTACAGAACAGTAGTAATAAAAACTGCATGGTATTAGCATAGAAACAGATCGGTGGATCAATGGAATCGAATAGAAGCCCCAGAAATAAATCCACACACCTACGGATACTTGATTTTTGACAAATAAATCAAAATCAAACAATGAAAAAAGACAGAATCTTCAACAAATGGTGCTGGTCTAACTGGATGTCCACATGTAGAAAAATGCAAATAGATCTGTATTTTTCACCCTGCACAAAACTAAAGTCCAAGTGGATCAAAGACCTCAACATAAAACCAGACACACTAAATAGGTTAGAAGGAAAAGTGGGAAGAGCCTAGAACTGATTGGCACAGGAGACAACTTCCTGAACAGAACATGAACAGCACAGGTTCTAAGATCAACAACCAATAAATGGGACCTCATGAAACTGAAAAAGTTCTGTAAAGCAAGGGACACTGTCATCGGAACAAAATGACAGCCTACAGACTGGGAAAGAATCTTTACTAACCCTATATCTGACAGAGGGCTAATATCCAGAATATATATAGAACTAAATAACTTAAAAAAAGCAACAAATCAAGTAATCCAATTAAAAAATGGAGTATACAGCTAAACGGAGAATTTTCTGTAGGGGAATATGGAATGGCAGTGAAAACTTAAAGAAATGCTCAAAGTCCTTAGTCATCAGGGAGATTCAAATCAAAACAACCCTGAGATTTCACCTTACACCCATCAGAATGGCTAAGATCAAAAAGTCAAATGACAATACTTGCTGGAGAGGATGTGGAGAAAGGGGAACCCTCTTTTATTGCTAGTGGGAATGTAAAGTTGTACAACCACTTTGGAAATCAATCTGTTGCTTTCTCAGACACTTAGGAATAGCGCTTCCTCAAGATCCAGCTAGAACCCCCACTCAGACATAGCCCAGGGCAGCTCAGCATCCAAGTGTATTCCCTAGTAAGGGGAACATGGACTGTCTCTGGCATGAACTCTCTGGCTAGCTCTTTGACCTCTCCACCCCCACCCCTGCCATGGGAGGAACAGCCTAGCCAGGCCACAGAAGAGGACATTGCAGCCAGTTCTGGTAAGACCTGGTAAGCTAGGGTCTGATGGAAGGGGAGTAGACCTCCCCATCACTGGACTTAGAGAAGGGCAGGGAGGAGATGAGGGAGGAATTGTGGGATTGGGAGGGAATGAGGGAGGGGTCTACAGCTGGGATATAAAGTAAATAAACTGTAATTAAAAAATTAAAATAAAAAGATCCAGCTATATGATTCCTAGGCATATATCCAAAATATACTCAAGTACACAACAAGGACATTTGCTCAACCATGCTTGTAGCAGCTTTATTCGTAATAGCCAGAACCTGGAAACAACCTAGATGTCCCTCAATGGAGGAATGGATACAGAAATTGTGGTACTTTTACACAATGGAATACTACTCAGCAACTAAAAACAAGGAAATCATGAAATTTTCAGGCAAATGGTGGGATCTAGAAAAGATCATCCTGAGTGAGGTATCACAGAAGCAGAAAGACAAACACAGTATGTGCTCACTTATAAGTAGATATTAGACATATAATATAGGAAAAACATACTAAAATCCATACACCGAAGGAAGCTAAGCTAGAAGAAGGACCCTGGGTAAGATGACCAATCCTCACTTAGAAAGACAATGAGATGGACATTGGAAGAAGGAGAAAACCATAAACAGGACAGCAGCCTACCACAGAGGCCTCTGAAAGACTCTACCCAACAGTGTATCAAAGCAGATGCTGAGACTCATAGCCAAACTTTGGGCAGAGTGCAGGGAATCTTAGGAAAAAAGGGGGAGATAGTAAGACCTGGAAAAGACAGGAGCTCCACAAGGAGAGCAACAGAAGCAAAATATTTGGGCCCAGGGCTCTTTTCTGAGACTGATCATGCATGGGTGTAACCTAGAACCCCTGCTCAGATGTAGCCCATGTTAGCTCAGCATCCAAGTGGGTATCCTAGTAAGGGGAACAGGGACTGTTTCTGACATGAACTCAGCGGCTAGTTCTTTGATCTCCTCTCCCTGATGGGGAATCAGTCTTGCCAGGCCACAGAGGAGGAAAATGCAGCCAGCCCTGATGAGACCTGATAAGCTAGGGTCAGATGGAAGGGGAGGAAGACTTCCCCTATTAGTGACCTTGGAGAGGGGCATGGCAGGAGATGAGGGAAGAAGGGTGAGATGTGGAGGGAATGAAGGAGGGGGTATAGCTGGGATACAAATTGAATAAACTGTAATTAATATAAAAAAATAAAAAAATTAATTAAAAAATTAAAAAAGAAATGGCCTGGAAATTTCATGTATTTCTCCATATTCAGAATCAACAGAGATGTCAAAATAGTATAAAAAGCCTCTATTTACAACATCAGAACATTTGAAATGGAGAAAAAGAAAGAAAAACTTGAGTGTTTCCTCTCAGTTTTCTATAAATCAGCTTCTAAGTTTCTTGTGTGGATTCTATTTCATTTTAATATAGAAATTTATACAAGTGACCCTCTGCTTTGTATCTATTGAATTGATAAAATGAAGCCGATTTTTTTTTTCTCTTGGCATTAGGTTCTTCTCTTGTTCCATAACCAACACATTGAGATTTTAACCATAAAACTGGTAGTTGCCTCTAGGTTTTCAGTATCCTGTTGGCATCTGAGTTTTCCTTAGATGACTAGAGGATGCTGCTTTTGTAGCATCACTTGGCACAACGCTGGTGATGTAGTTAAACTGTGATTTAGGATTTCTTTTTCTAGTTGCTCTAAATTTCAATAAAAAGCTGTATCTGTTCATATATTCAAATATTCATATGTTCATACTCCAAATCTGAAAGTTATTCGGGGACATTGAGATAATAGAAATAGAAACCAGTGAGATTTCTGTGTTATTGTTGTTCAGTAGCATAAGGTTTATAAGGTTTGGCTCTGAGAAGACCAAGAAAATTCTATTTTCTGATTTGTTTTCTCCAGGGATGTTCTGAAGATTAATGTGCTGCTTTCAGGGAACTAAGGTACATTTAGAGCACTGAAAAAGTCATTTAGTAAATGGTGCCCTTGGGACTTGAAAGAGTTAATATGTCTCTCACAAGGTGAGCAATGGACTCTCAAATGTATGCAAGGATCAGCAGCAGAGCTTAAAAAGCCTTAGAAGAATGTTGTTTAAAAGCACCACAGCTCATGGCCGTATTATTTATTACTGTAATCTTAAATCCATGTGTTTGCTGATGTCCACTGTTGCATTATAAGCAATGTAGACAAATGAGAATCTTCTCACTTTTAAAGTGAAACAAAACACACGATATTATAATTATCGGCCAAGGGAAAAGGCTGTAAATGTGTAAATGTTAACCAATGTGTAACTGTTGGATTTCAAAGAGACACATTATGGAACTCTAGATCTTTACTCTAAAACCTCTTTCTTAATTAAAGTTAGACTGTTACTAGATTCTTTATAGATTTTTTTCTCCCAGAAATTGTAAGAAAGCATGTGTGATTTCAAGACAGTTCTAAGAAAATTCCCACTTTGTAATAAAATTTAAGAAATAGCACAAAATAAATACAGCAAAACTTTTTTTTTCAGAGTTTCTCTGTGTAGCTTTGGCTTCTGGACTTACTTTGTAGACCAGGCTGGCCTTGAACCACAGAGATCCTGTTGCCTCTGCCTCCCCAAGTGATGGCATTAAAGCTATACATCACAGTGCCTGGCTTAGGATTTTTTTTTTATTTTTAATCTTTAAATTTTCATTGTATGTCCATTTTTTTGCAAAGAAATAAAGCTTTTAAGATATCATTGTTATATAAGCAGATGACCGGCAACTTTGATTTTTCTGAAAGTGGGCAGTGATGTTTCTATTTTGCTTGCTTCTGACTGGAGAAGTATACTTGAGCATCACTCTCTGCATTCTACAAAGGTATGATTGGTATCATTTTAGTATTCTTACGAAGAACCCAATTATGTTTCGTAGCATGTTTCCCAGTAAGTGCAGTGGCCATACAGAGAAGAAACCCAAAGTCATGGAGGTCCTCCAGGTACTTGCTTCTCCTTTCTTCTCATCATTCTCAATCTGAGTAACACAATTTTCATTCGTGGCTTGATGTGCTTTTTCCAGGCTAAAACTTGTCATATTATTACCCAGTAATCACTCCAGAATGGACATATCTTCAGCTAAGGTCCCACACATTCTTAAATAGACTTCATTCTGCTTTGACTAAGAAATATTTGAATTCCATTCTCTAAGTTTTATATATATAATGAGTTACACTTTATTAACTCTCTATCCCAGCTGTATCCAGCTCCCTCATTCCCTTCCAATCCCACCCTCCCTCCCTCATCTCCTCCCTGCCCCTTTCCAAGTCCACTGATAGGGGAGGACCTCCTCCCTTTCATCTGACCCTTGTTTTATCAGGTATCTTCAAGACTGACTGCAAAGTCTTCCTCTGTGGCCTAGCAGGGCTGCTCCTCCCTTGGAAGATGGGAAGGTCAAAGAGCCTGCCACTGAGTTCAGAAACAGTCCCTATTCCCCTTACTAGGGAAACCCATTTGGTTACTGAGCTACTATGGGCTACATCCGAGCATCTTCTAAGTTTTTCAAAGCAGTAGTGCTGGAAACACAATGAACTCTTGAATTCCATTCACTCATATTTTGGATATTTTCTTAAAGCTATTTCCAGAACTTTTTTTCTTACTCCAGAATGCACTCTTATAAACTCTACTGTGGTATTCAATTAATCTCACATAATTTTTTCAATAACCTTTAAAATTGTCTTGTACCCGTCATTTATACTGAAGCTGGAATCATGAGGTCAGATTTCAGGTCCATATATCCCACTAGTTTTAGAGTCTGAGCTCTTTCCACTTAAACTTACTTCCTATAATAAAAAATTTGTGAACACAATATTTGTTTATCAAAATAATGAAAGACCAACTTTGGGTTCAACATGGTGGGTTGAATTCATGCCCTGCTCTCTTGATCTGTTAAACTCCACCAAATGATAGAAGATATTTATTTGCTTTCTTGCTTTTCATTTTGACACTTCAAAGAGTCAGATAAAATGTATGACTATGCCTAAGCATGAATTTAGGAAAGGTGCTAATCTCAGGAGGAAGAATGCTAATATTAGCCATGCTCCCAGATGAATGGCCTAAAATCAAAGTCATCAGCCAGAATCACACACAGATGTGTATTAGCCATTGTTGGATGTCTGACTCTTAAATGTGAACAGAGACTCAATATTGACCACACTTCAGGAAACCCGCTCAAACCAAAGATGAAGGCTAATAAAGCAGAAACTAAAACATAAACAAAACTTTGAATAAAAGGGTATGATGGGATAACATCTTTGCACACAGTGTGAAGGTTGTATTGTTCAAATGTTGATTTCTGTACCAGGAGAGAGCTGAGAACTTGAGGGATTTTGGTGTTGTTATTCTTATGGATCATCACCTGCTTCAGCATTTTGCAAACATACAATTTCCTCACCTCTGACTGGCTTCATAAAGAACTGATGGCCAATATCTGGCAAGGAAAAGAAAGGACAGGACTTCTGGACAGAGGATGGGGCTCTGTGGAAAGAATCATTTGGGGGAGTGGGGGAGGCTTGACATGCTGACTTGCCAACATGACACAGAGATGGAAGCAACAGGTGCTCAGACTGAGAGGTAACTGGCCACATAGTATGACATAGGCCAGAGAGAGTCGGGGTTAGTTCATATGAGCTAACTGAGAGTCTGCCCAGCCATTATTCTGAGCTGGCAGTTCCAAGATAGTCCCGCAATAGGAGCAAATATAAGAAAAACAACACTTAAAAAAATTGTGGTAGTAGGGTGAGAAGCTATATGACATGGGGAAGGAATTTAAGGATGATGCGATTTATTTTAACTGTTGTGATGGATACATGTAGGTGCTAGTTTTTTAAACTCTGTTTTTATTTGGGGTTCCTTAGGTCTCTACCTCCCTTCACCCTAGGTAGGAGAGAAAGAAGGTTAGAAGGGAGCGAGGATGTAAACCTCTTTAGATTTAGTTCCGGCTGGTTAGGGTCATTGGGTTCTTTGCAAGCGTAGCAACCTCAGCAGTCAGGATATCTTGCAGTCCAGCAACAGCAAATGGCAAACACAGCAGGATGAGCCAGCTGACCTCCTGCTCCTCAAAGCCCCTCCCTCTCTCTGGGCTCTGGTAATTATACTCTCCCAGAGTCCTCAGAATTCCACTAACTCAGCTGGCAAAGACCACACCTCTCCCTGAGCCACACAAGTCTCTGAAGAAACTAAGGCAGTCCCGTATCCCACATTTGGGATTAAAGCAAAAACATAGTCATATAACATAACTGAGTTTTTAAAGAAACCCAAACTTCCACTACACCTGTGCTGCTTTTATTGAAATAGGCAGCACTGGGCACACCATTGTTGTACGTTTTTAAACTCAGCAGGATCTCAGTGCAACTCCCTCTGCCCAGGAAGCATAACGAGTAAACTGTATTGCATTAGACGCGAATCACATGAGTATACTGAGGAGGTTAAATTGTGTTTTCCCAAAAGGTATGTTAAAGTTTTAAGCTCCCATGTCTGCCAATATTAACTTAGATGAAAATGGGCTCTTTAGAGTTGTAATCATTTTACCATGCATCTAAAAGTGTTTTCCCAGTCCAATGGAAAAAAAAAAATTAGGAAACTTGGAGCAAAGACCAAGTGAAAGTAAACAGGGATAGACAGTATAAACTAGAAGAAACAAGGCGTTTTCTCCTGGACAGCCATCAGCGAACACATGCTTGCTGATACCTTCAGTACAGATGTCTGTACTTCAGAACTACGGGACCATTGTCCTTATACACATAGGTAAGTGTAGTCTTCACTCAACATCACGGAAACTTCTCTTTTAAACAGCCCAAGACAACTACAGAAAACCACAGCAAATCAAACACAGAGTTGTGGAGCCCAGTCTCAGCAGGTCCATCTGAAAAGCACTCCCAAGCCTAAGGCTTGGAGTATATTGCAAAAATGTGGATGAACAATGGTAAGGGCTGGAAGATCAGGGAGCATCCCATGAGACGTGTCTCCTAGCACTGTCAGAGGCTACTCATAGTCTCCAACCCACAAGACTGCCCAAATGTGATGACACTGGTGGACATGCCAAAGTTGATGGAAAAAGCCCAGGAGGCCTCAATCCCGCACAAAGAACTATGGGAAACTGAGGAAAGGTGAGAGTAGAAGGGAGTGGTCTTCCCAGGGAAGAATACACCAATTTGTTCTCCAGTGCCAGATGTTCACCTCTGGGGAAAAAAAAAAAAAAAAAAAGCTAATGAAAGTATAAACAATAGTGTATAATTATAGAAGGCAAGAAAAGCTGTAATTAGATGACTTAAATTTAAAAGCATATTTCTTTAGATGAGCTTAATGAATCATTATAGGTAACTTTATTAACTAGGCAGACTTGTCTTTTTTAATTGTATAAAGAGTTGATATTTTCAAAGGGTTATGATTTAAAGAAAGTTATAGGAAAAACATTTCTATTGTTTCATTGATTCCCTCTCAGGCCCTTCGTTATGGCTCCCCTGGGAAACCAATACAGGAAGTTACTTGGAGCAAAGCATTTTTGGCCAGATTTTTAAAGAGCTAATAAGGAGCCCGCCAACAAATACAACACTTGCACAATACTGTACTCTAGTGAGCAAGTTTATTAGTTGCAAGTGTGTGGATTAAAATTCTGGGACCAGAGCTGAGAGACCGAAGCGGTGAACGAGCTGAGGGTGGCTGTGGGTCCCTAGGGACAGCCCCAGCTCAGCTGCTTAGTCCACGTGTAGACGGGCTTTGGAATGGGTTGCGCCGTGGAAGCAGCAGTCGGGATGCTGCTCCGACCTTCTCCTGTCTCAGGAGCAAAATGAGGTGCTGAGAAGCGGCACATTTCGCCGATTCGTGGCCATCGCAATGGGCATCTGATGCCAATCAGGGCGCCGACTGCCTGCTACATCTATACTTCCCCATCCATTTCGACCCTTGTACGATAATAAAGCTTTTTCTTCTCTTAAAAAAAAAATCTGGGACCTTTACATCTCTATCAGAGTTGAAGAATGCCGGGATACATTAGAGCTATCACTACGATATACACAAATTATTGCTCTCAAACATATATGTATACGCCGGTGTTGATGTGAGATCTTGGGAAAAAATGCACTCACTTAGCTGAAGACATTGATTTGGTTTCTTTGCATGCTTACCTAACATAGAAAGCAGGGCACGCTGGGAAAGTGGCTGATTTCAGTGTAGGGTCTCCGGAAACACAAGAGGAACTTGGGATACCTTGCTGTGCTTTGGTTATATAGGTTGTATTTCATTCAAGGTTAACAAACTTCAACCCTTCGTAAAGACCAAAACTAGAACAATTTGAATTACTCGGAAAAAGGATAGAAATTGTATTACCAAGAATAAAGCAAATGCCCTGTGTTTATACTTACTTGTTTAAATGATTAAATAAATGAGTATCTACATACATTTTACTCTTACAGAATAATTCCAATTAACAGACGTAGAAGCACAAGATGAATATAAGCCATAACTAGACTCAAAAATGATAGTTATTGCAAGAAATAGGTAGTAATTAAAGTTCAAGTGAGAGACAAACAAATACTTGAAAAAAAACCAGGTTATTTTCAGTCTTAAGCATTACTTCATATATATATATATATATATATAAAATCATTGGGAGGGTCATTCATAAGACAGATGGAAGCCATTTTATCCAAATGATCAAAGTAAACAGCTCCAGTAATAAGACATATCAATGTCAGCTCTCCATGGTATGATATACTAAGAAGAGCACATTACCTTGTTAGTCTTCGCCAAGATCTACAACCTCAATTTAATCATGGAGAAACATCACACGGACCCAAGATGAGTAATATGTTATGAAACACATGATGAATTCCCTTCAAGAATAAGGTCATGGGAGACTAGTCAAGACTGAGGAATTGCTGTAGACTGTGGGAGAGACTAAAAAGACAAGATTAAGTGAAGATAGAACAGAGGCCATCAGGGGCTGGGGGAGTGATATGAATAGCTTTGGAAATTTTATATCATACATGTATATGTTATTTTCTTAGTTTAAATAATTCTACTTTTCTTATTCCAGATACCAGCCTTAAGGAAAATTACTGTAGGTACATGAAAATTATTTTCTGTAGAATTCCTGTACATTTAAAATCATTTCAAAATGAAGTTCTAAGAAAAAGCAAATGATGGTGCCTTTGGATGAGAAATCTAATTGCTCCATGACAGCTTGGAACAACCAAAGAAATGTGTCAGGCATAGACCACAAGCAATTAAGTATTTATAGATACAGATGGGGAGATATCTTAGTTATTAGGACATTAACTGTAAAGACTATAAAAAGGGATGGGGAAATGAGTAGAGGGATGGAGAAGGTAGAGCATCAGGATAAAAACTGAAGGTAAACTGTCAGAATTATTTGAGAAATTAAAGGTCACCAACATATTTTTGTTTACAACACTATGTCTTCATGAATGTTTATTTTACTTTTGGTTATTTTTTTTTTTTTACAATATTGTGATAGCACATGAAATTAGATTCAGAATTGTGGAGGCATAGGAAAAAGTGGAAACAGGAAGGGAGTTGTGGATGGCAGAGTTAAAAGGTGTGAAATGTGAGAAGGCCATTAGATACTTTAGCAGGACCAGTAGAGGAGTTTAATAGCAAAACAAAACAAAACAATAACAAAAACCTTTGAATTAGAATTTAAACTAGTATAGCATTGAAATAAGAAGATAAAATATTGATATTTTAATACAGTTTATGTCTGAAAAGTTAACCTCCAGTGCATTTGCTTTCAGAAGCCTTTAGTGGGGTATCTCAAAACTAAGGGGATAGAATGAACGCCACAGGTTTCCATGTAGATGAGAGGCAGAAAAAAATATTAGAACAATAAAGAACATTTTGGTCCTATTCCGAGGTTCTGGAAGCAACTTTCATGACAATAAAAGTTCTGTTCATAAGTACATGGTGGGTTAGCCATCCATGGAGCGTGGGACTCCTGTCAGTGATCACCTTTAAAAAATATGAAAGATACTTTCAAAAGTATCTTTCAGGTCTCTTCAGGGCTGGCTACAATGTCCTCTTTGTGGCCTAGCAAGGCTGCTCCTCCTGGGGCAGGGGGTGGTCAAAGAGCCAGTCATTGAGAGACTGTCCCTGTTCCTCTAACTAGGACACCCACTTTGATACTGAGCTGCAATGGGCTATATCTGGGCAGGGGTTCTAGGAGCAAACTGAAGGCGAAGAGGACCTTCCCCATCAGTGGACTTAGAGAGGGGCAGGAAGGAGATGAGGGAGGGTGGGATTGGTAAGGAATGTGGGAGAGGGCTACAGCTGGGATACAAAGTAAACAAACTGTAACTAAATAAAAATAATAAATAAAAAATATACCCTCCTCAAAAAAAGTATTTTTTAAAATGCCACTAGCTCCTTAGTGAGAGATGAGACCTGGAATTTATCTCACCAACTGAATCCGAAATTTGGCTGGTTTGGGGGAATGGGAGGGAAAAATGAATCACATGTGTTTCATTTTACTCTATATACATATGAAATTCTCAAGAATAAGTAAAATATAATAATCATTTATTGTATGTGATATGCGTTTAGTCTAGTAATAGAGAATGACAGAATTTGTAGAAAAGATGATCCTGAGTTAACCCACACCAGAAGGACAATCATGGTATATACTTCTTCATAAATGGATATTAGCCATATAATACAGTATAAACAAACTACAACCCACAGATCTAAAGAAGCTAAATAACAAGGAGGACCTTAGGGAGGATGCTTAATTCTCATTCAGAGGGGCAAATAGATTAGACACTGGAAGTTGTTGAAGAAAAGAAACAGAATGGAAAACTAGCATAGATGTCCTCTGAAAGACTTCACCCAGGGGGAGATGGAAGCAGATGCTGAGACTCACAGACAAACTCTGGGAAGAGCTCAAGGAGTCTTATGGAAAAATGAGGGTGTAGAAGGACCCAGAGGGGATAGGAGCTCCACAAGGAGACTAACAGGCAACAGATCTGGGCCCAGGGGGCCTGCAGAGACTGGTGCACCAACCATGGACCATGCATGGTACAAGTGTTGGTTGTTGTTCTAGTGGACTTGTGTTTGACTCCCCACATACACACAGTGGCTGACAACTTCATTTTCAGAGGCATCTGATGCCCTTTTACCACCATTGACTCTAGACATGAAAGAGATACACAGATATGCTGATAAAATAATCACGCACAGAAAATAACATAAAATGAAAACATAAAATAGAGCATATGCTATGTACCAAGTCTTGGTCCAAGACTCCATGCTCAGATGTAGCTGATAGACAGCTGAGTCTCCATGTGAGTTTCCTAGTAAGGGGATCAGGGGCTGCCTCTGACTTGGACTCTGTTGCCTGCTCTTTGGTCACTTCCCCAGATGAGGCAGCCTTGTCAGGCCACAGAAGGCAGTCCCTGATGAGACTTGATAGGCTGGGGTCAGTTGGCAGGGGAGGAGGGCTCCGCTGAGGACTAGGGGAGGGGAATAGGGAGGGAAAAGACTGGAGGAAGAGACCTGGATGAGACTAGGGAGGGGTCTTTGATCGGAATGTAAATTGAATAAAATTTAACAAATAAAAATATATAAATAATATATAAAGACATAGTATTATTAAAATTACACAGAATGTCAAACATTAATAGATGTGATGATTAGCTTTAAAGAAGACTAAAAAGGTACAGTGGTAATTATTCCTGTTTTTTATGTGGCTCAGTTGTGAATAACATGGGTTCTAAAACACAAAATTTATAATTGATGCAAATTTGGTGCATTTATATTAGAATAATAGAGGTAGTAGAAGCACCAATATCCAATAAAAATGTGGTTGTATGAAAGAGATATAAATGTTAATTTTCTATTATGTAAGTACAATTTAGATGCTACAATAGTAAAAATATAAATAATAAATTATAATATACTTAAAATATGTATGAAAATACATGAGGAGCCTATTTAAAAGTTAGTGACAGTGATGTTAAGGCTATAATACAAAGATGTGAATTACAATGGAAATGAAGATTTTAAGGTATTGTTCTTATTTTAATCATATTAATAGAACATTTATTGGGAATGGAGATATGGCTTACCAATTAAGGCCATGCACTGGTTGTTGTTCTAGAGGACTTGTGTTTGATTCCCCACATGCACACAGTAGCTGACAACTTCATTTTGAGAGGCATCTGATGCCCTCTTGCCACCATGGGCTCTCGACATAAAAGAGGTACACAGATATGCAGGTAAAGTAATCATGCACAGAAAATAACATAAAATGAAAACGAATAAAATAAAGCATATGTTATACACCAACTGTTCTTCGTACTTTGAATTCATTAACTCTGCCTTCCATGTTACCATTCCCATTTAATAAATGTGACACTGCCCCAAAAGTTACATCCACAAAAAACACACAATGAGTAACAGTGACAGCTTGTCTCCTGAGCATATAGTCATAATAACATCATGGGAGTAGGTTAGGTTGGATTAAAAGAGGCCACGCCCTCTCTTGTGATGTGTTAGTGCTATATCAGCATCCTATGCACAGATTACTGGAGACGATACAATACTCATATATACTTATATGTGTGTATATTGTGTAAGTGTGCATATTGACTGTCTCATTTTCCCAACATGAGGTTTGAATGAAGAGAACATACAGAAAGTCAATAGAAAAACAAATTGAGGTGAAGAAGAGAATGGCAAATGGTGGGGAGCAGGGCTTGTTAGTGCTAATTCAAACAATTAGCACTAATTAATCATATTCTTATAGAAAAGAATATTGAGTATAATGGTTAGTGCATCTGAACCTTTGAATTCCACCTACAACACCTTTGGACTATCTACGGGAAAGCCATGAATATTTTAGGGAAATAATAAACCATATACAGGGGCTGGAGAGATGGCTCAGAGGCTAAGAACACTGGCTGTTCTTCCAAAGGTCCTGAATTCAATTCCCGACAACCACATGGTGGCTCATAACCATCTCTAATGGTGCCCTCTTCTGGCAAGCAGGCACACATGCAGGCAGAGTGCTGTATGAATAATAAATAAATAGATAAATAAAGCCATATTCATCTTTTAATGATTCCAAGTAGATGGCTTAAAATTTGTTACACATTTATTATTTTACCAGTATCAAGCTGGAATAATGAATCAAGCTACTATATGTTATCCTTGGTATTTTCCTTCAAATATTCTTTTATCAAAAATAGAATTAACACACGCATCAGACTTAATTGTAATTTTAAAAACTATTTCCTTATGTTCCACTCTTTGCATAGGTAATAAGGTATTAATACTTTCCTACTTTAACATCATTGACAACTTTATAATAAATTTGCTTCTGAACAATCTGAATCTATAAAACTTATTACAAGAGCCTCCCTTAAATATTCAGCATGTCAGGACATTTTTTGCAGAGTTAGAGCAAGGGTCAGTCTCTTGTCTCTAATGCCTTGAAGAGTTTCTCACATAGCAGCTTATGTTTAATATCTAATAGTAAAAATAATGTGCAATTTCTCAGTTGATTTAGCTGTTAACATTCATTTACTTTGTTGATTTTCTTTTTTTATTTTTGAGACCATAATTACATCATTTCTCCCTTCCTTTCCCTTCTTCTAAACTCTCCATATACCCCTCCTTTCCCTCTTTGTGTGGCCTGTTTTCCCAGTTGTTGTTTCATGCATATTTGTATAATGTATGTAGATATATAGTTCTAGATACATAAATACAACCACCCAAGTCTGTGTAATGTTGTTTGCATAATGTTTTTAGGGATGACCGTTTAGTATTGAATAACCATTGAGTGTGGTCTTCCCTGGAGAAGACTGTTTCTTTCATTCTCAGCATTCCTTAGTTGCCTACAGTTCTTCGTATAGGGTAGAGATATTGTTTGTTGCTCTATTCACAACGGCTAAGGAATGGAAACAAGCCAAATGTCCTTCAAGTAACAAATGAATAATGAAAATGTGGTACATACATTCTAAGATATAGCTACAAATAAAAACAAAATCATTAGTTTTGCAGGTAAATAGGTGGAACTAGAAAAGATTACATTGAATAAAGTCCTCCAGACACAGAAAGACATATGTTACATGTTGACTGTCATTCAGGCTCCTAGATCCAAATCTTCAGGTGTAAGTTTATAACCTGGAGTAACTTCACAAACCAGGAATGTGAATGGGACAATATCCAGGAACAACTGAGATGGGGAACAGCAAGGCACAAGAAATTTAGCTTTAGAAATTGGAAAAAGAGTGGGGTCTATTTAGACAGGCAGAGGGAGATGTACACAGAAGGAGAGGGAGGGAGAAATAACAATAAGGATGCCTGAAAAATGCACAAGTAATCATACTATTTATAACCTACTTACAAAAACCTAAAATTCAAGGAAATCTGTGTAGAAATACACATATATCATTTATGGCTTTCTTTAGCGTTTGTTGTTTTTAGCTTGCTTCGGAAGTTTCCTTGGCAAACAATACTGTCTCAGAAAGAACTTTAGAGTATTCCCTGCATTGTACTATAGTTTAATTTCAGTACATTTATTTCATTCTTTTCTAAAACATTGAAATTTATCTTCAGCAGAAAAATAAGCAAGGGCTTCCCCATCCTCTTATGCTTTGTTTTCCTCTCTTATCTTTTCCTTTCCTCACCAGCAGAAAGAAAATTATTCAGAAAATTCACCAGTAAGAGAAAGTTCACATGTAGTTATAGCAAAACTCAACTCATAGTAAACAGATATTTCGCCATAGAAAATTACCTAGTTTCAAAGTTATTGTCATAATTAAGTTAGTTCTAAATGATTCTTCAAACTGTTATTGTTTGGATTAGAATCAGATCTGGACTCACAGGTTTCCAAGGTTTAGTTTGTGAAACAGATGTACCTCTGGGCTATTTTTCCTTTGGGTGGAGAAATTTCCTGTCCTTTTCTAGAGTATTTTATTCTTGGGGATAAAATGAACAATATTCATACAATGAGTCTAAAAAACAAATTTGTATATAACTATCTTATATGTTAAACATAATAATTAAATATCACAAAGATAAATAAGGAATTTAGCAATGAGTTCCCAACTTCAGTTAATTGGGTTACTAAATTTATTATTTCTGATATACAGAAAACAATAGATGAAACTTTGTATTTTCCACATAAACTGCAATAAAGAATTAACATTTTAGTATATTTAAATCTAAAATCTAGTGTTAACTGGATAGTGTAGGTAATTATTTGGATCATTTGTGGAAAACTGAACATTATAAATAGACTATTTTGTTAAGCACATTGAAAGATTTTTTAATTTGAAATCAAATTTTTCCAAACAAGCATTATTTGGGACCCCCAGAAGATAATCATAAGAAAGAGTCACTATGAGGTTCTAACTTTGCCTCTGTTCCTTCTTAGATTTCTCTTCACAGTTCTAGAAGGTAATATCAACCATCAACAAAAGTTGTACTTGTCAGATTTCTGGTACTGTGCGATACAGGTGAGGCAATCAACGATCAACATACAGAGACATTCTGGCTTTGAGTCGCATTTTTGAAGGCTCAGTCCATAGGCAGCTTTCTAGTATTTGTGTGTGCTGAAGTAGGGCCTTGGGGCAGGAACATGTGGTTCATTTCATAGCAGCAGGAAATTTAAACAAAAGGTAGGAGAGAGATGTGTTTCCAGTATGAAAGCATGAGCTCATGATCTAACTTCCTTCCATGAAGGCCTGACTCATAACCTGGCCATTGGCTAGCAACATGCCTTCACCACATAGGCCTTAGTGATCCAGTCAGATTCCAACTGTAGCCGCTGTGAAGTTTTGGTTCTGTAATGTTATAATTATGTTATAGACTTTCCAATAATTTCTTCATCTGGGCAAATAGTAATAAATTTAATAAACTTGCCAATCAAAGTTCACAGTGTGTTTTATTTCTCTCATAGCAAGAACATTCACAGAAATATCATATTTTTTACCACAGCTATAATAGAAATTTTTATAAAAATCCTTAATGTCAAAGATTTGGAATACATTCTTGTTCGAATGTAGCAATAAGTACAATAATATTAAGAGTTTTCATTTCATATATATATATATATATTTCTCTACAACCAACATTATTAATATATACATTTGATTTACCTCCTTTTAAATATAACATTCATTGCAATAAATATTTTAATTCTCTCAGACTTTATCTTCAGGTACGTGAGTTTCTTCAATAATGTTTTTTCTATGGAGAAAACATATCCTTCCATAAATGCCACATGAACATTTTGCTTCTGCAAAGTTGAAACTTCAGTAAAGGCAAAAAGCCACCAACTGTGTGATAAACTTTACAAGGTAAACAGATGTTGTTAAAACATTTTCAACAGTTAGCCTCTGGCTCCTGTAACTTTCATCCTAAGAACAGGAAAGAAGAAACAATCTGGCAGGCAAGAGCTGCCATTTGCTGGGAGAACAGAACATGACAAGTCATTAAATCATAAATGCTTACAAGTATGATTCCTAATTTTTTAAAATGGATTTTGATCCTAGGTTACCATTTATAAACATTACATTTTATCATCAAATTATTTCAAATATTCCTTAGAAACTTTAAGAATATGTAATAACCTTAAATAATTATTGCTTAACTTGCCATTTTATACTGTTCTTTAACTTAAATCCTTTAGGTTGAATTGTTTGTATTTAACCAGAATACATAAAGACTGGCATAAAGCTCATAAATGTACAGTAAGGAGCAGGAATATGGTGGATGCATTTTAGTTCTGGCTCTGTGGAGGAGGAGGAAGGTACTTTAATATGAGAAGTATATTCAACTTTGACCCTAAAATTTGGTTCTAGTCTAATGAATTACTATTAAGTTACAAATTCTATTCAACTATGAATGAAAGCACTGATGGTACCTAGTTCAGCTATGAATGAAAGTATTGATAGTACCTGATCAGCTATCACACTGGCCAACTGTAAAGATAATGATGGAAAACTCTTACTATCCTTATTTGCTTCTTTCCAGTATGACCAAATATTTTTTTCTAACACGAGGTCAAGCGTATTTCTAGTTCTCTTTAATCAGAGCTGATTTTGAGAGTTTTCTGTGACTCACAAAACATCATATAATTGATGTCAGAAAATTCTTGCTTTAAAATTTCTGATGGTACTTGTCTTTCTCAACTTTAGGAAAGAAGAAGCAAACACAAATACTAAATAAACAATTGTTTTGGAATGGTGGCCACTTAATGAAAATTTAACGATTTTTATTCTTTTATTTTTTATCCATATAAATAGGTAACAATATCTAGTAATATGTCTATTATGAGCAGTAAACAAAAAGAGGATCTACCAGTAAGTTCAGAGTTTAGTGAGCTCTCAATAAAATAAAGCTATTATATTTATTGAAATAATCTGAGCCTGGAGTCTTGATTATTGTTGCTTTCTTATTATTTAATGACTAGCATGTCTTCAATTAAGCATATCTTGAACTCTAGCAACTAATAATTTTTAATTGGCTTCATGTTAAAAAATAAGTAAATAAATTTTATAGGCCTAATAGCCATTTGAAAATAAAATTGACTTGATTCGTTATTAAGTTTAATCTCAAAAACAAGGTGGAGTGTCAGGAGCATTGACCTGCCTTCTGATAAAATGGTTATGATTTGAGTTCTAGGCCATACACAACAGATTATTCACTCGTGAGGGTTTTTCAGAGAGTTTTAATTAAAATTCTATTTGTAGAAGCTGTATGTGGAGGTGGTTGGAGCAATGAATATCTCAGTAGGAAGGTATTTATAGTAGCTGCAGACATATGAGAGACACTACAGTGACAGTGATTAAAGAATTATTGAGTTGAGAGCTTTCATGTTTGACAGTTTAATAGAACAAATCCCCGTTTGCATACATAGTAATTTTATAATGACAGCTTCAATCAAACTTTTTTTTTCTGGAAATTTTTGGGATAAGATACTTTTTGAACAAGCCTCAGTTATGTCCCCAGGCTCTGTATTATATGTTCCGAAAGACTTACTACAAGATGAACGAATGATACAAAGTCCAGCCCATTAGATGACTCTGAACATGAGACAAAAAGACATGGGCCAAAGCACTATATTTCAGAAAATTATTGGAGTATTACATAATGATTTATAAATACAACCAAATTCCAAACTCTAAGAAAATCTGGGAAACATTTATCAAGACCAATAAATAGTAATTCCTTCAGTGTTCTTTTCAAATGGTATTTCATCACTAGTTTTATTTTGATCTATTTTTTTAACTTCAATTTCTCATGAAAACAAGTTGTACAACTTATGGTACCACTCTAGGAAAATGATTTTCATAAATAAAGTGAGGAGTAATGGAAAGGAACATATATGAAGATTAATGCATCTGACTTCAGGCTTATGGTGACTAACCATAATTTTTAAGCCTGAAGTTATTGGAAAGGAAATCTCTCTTATGGAAACAGGCAACAAATCCCAAGCTATCTGGGCAACACAAGCAATTTACTTTCCCTTGACTTAAAGAACTGTGATTCCATAGCCATTCTCCTCAAGTTTATTGATTTCATATGCAGTTTTGAACAGTGACATAATGCATCTGGGCTTCACACACAGACGGAGAGGATAACGGATTTTTTTGTCATTTGTCAACAGAAAGCAATCAATGGGTCCTGGGCACATTAGATGTGCAGAGCAACAAGGGACAAATTTTCTTTGAAGTATCAGAGGGCCAGAAAAGTTAAGGATGTTTCAAACGAGAGGTGAAAAAGGAAGAGAAAATACGAAATCATAAGTATGAATTCTTCTTGCGATTTCCCCATAGTTATACTATTTTAGAGGTGTTGAAGTTGGGTGGCCTCTTATCTGAGAATGGCTGCTTACACTACCTAGAAGATGGGTGTATTCTATGACTCCTCAAATGCTTGTTAATCTTTGTGCACAGGAATTCATTTTAGTATAAATTAAAAGGCAAAACTGATCTTTTATAAAAAAAAAAAGTCTATCATCCTTTATACATTCAAATGCAAAGAACTTTTATTACCTTGTATCATGTATTTGTATCAGTGTATTTATTTACTCCAATTTTAGGAAAAGATAATAAACTAATTCAAAAGAAGTGAGAGGCAGACCTAGTTAAAATTGTGAATCTGGAGCAACTGTTCTTTTTTTCCTAATATTTTCTTGCTTTTGTCCCCCCCACTTCTCAATCTCTGCAGTACCCCATTGAATTCATTGTTTACAGCTGACTAGACAAGCTTTTCTTTCACTGCCCCCATCCACACATTGTGACTGCATCAGTCCAGCTGCAAGTGGCTCATTGACTACAGCAAGGCCCAACGATTGAATGACAGGTAAGTCTTGGTTTGTGTGACCTTCCCTCTTACCCTGAGTGTGGTCCATGAGACCTCTGTCAGAGAAATTTGAAGCAATAGGTGCAGAAGAAATAGTTATGGCTAGAGTTGTGCGCTCCAGTTAGGAAATAACTGAAAGGAAATTAGAACTTCATTAGCAAGTGTATGGTATTGTTCCACGAGCTCATGGGAAGAGAAAATTCTTTGAGGAAACATTTGGGAATGATGACAGGACAGACCCAAGGAAAGCAGAGCACTAAGGAAAGCGCTGGGTTCCAGAGAAGGGAGACGGTATCTTCAATTCTTAATGTTTCCACTTGTAACTTCTATTCAGATTGGATTATCTCCTAGCTGTTGACATCTGAGGACTTGACATATGCAGAAAATCAACCTATTTTTTCCCCCATAAGCTAGATTTCTTAGGTCTTTGTTCTCGGTTATCAAAATATTTAACAATTCATTGCTAAGCTATCTTGGCAAAGAGTCAGTTAGGCGTTCCTAAAAATGCTATAATTCATCAGATTTTTACTAAGCATTACTCTTTTCAAAATTTTCAGCCAGAATGTGAGTTAAGAACAGGTACTGCTAGCTTCAGTTATGATGAATAAGTAAAATTTTCGAAAGCTGCAATAATTGTGAACTTCCAAGACTTACCCAGTAGTAAAAATAGCAATACCTTTTTATTTTTCTGGATAAATCAGTATCTAAATATGAACTGTACCTAAATATAAATGCATTCTATGATTTGTAGGCCAATTCACGCTTTCTTTTAAAAAAATTGTTCATAAATATAAATAGAAAAGCAAATGTTTTTATTTTTATTTTTATTTTTAATCATACTCAGTAAACCCAAGGCCTCTGTTTATCACTAGTCCATTCCTAGTCTTCCAAATGATATCAGTTTCCTTTTTCTCCACCCTGGCTTACCTCATGCAAGAAGCCATTCCTTTTGCCCTCAGAGATTTTACCACCAACCTAAGTGCATGCATAGACTGGACCTAGACCCCATGGAGCTGATAGACAGCTCTGCCTGCTATTGGATCACTTTCTCGTAGCCGAGCAGCCTTGTCTGGCCTCAGTGCACTTGGCCCCCATGCAACACGAAGGGTTGGCATACTGGGTCGGGGTTGAGTGGGGAGGGTGAGTGGATTCCTCCTCTGAGAAGAAAGGGAGGAGGGTATGGGGGAAGAGGAGGGAGGTTCGTTCGGCATGTAAAGAGAATAAATAAATTAAAGAGAAAAACCATTCTTCTGCAAATAGAGGCAGAATGTAACAAACATGGGTCTTAGAAGGGTTAATTAGATGTGGAGATGGAGTCTGTGGTTCCCAGCTGAGACATGGAGACCAGGACTACACGCTGCTTCATCACTATTGATGCCAACTGACAATTCCAAACACCTGTTCATCAGGCAACCAACTTTCTGGAGGCACCCATGCCTGACTTGAAGGATATCTAAACGGAAGGTGTCAAACTCTGAAGGTACAAATACCTGTAATTAATTTGTATGCTGCTGGCAGGAGGGTTCAGTTTCTGTGGCTAAAGATAATCAAACAAAAGCTGTTGATTCATCTGCAACTTAAGGAAATAGAGAAATAATCCACAGAGAGTGGCTCTGAGGCTCCCAGAGCACAGTGACACAGGCATCTCCAGCTCTGGGGAATCAAAGCCCTGATGCCTTCATGGGCATTTCCAGCAAATAATAAGTTACTGTCATTATTCATTTAACAATACTTGTGAAGGGCTATTGTGTATTGCTCTTGGAGTGGAGAAGCAATGAGCCAGGCATACTTCCTGAATCTGTTCTTTAAATTATAGAAGTACAAATTCTGATAGCTTTCTATGCTATTTGTTGATGCAAAAAAAAAAAAAAAAAAAGCATGTGCCTTTAACTTACACTTTAATCTAGGGCGACCAGCAATATATTGAAATTTTTGTATGAATTTAGGAGATGCTTAGGGCAAAGGTGCTTTTATTTTCAAGCTTTTATAGGTTCTGTGCAAAGTATAGATACTTCTCATAAAAATCATCTAAGCAATAAAATCTGTGGTATAGCTGTAGTGGGGAGATGGAAGGCCGTAGTTTAATAAGTTCTCTGTGGTGCAGACAAAACGTCTGAAGATGTATGAGTGTATTAAAGGAGCTAATAAATATTCTGTATGGATGCCTTGAATAAGGAATTTGCCACGGATGAGGCAATGTGAACTGAAAGTGAGGATCAGGTGGCAGACAGCTTGAATCAGACGTTCACAGTCTAACAGATGTATCTCAGGTGTTCTGCAGACTCAGTATCGTAATACCGCAGGGTCTAGTCAATGCACCATACTGACAGGTATAAATTTTTTTTTTCTGAGCTATCTTTAAGATCCTACTAGCCAATTCTAGCAGAAAGTCAACAGGCAGTGGGGCATCAGTTGCCACCAGTCTTTCCACATAGGCCTCCCATGTTTAAGGGGAAAGAGCTGAGTATCAGAGACTCTGCCTTGATTGAAAGTTTTCATCTCTTCAGTCTTTCATCTACCCCTCATCTTTGAAGACACGTAGCCAGTTAACCCAGATATAGGCATAGGCTGAAGCCATAACTTTTTGGTAGTGTGGAGAAGGTGGAAATAAAGGTTACAACTCATATAAAAGGAAATGAATTGAAGATATTTATGTCCATAAATTACAAGTATCATCATATAATTTTAGTTTGTTTTGCTGTTGTATGTATGTATTATGTATATGACTATGCATGTTAAGTAAGTTGCATGGAGATGGTTCTGAGGGAGCTCAGGTAATTTCTTAGACAAAATAAGCCATATATTCTGTACATAAATTAACAAGGCAAAAACAGCTCTTCAAATCTGTGTATTATCTTTGACTCACAGAAAGGAAACACTTATAAAATAAGAATTATATTTTTACATCAAAGATATACATATGGGCTATTATTTTACATACTTATTGTCAAGTTTAATTATTGAGCCATTAAAATAAAAATAAAAATCTAAATTATATTACCAACTTCATCACATAGTAATTAAAATTCCCAACCAAAACTATTTCAGTGAATGACTGCTAATACAGTTATTATTGTTTTAACTATTTATAATGTGCATATAAATTGCTTATAATTCCAGGTTGGAACTGTATTTATAGAAGGATTAAGTTTTAAATTATTACTTGAAATTGTTCTTTGTAGCAACCAGCCCTATCACAGTCAACCAGCTGTGTGGCTGTGATTGCTTGGTTTAAGGACTGTTATGCCCCAGTAGAATCTAAAAAACAGTGACAAGTACTCTTGTTGAGATCTGGCAGCAGTTGGACTGGTTGACTTCTGGATTTCAAGGTCTACAATCTCTAGAGATGTAGTTCATGAGGAAGACGGAAAGGACAGATGGTTCACTTCCCTACACATCCTGAAATAAAATCAAAGGGAAAGTGAAATAAACACAGTGAGCAAAATGTGATCATGAAGGCTGGAGGTGTGATTCGCAGAGAAATGAGATGGGTCCGTAGAAGTTAACAGAAGCTCGTTCTCCATCCTTGTTATATCTACCTATTATAGAATCCTACCTCTCACCACTACCTATTGCAACATCCAAGACTGCATGTGGTAGACAAATCCCAGTGCCCTTGAATATCACAACAGCGACTCATTTCCTTTCAACCTTCAAGAATGACTCTTTAAAAAAAAATTTCTTTGTTACAGTTTATTCACTTTGTATCCTAACTGTAGCTCCCTCCATCTCCTCCTAGCCCCAGCCACCCTCCCTCTTCTACCCCTATGCTTCTTCCTGGTCCACTGATAGAGGAGGTCCCCCTCCCCTTCCATCTGACCCTAGCCTGTCAGGTCTCATCAGGACTTGCTGAGTTGTCTTCCTCTGTGGCCTGGTAAGGCTACTCTCCCATTAGGTGGGACGTGATCAAAGAGCCAGTCACTGAGTTCATGTCAGAGACAGTCCCTGTTCCCATTACAAGGATACCCACTTAGAGACAAAGCTGCCATGGGCTACATCTGTGCAGGCGTTCTAGGTTATCTCCATGCATGGTCCTTGGTTGGAGTATCAGTCTCAGAAAATACTCCTATGCCTTGATTTTTTGGTTCTGTTGCTCTCCTTGTGGAGCTCCTGTCCCCTCCAGGTCTTTCTAACTCCCACTTCTTCCATAAGATTCCATCTACTCTGCCCAAAGTTTGGCTATTAGTCTCAGCATCTGCTCCGATATTGTGCTGGGTAGTCTTTCAGAGGCCCTCTGTGGTAGGCTTCTGTCCTGTTTCCTGTTTTCTCCCTCTTCCGATATCTATCCCATTTGCCTTTCTAAATGAGGATTGAGCATCTTCCCCAGGGTCCTCCTTTTGCTTAGCTTCTTTAGGTGTACAGATTTTAGTATGTTTATCCTATATTATATGTCTAATATCCAATTATAAGTGAGTATATGTCTGTTTTTCTGCTTCTGGGATACCTCACTCAGGATGATTTTTTCTAATTCCCACAATTTGCCTGCAACTTTCATGATTTCCTTGTTTTTAATTGCTGAGTAATATTCCGTTGTGTAAATGTACCACATATAGAGATGCATTAATACCTAGCACTTAAATGCCTCTCAAGAGAGTGAAGTAATGTAGCTGTTCAAAATAAAATGCCCTTGAGAATAGACTTCATCTTATTGACACAGTCATTTCTTAAACCACAGGGGAGGCATTGTGAAAGACTAGGGCTTCAAGTCCTTTTGATAGTATTTCAATACAGCCTTTATTTTATTTTTTTGAAGGAACCTTTTTGATCAGGTGTCTTTAGTTCAACTTTTCTTTGCTTTAGCCTTTTCCATACATGTTGTGAAAGATCCTGTAGGTAGTAGTATTGGTTACTATTAACCATCAGCCTGATATGATTTGAACCATCAAGGAGACACATTGCTGAGTGTATCTGTCTTGGGTTTTCTAGATTAGATTAATTGAGGGAGGGAAGATCAACCTTAACTGTTAGACTGAATAAAATAAAGAGTGGAGCAAGGTAGGAATAGTCATCTCTTTCTGCTTCCTGACTGTAGAGGCAAAGTGAACTCAGCTGCCTCCCACCCCCGCCCCTCCGCCCCTGCCGTACTTTCCCTCCAGCACAGATTGTTTCTCATAGAAATACAAGCCAAAATAAACTTATCATTTAAGTTGCTTCTTGTTGGATATTTTGTTGAAGAAATTAGAAAAATAATAAACATGTAGGCTCTAACATTTTCTTCAGACCAGTTCTAAAATGCTCATGTCTACTTACCAAGGCTTTCTCTCCAATGTCCACTAGGGACCGGTGCCTCTCCAGCATTCATCCAGGCCTTCAGCAGCAAACTGGGATTGCTGAGACATTCGACTTTCAAGAAAGGTGCAGCTGCCAGGTTCTCAGGCCTCTCCAGAGTGCAGCCATTGTTGAACCGCCTGGGCATATAGTGTAAGCCAATATAATAAAGTCTTCTTTGGAATACTCATACTTACTATATCATTTCTGTTTTTCTATAGATCATAGCTAACACAACAGTAAATTATACATTAATAAAACTTTCACTCACTTCACTCCCCCTTTTTTCCTTTCTCATTTCTTCAATTTGTGCTTTTTTTTTTAAAGAAATCCAGTTATTTTATTTTTATTTTTTTAACTTTTAATAATTACACTTTATTCACTTTGTATCCCCCCATAAACCCCTCCGTCCTCCCCTCCCAATCCCACTCTCCCTCCCACTTCTTCACACATGCTCTTCCCCAAGTCCACTGATAGGGGAGGTCCTCCTCTCCTTCCTTCTGATCTTCGTCTATCAGATCTCATCAGTAGTGGCTGCATTGTCATCTTCTGTGGTCTGGTAAGGCTACTCCCCACCTCAGGGGGAAGTGATCAAAGAGCAGGCCAATCAGTTCATGTCAGGGGCAGTCCCTCTTCCCATTACTATGGAACCCACTTGGACACTGAATTGCCATGGGTTACATCTGTGCATGGGTTCTAGGTTATCTCCATGCATGGTACATGGTTGGAGTATGAGTCTCTGGAAAGACCCCTGTGTTTAAATTTTCTGGTTCTGTTTCTCTCCTTGTGGAGTTCCTGTTCTCTCCAGATCTTACTATTTCCCACTTCTTTCATAAGATTCCATGCACTCTGCCCAACAGTTGGCCATAAGTCTCAGCATTTGCTTTGGTAGTCTGCAGGGCAGAGCCTTTCAGAGGCCCTCTGTGACAGGTTCCTAACTTGTTTCCTGTCTTCTTCTTCTTCTTCTGATGTCCATCCTCTTTGTCTTTCTGGATGGGGATTGGGCATGTCCTCAAGATCCAGCCATACCACTCCTAGCCATATATCCAAAAGAGGCTCAAGTACACAATTAAGGACATTTGCTCAACCATGTTTGTAGCAGCTTTATTTGTAATAGCCAGAAGCTGGAAACAACCCAGATGGCCCTCAACTGAAGAATAGATACAGAAATTGTGGTACATCTACACTATGGAATATTACTCAGCAATGAAAAATAAGGAAATCATGAAATTTGCAGGTAAATGGTGGGAACTGGAAAGGATCATCCTGAGTGAGCTGTCCCAGAAGCAGAAAGACACACAAGGTATATACTCACTCATATAGACATATAATATAGGATAAACCTAGTAAAATCTGTACGTCTAAAGAAACTAATCAAGAGGGAGGACCCTGACTGAAATGCTCAATTCCCAATTTGTGCTCTTAACATCACCACCCGCAATAGACTTGCACAAATCGTTGTGTTAACTTCTGACTAAGAACCTAACTAACTCCATCTAAGAAGCACAAATTACTGTTTCACTATATCTGTGAACTACAATTCCAATTCTGTGGAACTGAAATTGTAAGAAATATGATGTCCTGTAGTTATCAGAACAATAATACATAGTTTTATGCTTTCATCTTCATTGATTTCATCTGTTATGAGAGGAGCCCCTATATTAACTATGTAAGGAAATCTCTGAATTTCAGAGGTAGAAACTCTGGGAAAACATACAACTTTAAAGATTATGTAAGGGCCCTTGGCCCAAGTCAGCCATCCTTTAGTGTTTATAGTGTCTATACAACAGCCTCTGAATATCTTCCTTTTAGAATTAGGTTTATCTCTAACCTAGATGCCTTTCATTTCCTAAAAATAACTACCAAAAATGTCCTCTGAACCCTTTACTCAGAGTTATAAAGGCCTCAGTAGGGTAAAGAACAAAGGGAAGGAACCTTTATTTTGTTCTGTTTAGAGAAGTTTGTCCTTGGGAAACATCTGTTATGTTTAATTATGTACCTTTGTCTCTTCCAGAAGAACTTTTTCTGTTAAAGCAATATTGATCTAAACCTTCTTCTGTGCAGGCATTCTCTCTCACAGACCACTGCGCACAAGACAGCCATTCCAAAGAAAATGGATCTAGAGGAAAATATTTAGGGCCGAAAGACTTTTCCAACATACTAGTTTATATTTTCTCATTTGCTTGTTCTTAAACTGTGAAAGCACAGAGGTGATTTCGTTTTACATTGTACAGTTTAGAGTCTTGAAAGGCTGTGAAGTGTTGGAGGGAAAATGATCAGATGCTAGCAGGAAGTCCATTTTTGGATCAATTTGCATAGCTCTGCACCTGATGCAGCTTACTGTTCTGTGATGGATGGGTATCTGTTGACTACTTCTTGAATTCACCTTGGCTCCTGGAGCTGACGAGGCACTTGTCATTCCAACCACATCTATGGCTATTTAGAGACTAGGGTGGATAAAAAAATCAAGAACAAATAGAAAATTGGAAGGTAGGTGGCATAATTCAAGGTGAATCTTATTCTTGGGGATAGTCTGTCTTTCTATGAAGGTAGTGTAAACAATAGATGTAATTTGTGTCCTGGGAACATTGTTAATAACTTTCAAATTATCTGATAGTGGCAATGAGAATTCTGCTAACAAAGATGATTAAAGAGAAAAAGCTGAGGGTAAGTGGCTGGACATTTAGTAACATTTGGTAAGACATTTAGTAACAGAATGTGGCATTTTGCTTTTAGGTCACTGGTTCTAATTCAGCCCATTAAAGAGATGAAAAGCTGTGGTCATAATGTGATAGTTTGGAGTAGTCATAAATATTCCAAAGTATCAGTTATAGCTGTTCATCATTTTAGTTTCTTTCTTTTTTCTTTTCTTTTCTTTTCTTTCTTTCTTTCTTTCTTTCTTTCTTTCTTTCTTTCTTTCTTTCTTTCTTTCTTTCCTTGTCTTTTCTTTTCATTCTATTTTTTTTAATTTTGAGGAACTGAAATAAGACTGTATATTGCTTAGATGGTGATTTTGTTCTCATCTTCTTCACAGAAATTTCATCACTGTCTAAAGAGATTCCAGAAATGTTAGTAGCAATTGTTTTTCTCAAAGATTTGGGTATGTATTGATGACTCTGGTTCGTTCCTCATAATAACTACTGATTTCGTACTTCGGATTTTAAAGTTCAAAAAAAAAATCTGTCATTTAGTTGATATTTAAGAACTAAATTCATGATGTGTCTTCTTTTTTTATATTTCTTTACTTCATTTGGCATAGCTTTGGTTTCTGGGTAATTTTAGAAATGTGACCAAAAATAACTTTTTGTAAATGCCATCCAAATTTTCTCTGCATAGATCTACACTCGGCTCTAGAGAAGTATGAAGCTTAGATGGTATGGACTGGTGACCAAAAAAATGGCTATGAATACCACAGAAAACAGGGTATAATTATAAAATGCAAACACATTGTATCATGCATGTAGTTGCTACCAAATCCTGAACTAGCAGTTTTTTTTTAAACAAGTGATTATTTAGCACATCCAAAGAGAAAGAGAATAAACAACTGTGAATAAAATTATTTTCTACACCAAATAAACAGTTTCCCAAAACTTATTAACTGTAAATATGTTGGCTACATATAACACGCCTAGTCAGGTGTATATGTGAAAGGTTTTGAAAACTATGACATTGTAAAGAATAAAAAGAGAACATGAGAACATTCTTGTATCGAGTGAAGTCTGTGTGTCTAGATTATACTGTAAGTATTCTGGTGTATGACAGCTCATGATAGTGAGTCTTCAATTTAATACTATCCATGTTATTAAACCAATAGAAAGTCTTTCTAGTCTCAACCATCAATCTTTAATTTTCATTTCTCAATCTGTAACACCAGGCAAATGTAGTTTTGTTTGTGGTTATGTAGAAAATATGAATGGACATGACAGACATTTGTTTGTTCTCATTAAAATTAGATTTCCTAATATGTAGTTCCTATATAATATGTAAAGTTATTCAAAGTATATGTACTGAAAATAATCTTTAGTATATAAAACATGAAACAAGTTGCTCTTTTATTTTTTTCAGTTCAGATAAACTGAACCTGGATGGGACATGTTCACTCTGAAGGCAAAACAACTACCAAAAACATCAACAACCCAGAACCTCAGCACAAGGCTAGGTTGGCTAGTCTCTGTAGGATGTCTCAATAGGGGTCAGTCATACGCTGTGACCATCCAGGTGGAAGAAGTTGCCATGCTTGATCCTTTCTATACACTCTATGAATATTCACACAAAGGAAAGCTTTCCTAATGGCCATGGGTCCAAGGCATTGGATCCTTGTCAATGATATTCATTCACTTAGAACTTTATCTTCTCTTACACATTCACTCTGGCATTTCCCATTCCCCTAAATGAGGCTAAAGGAGCATTTTTATACTGGCTTTTATTTATTTCATCTTTAAACACTTTTAACAGTTTCATGTTTCATATAATATGGTTTCTCATGCTCATGCCCTCACACCCTCTTAAGGCCCACCTCCCAACCAATCCCCATTTAACTTTAGTATCTGTTGTTGTGTTTTTAGTTTGTAATTTGTGAAGCAGATTAACCTGAGTTTAAACAGGTGTAACCTCTGATTCACTCCTCTCTGGCAGAAATGAACTAAAGTAGGTTTTGACACATGCTCTTCCCTATCATATTTTGCTTCATCACGGCCCTAGAATCAACAGACTGAAAAAAAAATTGTAACCTCCTAAACCATGAGTAACAATAATCCGTTGTCACACATTTTCTCTCCAGACATTTTGCTCACAGGTGCAGAAAGCTCCCAAAAAATATTGGGTTTAGGAACTGTGAATATTGGGTTTAGGCACTGTGGCTTAACCATTGGATTTGGTTTGAAGAAGGAATTAGAAAACATTTGTAGATGTGGGCTTGAGGAACCACAAACTGTATAAGCTAAAAGCATAATTCTTGTGGGACCTCAGCAATCTAGAATTCTGATAGGCTAAAATCTATGAAATACTGCACTTGTGAGATTTCAGAGGGAGACAAAGACTATCCTGGGAATTAAAACAGAAGTCATTCATGTCAAAATATGGCAAAGAACTTGTCTACATTTTTCTTTATGATTGTCTCAGTTTAAAGATGGAAGACTACTTTGGAAGAGGAACTTATAAGGTAATCCAGTATTTAAATGTGCCCAATATTAACAGGATTTATAATAAAAATTTGAATCTAAAGGGAGCACATAGAGATTTGCACAACATGGAGCTTAGTAAACTCTATGTAAAATTAAAACCAAACAGATTGGCTTCTGAAAAAAAAAGTGTCACCATTAAAAAGAAGTCAATTACTTCAGATCTGAGCTGTAGGTAAGATGCCTTGAAGGAGTCTCTGTAATTTGTCTTTATATTTTCATCACAGTTTCAAGGATAAGAAAGGATGGTCGTTTGAAAGATCTTTCTTTGAGAAGAGAGTTCCTCACGGATGTTCTGGTCTCATAGGCATAATATGATGCTGCTTTCTCAGGACAACGGTCACTACATTCAACAACCTTGGTACTCAAAGGCCACCGCAATGGTTCAACAGGACCTAAATGATAGTGGTGGTCTTTGGTGCCATCCTCATACTGCTGCTTTTGCAGGAATGTAAATGGTTCCAGTTGTAGCACCCTGGAGAGTTCCACTCACATATTCAAAGAATGCCTGGCAAGCTAGGCATTTGGGGACAGAATCAGGATCTCTGTAGTTATCCTATAGGAGGGCAATGCCTGAAGTTGTAACAGAGAGGTTAATGATGCAATGAAAACTGCAGAAAGTTAGAAATGCTGAGGGCATGAAACATCTGCTGTGGCAAGCTGTAGGCAGTGAGTAGAGTTAGTCCAAAAGAGAGACCACATGATTGCAAATGGCAAGGCTCAGGGATAAAATCACCCAAGCTCATAGGATATCAGAGCATAAAGCCATGTGCCAAGAATGTTAAACATGGGATTACTGTGCTTAATGTTTTATTTACTGAGTCTTTTTATTGCTTTGGTTTTAGTTTTCCTTCCTATGTCCAGATTCGTCCTTCATGGAGTGAAAATGTTTCATCTGTGCCATTGGGTCATGGAACTGTATAAACGCCTTTAAACATGTACAAGACATCACAATCCAGTTAGTTTTCACTCTCCGAATTTGACCCTTTGAACAATGTTTAAACTAGTAAGGTTACAGGTACTCTTCAAGATTGGCTACTTGTATTTTATACTATGACATAGATAGTTGTGAGAATTGGGGGGGGGGTCAATCAGAATATTATAATTTGAATATGAAATGTCCCCAAGAAACTCATTGGTAAAGACTCGATTCCTTAGCAGGTAGCACTATTTCTGGAAAGCTAGGGTAAAACATAGGTAGAGAAATAGGTCCCTGGGAAGAGTTCTTGGAGCCTGTATCTTACTATGTTACTTGCTGTTTCTCCATCCTGAACAGAAAAGCATACAGCCTCTTCCACATGCTCCTACTGAGTTTTTTTTTCTTTTTTTTTTTTTTTTAATCACTGGCCTAGAATGAACAGAAGTGATAATAGAAATATGACTAATTTGGAGTCTAAGGAGCACTAAGTGATTTAGGAGTAATGTACTCATCTCTACATGGAAAGTGGTCATACATACATGTTGTATAGCTAGAAAACAATTCTGTGACTTGAAGCCTAGACACAGCACAACACTTGAGCGGACATGTTAGTAGCTAGTCAGTCTTGCCTATGGTGTTAAAGCACAGTCAGAGTGAAGAGTGACTTGACGAGTGCCCAATACTTTTGTATTGGGGCAGAAGGAAGGAAGGAAAGAAGGGAGAGGGGAATGGGAGGAGTGCTGCCTCCTACTCAGATACTCTTACCATTACCCCACTTCTAAGGCAAGGAATCCAGATGAAGTACTGTATCAGCACAAAACTACTTGTGATTTGAATGAGAATGGTCTTATAGGATCATACATTCCAATGCTTAGTCATTGGTTGGTAGACTGGGGAAAATTAGCACATGGGGCCTTGATAGAATAGGGGTGACCTTGGTGGAGGGGGTGTGTTGCTAGAAGTGACACCACACCTTAGGCTCCCTGTCTCTGTCTCTTTGCCTCTCTGCTTGCAGATCAGGGTGTAAAGTTCTCAGCTACCATAGCAGTACCTGCTGCCATGCTCCCTGCCATGGTAATAAAGAACTAACCCTCTGAAACTGTAAGCAAGTCCCCAGTTGAATGCTTTCTTTTATAATAGGTGCTTTGATCATGGTGTTTCTTCCCAGCAATACAACACTAAGACAATTTACCGTTTTAAAATGAGTTACTATTTTAAAACGAGTGATTTTTGAATTCCCACAGGATTACATAAATTCAAATGGTAAGCATTTAAATAATTTCTTGTATGGATTATAAGGGAAAATTGCATTCAAATAGTTTTCCTGTAGAGAAAAGCAAAACCTCCTGTTGGTGAACACAGCAATGACTAAGTCACCAAAGCTCTTTCATATGCATCTTCCCAGGTGATCAGCGTAACAGCTCTGGGAGTTAGTATATTAAGATGGTGTTCTAATTTGGGAGTCGTGTATAAGAAAAAAAAAATAGCTTCAGGTCATTGCTCATGATTGTTCCTGGCCACACAGCTGGAAGTGGAAGAGGCAGGAGTGAAATAACAGGGTTCTGTGTTTGATGCCTCACTGCACTGGCCCTTTCACTTTCAGTTTGTTAGCCACTGGGTTAGGTATTTTATTTGGTATATATGTCCCAGAAATTGCAGAGGAAACCAATAGGGGGACATTCAGTTTAACACATATTTGTGTTAAACTGTATTATTATACTGTACGATAATATATTCTTTCTATATTTCCCAGGCACACAAAATGAGATCTGCCGACACCACCTCACTCTTTGAGAAACTGTTTATTTACCGTTTCTATCACAGCTGTTCGTTTAGCAGTGATCCTATTCTAAATGCATTTTAAATGAAAAGCTGAGCCCACAAGTGTTTATGCTAAAACAAACAAGCCAGTGAGACAAATAATAGAGCATCTTTATCACAGCTATAGATTATTTAAGATACACATTTAAGACCACAACGTCTATTACTGGGTACAATTTATAAAAGATTGTTTTTTCCTTTTTACCCACAGATTTTGACAATTCGTTGTGCATTGTAGACTCATACAATGGAGGATCTCAGCTCAGATATATAAGTTGATTGGCATGATGTTGAAGGCTGCTTCAAAAAAAATTCCTGACATCTGTTTTATATAATAAATTTTATTTTTTATATTAATCACAGGTTATTTACTTTGCATCTGAGCTGTAGCCCCATCCCTCATTCCCTCCCAATTCCACCATCCCTCCCTCATCTCCTCCCTGCCCCTTTCTAAGTCCATTGATAAAGGAGGACCTCCTCCCCTTCCATCTGACCCTAGCTTATCAGGTCTCTTCAGGACTGACTGCAATGTCCTCTTCTGTGGCCTAGTAAGGCTGTTCCTCCCTTGTGGGGGGAGGGGGGTCAAAGAGCCTGCCATTGAGTTTATGTCAGAAATAGTTCCTGTTCCCCTTATTAGGGAACCCACTTTGATACTGAGCTACTATGTGTTCATGAAATTTTATATCACTCTCAAATACACAATAAGGACATTTGCTCAACCGTGTTTGTAGCAGCCTTATTTGTAATAGCCAGAAGCTGGAAACAGCCCAGATGCCCCTCAGTGGAGGAATGGATGCACAAATTGTGGTATATCTACACAATGGAATATTACTCAGCAATAAAAAACAAGGAAATCATGAAATTTGCAGGCAAATGGTGGGATCTGGAAAAGATCATCCTGAGTGAGCTATCCCAGAAGCAGAAAGATGCACACAGTATATACTCACTCATATAGACATATAATATAGGGTAAACCTACTAAAATCTGTACACCTAAAGAAACTAATCAAGAGGGAGGACTCTTGCTAAAATGCTCAAATCCTATCCAGAAAGGCAAAGAGGATGGACTTCAGAAGAAGGAGAAAATAAGGAACAAGTCAGGAGCCTGACACAGAGGACCTCTGAAAGGCTCTGCCCTACAGACTATCAATGCAGACACTGAGACTTATGGGCAACCTTTGGGCAGAGTGCAGGGAATCTTATGAAAGAAGTGGAAAACAGTAAGATCTGGAGAGGATAGGAACTCCACAAGGAGAGCAACAGACCAAAAAATCTGAGCACAGGGGTCCTTCCTGAGACTGATACTCCAACCAAGGACTATGCATGAAGATAACCTAAAACCCCTGCACAGATGTAGCCCATGGCAGTTCAGTATCCAAATGGGTTCCATTGTAATGGGAACAGGGACTGTCTCTGACATGAACTGATTGGCCTGCTCTTTGATCATTTCCCCCTGAGGGGGAAGGAGCATTACCAGGCCACAGAAAAAGACAATGCAGCCACTCCTGATGAGACCTAATTGACTAGGATCAGAAGGAAAGAAAAGAAGACCTCCCCTATCAGTGGACTTGGGGAGGGGCATGCATGCAGAGGGTAGAGGAAGGAAGGAATTGGGAAAGGAGGAAGGAGGGAACCACAGGGGGGATACAAGGTGAATAAAGTGTAATTAATAAAGAAAATACACACACACACACAAAATCACAAATTTCCCACCTCTCTCTTTTCTAAGATTTGTTTTATTTTTTTTTCTTTTTGAGAATTTTCCATATGAGTGTAATGGTAGTGACAACATTTGGCCCAACTTTGAAAAACAGGCAGTATCTCTGAGAGACCTCTCTTCAGGCTGGATAAACAATCTATGCTTCTCCTACTGTGCTTCTGCCCTGTACTTGTGGGCAAGCTTCAAGAGCAGAGTTTGACAGTCCAGGGTCTGGGTGACCTGGCTCATCACAGGAGGCTCCTCATAGAGAGCCATGTTCCCCTGCAGCTGTATGTGGCCAGGCCCTTTAACAAAGGGGTGAGGTCTGCTTTGGGCTGTGTGTCTTCTCACTACCATGGAGGAGAACTAGTAGACTTAGCTGGTCATAGTCATACATGGTTTAGATTCTTCTGTGTGGTGGTTTTTCTGCCTGCCCTGCTAGATGGAGTCCCTTCTGAATCACCATAGGCAATGAAAGGTGCAAACAGCTGCCTAACAGGAAGACTTGTATTCCAATTGTCTTCATACAGGTTAACTTGGAAGATGCAGGAGTTCTTGCTAGCCTGGTGGAAATGTTCTCCAGTGAGAATTGGCTGGAAGATCCAATAAAAACAACATTAAAAGAACAACTATATACATGATCAAAGAATTTAAGCAGATTAAAGAGAACATTAACAAGCATTTGAATGAACATGAAAAGAGTAAAATAATCCTGTCTGAAGTACAAGAAAACACAAACTTAGGTGAATGAAGTGAAGGACAATATATAGACAAAATATATAGTAAGAATTTGAGAGGTGAATTCAATAAGATGTAGGTACTAAAGGAAACTCAAGTTAAAATGAAGATGGAAGTGAAATAAATGGTCACCTGGCCCATTGTGTTGACTACCCATTTATCCTATAAAAATGTAAATGTCAATATCTTTGTCCATTTGGCTCTCAATTCTTTAACTCTTAGTATTCTAATGTCTTAAATGTTTTACTTTGTTTCAAGCCCTGATACATGGTAGTCTAAAAAATTTAATTTGCTCATACTTTTTTAAAAAGTTTATTTATTATGTACATATGTGTGTGCCTAAATGGATTTATGGGCATCATGTGCACACAGGTAGCCACAGAAGCTGGAAGAAGACATTGGCTCCCCTAGATCCAGGTAGGATGAGGCATCTGGAATAAGTGAGAATAACAGGATCTGGTACTGGGTAAGAATGCTACACTCTCTTAACTACTGAGGAATCTCTCTAACCCCATTAACCTGTTATTGTCTTAGCTCTCTCTATAAATGTTAGCATCCTTTAGTATGCCTATCAAATATTACATGTCTAATATCCGCTTATGAGCGAGTGTATACCATTATGCCATGTGTGGCTTTCTGTTTCAGGGTTATCTCACTCAGTATGATCTTTTCTAGTTCCATCCACTTGCCTGCAAATTTTATTGATTTTAATAGCTGAGCAATATATTTCGTTGTGTAAATGTGCCACAATTTCTGTATCCATTCCTCCATTGAGGGAAATCTAGGTTGTTTCCAGATGCTGACTATTACAAATAAAGCTACTATGAACATAGTTAAACAAATGTTTTTGTTGAATGGTGGGGCATCATTTGGGTATATGCCCAGGAGTGGTATAGCTGGATCTCGAGGTAGTTCTATTCCCAATTTTCAGGGAAAGCACCAGATATTGATTTCCAAAGTGGCTGTACAACTCCTACCAGCAATTGAGGAGGGTTCCCCTTTCTCCATATCTTCTCCAGTGTGTTGTCACTTGAGTTTTTGATCTTAGCCATTCTGATCCATGTAAGATAGAATCTCAGAGTCATTTTGATTTACATTTTCCTGATGAGTAAAGATGTTGAGCATTTCTTTAAGTGTTTCTCCGCCATTTGATATTCTTCTGTTAAGGAGTCTCTGCTAAAATCTATAAATCTAAAGAAGCTAAATACTGAGGAGGACCTAAAAAGGATGCTTAAATCTCATTCAGAATGGCATTCAGGATAAACACCAGAAGCAGTGGAAGAGAGGAAACAGGATGGAACAGGATGGGAGCCTACTATAGAGGCTCTTCTGACAGGCTCCACCCAACAGGGGATTAAAGAAGATGCTGAGATTCATAGCCAAACTTTGCTCAAAGATCAGGGTGTCTTATGGAAGGAAGAGATGGAAAGACAAGGAGGGGACAAGAGCTCCACAAGGAGACCAACAAAGCTAAAAAACCTGAGCCCAGGGGATCTTATAGAGACTGATGCATCAACCAAGAACAATGCATGGAGAGGACATAGACACCCTGCTCAGATGTGGCAGATAGGCAGCTCAATCTCCATGTGGGTACCCAAGTAAGGGGAGCAGGGCTGCCTCTGTCGTGAACTAGATTGCTTGCTCTTTGATCACTTATCCCTGGCCAAGCAGCCTTACCAGAGCACAGAGGAAGAAGATCCAGGTAGTCCTGATATGACTTGATAAACTAGGGGCAGATGGCAGAGGAGCAGAACTTCCCCTTTCAGTGGACTGGAGGAAGGGGCTGGGAGGAAGAGAGCGAGAGGTTGGGAATGAGAGGAGTTGAGGGAGGGGGCTTCAATCAAGACATATAATGAACAAATTGTAAAAAAAAAAAAAAAAAGTTGCTATCATTCTTTCAATTCTCAAAGTTAAAAAATAAATCCAGTACTGGGATTTTAATCTTGAATAATGTAAAATCTACTAGATGAGTTTTGTGGATTGGACATTCCTATAGAGCCATTCTTTCGATCTTTAATTGCTTAAAACTCAAAGTGACCCTTAATTATAAAATTTCCTCTAACTCTTAGACAAGAAATCAACCTCAAATTAACAATTACTTTGTGCATTTTAAACTAACCTAAATTCTATGTTAACAAACCTCTCTGCTAGACTATAAAAATTCTTTATACACATTTGCATTATATAGCTTTTAAATTACTTTAAGGGTTCAAATCTTTACTTAGTACCCACAGTTAAAAATAACGACTCAGTTTTTTGCTAATGTGTGTGTTACACTTGCCACCAGAACACATGGGATCCAACTTCTGCATTTGCTTCTACCAATTATGTTCATGCTTAGTTATACCAGGCAGCTTTTAACATGTTCTTGCTGCAGTAAACCAATAGAGGCCACTGTTGACATAGTCACCTTGTTCTGAACCATAAAAATGACTACGTATTAATGCCAATCTACGTCGTTATCCAAGATGTGAGATCTTATACAGGATGCTGGAGTCAATATGCTCAAGCACCAAAGTGAAGGGGTTCTTCAACCTTCAGATCTCTAGGGTGATAAAGACTCCTCTCCCTCTCTGTAGTTTCTTTAAATTTTGAAAATTAATCTATGATTACCAGTTGCTCAATTGCTTAGAATCAAGTTCAAAATGCCTTAGTCTCATTCTTTTCTGCTGTAGCCACTCTCGTTGGTATAAAATAATATCCTATTTTGATTTACATTCACTTATGTAAGCATATTGAGTATCTTTTCCTAAACTCATTGGCTATTCAAATATTTTCTTTTGGAAAGTATCTGCTCAAATGTTTCTTTTTGATACATGTTTATACTGTGTAATGTGTTTTATCTTCTTATCATTTTTAAGGTGAAAATATTGACTCATTTCTTTTAACTTTTTGAACATTATCATTTACTTCTCTTTTCCTGTTTTAGTTGGCCTATTTGTCTTATCAGGGAGTTGAGATATTTTCTGCATTCCTGAAAATGTATATCTTATTATCTTAATAGTAGATATTTTGTCATAATTGTAAATAAAGCCCAGTTTATGATTAGTCACTGCCATGTTTTCTATTCTACTTTAGAAATTTTATTTTATTTTATACATTTGTTGTATGCAATATGCATGTGTAAAAGTATGTGGGTGTGTGTGTGAGAGAGAGATTTGTAGATATATGTATGTACCAGATATGTATGGGACAATTTGAAGGAGTTAGTTGTTTTCTTCTACCATGTAGGTCCCAAGAAGCACATTGAGGTCTTTAGACTTTATGGCAAATGCCTTTACCCAATGAGTCATATTATCAACCTATATATATATTCATAAATTATATAATTTACTTTTTTATTATTCACTTCTAAATATTTTTGATGATACTATTTAATGACAAAGTAGAATATAATGTTACATTCAAAGTGTAAAGCAGGGTGATTTGATAGCATTAGGTACTGATTTACTTCCTCTGAATTGAAACATCTCTTCCTGAGAGCAGGAGAGAGATTCAGGGAGTGAACTACCTTACCACCTTACTGGGGATCCTGGAGACTAATGAGATCCATGAGTTCCTCCCTAAGGTTGTAGAAATAGTAGGAAGCTAGGGAGAAGAAATGAAGTAGAAGTGCTTTGAGGAGGCTCTTCACCCAGCTAGAAAATTTCTTTGACATTGGGATTTGGCTGCAAGTCATTTTACTCAAAATGACTTCCAATGGTGCAGCTTTGGTTGAGTGAGAGTTTGAGAACACACTTGCCTTTGAGTCAGCCTTTCTCCTGTATGAAAACTTCATCTGTAATCCTCTAAAGAACTCCAATAAATGCATTTGCTCACCAAGTTGTGTAATCTTTACTTTGTTCTGTTGTTGATTGCTTATCTTGGGTGAATTGTGTGTACGAAGAAAAGTTTTATAGAACAGATACATTTATACATAGTGTAGTAATTACTACAACCAAATGAATTAACAGTTCCTGTCAAGGGATGTGTTAGATTGCCATAACTCATGTTTTTCTTGTTGTTGTCTTTTATTGATTCCTGTGAATAGGCAAATGTCTGAATTTACAAAACGTGTATTTTTTTAAAAGAAATATTTTATGTCTTTTGCACTCTAGACCAAAATTTTGAACACAATTTTTTTCACTTTAAGGTCCATGTTACAAATACATTTTAGCTATTCCTGTTTGTGAGAAAAATCTTGGAGTTTATCTTCCCATAATACTATTCAGTTGTTTCAATACAATTTTCTAAAAGACATTCGTTTCGTTAAAAAATTGCTTTGGTACTTTTTAAAAATGCCAATTGAAAATGACTGTGCATACAACCTTATGACTGCAGCCAACATCAAAATCAAAGGATCTAACAGCAACTGGTCATTAAACTCTCTCAACATCACTGGACTCAATTCTCTAATAAAAAGACACAGACTAACAGAGTGGATGTGTAAACAAAACCTAGCAATATGTTGCATACAAGAAACAAACCTAAGTCACAAAGATAGACATTACCTGAGGTTAAAGGGTTGGAAGACAGCTTTCCAAGCAAATGGACCCAAGAAGCAAGCAGGAGTAGCCATTCTTATATCTGATAAAATAGACTTTCCACCAAAATTAATTAAAAGAGATGGAGAAGGACACTTCATACTCATCAAGGGAAAATTCCACCAAGAAGACCATCCTGAACATCTATGCCCCAAAAACAAAGGAACACACATTTGTAAAAGAAACATTGATAAAACTTAAACCACATATGGATCCCCACACATTTTAATGGGAGAATTCAATACCCCACTCTCAACAAAGGATAGGTCAACAAAACAGAAATTAAACAAAGAAACAATGTCTCTGACAGAGGTCATGAATCAAATGGACCTAACAGATATTTACAGAACCCTACACGCAAACACAAAAGAATTTACCTTCTTCTCAGCACCTCATAGAACCTTCCCAAAATAGACCACATAGTTGGTCAGAAAGTGAGCCTCAACAGATACAAGAAGATTGAAATAATCCCTTGTATCCTGTGTGATCACCATAGAATAAAGCTGGACCTCAACAACAACAGAAATAGCAAAAAAGACGACACACACATGGAAACTGAACAACTTGCTACTAAATGACAGCTGGGTAAGGGAGGAAATAAAGAAAAAAATTAAAGTCTTCCTAGAACTCAATGAAAATGAAGACACAACATACCCAAACTTGTGGGACACAATTAAGGCAGTGCTAAGAGGAAAGTTCATAGCACTAAGTGCCTTCAAGAAGAAATTCAAGACAGTGCATTCAAGCAACTTAATGGCTCACTTAAAACCCCTCGAAAAAGAAGCAGACACACCAAAGAGGAGTAGACGGCTGGAAATAATCAAACTCAGGGCTGAAATAAATCAATTAGAAAGAAATAAAACAATTCAAAGAATCAATGAAACCAAGAGCTGGTTCTTTGAGAAAATCAACAAGATAGACAAACCCTTAGCTGAGCTAACTAAAAGTCAAAGAGACACCATCCAAATCAACAAAATCAAAAATGAAAAGGGGAACATAACTACAGACACTGAGGATATCCAAACAATCATTAGGACTTACTTCAAAAGTCTATATGCCACAAAATTTGAAAATCTAAATGAAACAGACATTTTTCTTGATCTATTCTACTTACCAAACTGAATCAGGACCAGGTAAATCAATTAAATAGTCCTGTATTCCCCAAGGAAATAGAAGCAGTCATCAAAAGTCTCCCATCCAAAAAAAAAAAAAAAAAAAAAAAGCCCAGGAACAGATGGTTTCAGCGCAGAATTCTACTAGACCTTCAAAGAACTCCAGTTCTCTTCAAACTATTCCACAAAATAGAAACAGAAGGAACATTACCAAACTCACTCTATGAAGCCATAGTCACTTTGGTACCTAAACCTCACAAAGATCCAACCAAAAAAGAGAATTTCAGGCCAAACTCCCTTATGAACATTGATGCAAAAATACTCAACAAAATACATGCAAACCGAATCCAAGAACACATCAAAGATATCATCCACTATGATCAAGTAGTCTTCATCCCAGGTATGCAAGGGTGATTCAATATATGGAAATCCATCAATGTGATCCACCATATTAACAAACTGAAAGGAAAAACCACATGATCATCTCCCTAGATGTTCAAAAGCATTTGACAAAATCCAACATCCATTCATGTTTAAAGTCTTGGAGAGATGAGGGATACAAGGCATATATCAAAACATAGTAAAGGGATATACAGCAAGCCTATAGCCAACATCAAACTGAACGGAGAGAAACTTAAAGCAATCCCACTGAAATCAGGGACAGGACAAGGCTGCCCACTCTCTCCATATCTCTTCAACATAGTTATGGAAGTCCATGCTAGAGCAATAAAACAATTGAAGGAGATCAAGGGGATACAAATTGGAAAAGAAGAAGTCAAATTATCACTATTTGCAGATGATATGATAGTACACGTGAGTGACCCCAAAAACTCTACCAGGGAACTCCTACAGCTGATAAACACCTTCAGCAAAGTGGCCGGATACAAAATTAACTAAAAAAAATCAGTAGCCCACCTGTAAACAAAACACAAAAGGGCTGAGAAAAAAATTCGGGAAACACCCTTCACAATAGCCACAAATGATATAAAGTACCTTGGTGTAATCCTAACCAAGCAAGTCAAAGACTTGTATGAAAAAATTTCAAGTCTCTGAAGAAATAATTAGAAGAAGATATGAGAAGATGGAAGATCTCCCATGCTCATGGCTTGGCAGAATTAACATAGTAAAAATGGCCATTTTACTAAAAGCATTCTACAGATTCAATGCAATTCCTATCAAATAACCAACACAATTCTTTACAGACCTGGAAAGAAAAATTCTCAACTTCACATGGAATAACAAGAAACTCAGAATTGCTAAAACAATCCTCTACAATAAAAGATCTTCTAGAGGTATCTCTACCCCTGATCTCAAGCTGTACTATAGAGCAACAGTTATAAAATACTGCATGTTACTGGCATAGAAACAGAATGGTGGATCAATGGAACTGAACAGAGGACCCAGAAATAAACCCACACACTTATGGACACCTGACCTTTGACAAAGATGCCAAAACTATACAATGGAGAAAACATAGCATCTTCAACAAATGGTGCTGGATTAATTGGATATCTACATGTAGAAAAATGCAAATAGATCCATACATATCACCCTGCACAAAACTGAAGTGCAAGTGGATCAAAGACCTCAACATAAAACCAGACACATTAAATCGGTTAGAAAAAAAGTGGGGAGTACCCTTGAACTCATTGGCACAGGAGACAACTTCCTGAACAGAACACCAACAGCACAGGCTCTAAGAGCAACAATCAATAAATTGGACCTCATGAAACTGAAAAGCTTCTATAAAGCAAAGGACACAGTTATCAAAACAAAATGACTACAGATTGAGAAAGAATCTTTACCAACCCTTTATCTGACAGAGGGCTAATGTCCAATATATATAAAGACCTAAAGAAACTGAAAAGCAGCAAACCAAGTAATCCAATTAAAATATGGGAACAGAGCTAAACAGAGAACTCTCGATAGAGGAACATCAAATGGCAGAAAAACACTTAAAGAAAAGCTCAACATCATTAGCCATTAGGGAAATGCAAATCAAAACAACCCTGAGATTTCACCTTACACCCATTAGAATGGCCAACATAAAAAACTCAAGTGACAACACATGCTGAAGAGGTTATGGAGAAAGGAGAACCCTCCTCCATTGCTGGTGGGAATGCAGACTCTGATGGGAATACAACCACTCTGGAAATCAATCTGGCGCTTTCTCAGACAACTAGGAATAGCTCTTCCTCAAGATCCAGCCATACCACTCCTAGGCATATATCCAAAAGAGGCTCAAGTACACAATAAGGACATTTGCTCAACCATGTTTGTAGCAGCTTTATTTGTAATAGCCAGAAGCTGGAAACAGGCAAGATGCCCCTCAACTGAAGAGTGGATGCAGAAATTGTGGTACATCTACACAATGGAGTATTACTCTACAATTAAAAATAAAGAAATCATGAAATGGTGGGACCTGGAAAGGATCATCCTGAGTGAGCTGTCCCAGAAGCAGAAAGACACACATGGTATATACTTACTCATATAGAAATACAACATAGGATAAACCTACTAAAACCTGTACATCTAAAGAAACTAATCAAGAGAGAGGACCCTGACTAAAATGCTCAGTCCCCATCCTGAAAGGCAAAGAGGATGGACATCAGAAGAAGAAGAAACCAGGAAAAGAGCTAGGAACCTGCCACAGAGGGCCTCTGAAAGGCTCTACCCTGCAGACTATCAAAGCTGATGCTGAGACTTATGGCCAAATGTTGGGCAACATGCAGGGAATCTTATGTAAGAAGTGGGAAATAGTAAGAGCTGGAGAGGACAGGAACTCCACAAGGAGAGCAACAGAAGCAGAAAATTTGAACACAGGGGTCTTCCCACAGACTCATACTCCAACCAAGTACCATGCATTCAGATAACCTAGAACCCATGCACAGATGTAGCGCATGGCAGCTTAGTGTCAAAGAGGGTTACATAGTAATGGGAAGAGGGACTGCCTCTGACATAATCAGATTGGCCTGTTCTTTGATCACCTCCCCCTGAGGGGAGAGCGGCCTTACTAGGCCACAGAAAATGACAATGCAGCCATTCCTGATGTGTTCTGATAGACTAAGATCAGAAGGAAGGAGAGGAGGATCTCCCCTATCAGTGGATGTGGGGAGGAGCATGCATGAAGGGGGAGGAGGATGGAACTGGGAGGGGCGGAGGGAGGGCCTGATGGGGGGATACAAAGTGAATAAACTGTAATTAATAAAAATAAATAAATTTAATTCTAAAAAAAGAAAATGACTGTGCTTTTTTGTTGTGTAGGCTTTTGTTTCTCTTCCAAAAATTATTTTATTTAGATTTTCACCAATGTCAATGTTATTTTGTTGCTATAGGTATATGGAAATTACTAACATTTAGTAAGATTCATCTCTTATCTTTACTAATTTTATAGATTACTTGTCTCGTCTGAATTAATGAACGAATTTCTATTAGAAAAGGTGTAGAATTATTGAGAGTGTATTGATTCAATAAATCAATTTTAAATCATTATATTAACATTGTTGACTCATCTAATTTCTAGATGTATCAATATCCTTTTCGTTGTCATTAATTTTTCTTAATAATGATCTGTTGTGGTGAGCATATATTTGAATATCTTTTGTTACATTCATCCAGGATTGCCTCGCATTTTTACATTATTATGAATGCGTAATTTATAATTATTTCCAACCTATTTGCTGCTACTATAAGAGAATATATAAAATGCTTAGTGTATTAACACATTCTCCAGTTATTAAAAGTTAATGTTACTTTCAACAATTGATAGAGTCTTGTGGATATTTATCTAACAATAATTTTCTTCTGTATATGTAGAAACTTTTTTTTTAACTTTATACCTTTTTCTTATTGTGATGACTAGTGTAAAATTGTAACTTTGAGTCGTACCAGTATGGGCAGAATCTTTCCTATACATTCCTCTCAATTTGCTAAAGTAAAATTTGTAGACAGCTCACAGCTTCGAATGCTATCTGCCATTAAACTTTTTCAATTGTATTTTACTTTTAATTAATACAATTATGTATCTTTCTCCCTCTTATCACAAATATAGCTTCCTAGATTGCATTTTTTTTCTTTCTTCATCACCTTTTACTGCTAAATAAAGACAGACTGTTTATGAAGTTTTAGCAGCTTACTTCAATGATATTTTTAGATCTTCTTGAGTGCTGTGTGTACAGACTTTTGCAATGACTTGTCCTGTGGATTTCATTTCTTTGTATGGCTTTATCTGACACTGAGCTCAACTGAACTGAGCTACTCTTGGTTAACATTTTGAACAATTTATGTTGCCTCTAAAATTTATAATGCTTTTTTTGCATGTCTATATTTCTGTAAATAATGAGCAAACATTTAAGTTAATTTAGAAGAGTTTTATCTTTTTATGTTTAGTATTATAACAGTATTTCTAATAAAAGCACTTTCTGCTTGAATTTCCGCTTTTTTTTTTTTCCTTTATAGCAGATAAAACAGTCCTAAAAGCACAGATGAGATGAAAGGTCCCTGTATTTGTTCTCTAGCATGTAATATGTTGCCCTCTACAATGTATTTACACTGTTAATATTTGTTAAATGAGTCATTAACCCATAATGAATGGGTTGATGAGGAATCCCATCCTTTAACCTCCTTTTTCTCCCTGAATCACAGAATCTTTCTCCTGGAGGTGAATGAGCAGACATTTATGCTACTTAAGCTTCTATTTGCTTTGACATCTGTTGAAGGCTTCTTTTGTTCTGCTACTTTGGATGTAAAACAAACAGCAACAACAAAAAATTGACAGCCATGACTGTTTTTCAGGTATTTCCAGAATTTTAGTCTTTGCTTGTCTTTTTAGCTCTCTTCAGGTGAGTTTTGTGTTGGGGGATGGTTTTGTGAACTGTGTATTCAGATGCTGATTTCTGTGCCTAGAGATCTGCTTACAGTCTGGATGTGGGCATTGCCATTATTCTTGAAGAATCTCATTTTAATGTTTGTAAAAATCTCTTTTCTGTCATCTCTGATTAGTTAATAAATGGCTGAACAGTCAAAAGCTTGGGAGGAAAGGAGAATTAGGGGGTCCTAAGTGGAAGAGAGAGGGAGAGGGAGAGGGAAGAAGAGTGGAAGTCTCTATGAGAAAGTGGTCATGAAGACAGGGATGGAGCAGGAGCAGCCAGGGTGAGACTAAATGACAGGTAATGGGGCACATGACTTGGAAGTAGGCCAGACCAGCATAGATGGGAAGAATAGATGAGTATCTGCTCAGCTATAGTACCTAAAGCATTTTAAAAAATTTAATAGGTAACCTTGTCATTATTTGAGAGCAAGGGTGGGCATAGAAAAGCCCATACTTATTTTTACAACTTTGGTGTTTACATCTGTAAAGTGAACCTCCAAGCTCTATTGGAACTGGCACGGTTCTCTATTATATTTTTAATCATAGAGTTTAGCAATAATAGGGACTAAGAATAATCCAATCCAGTCAGATCAGTGTGCAAGAGAAGTAATTGAATTTCAGAGAAAACAAGTATTTTCTTCCATCTGTAAGCAACCTCTTGCCAAATGCGAAGTTCTTTGAACCACAAAGCAGAAAGACTCCAAGGGTGAAAAGAGAAATTGAGTAATTGAAGTTTCTTCTTTGCTCACTCTCACTTATCTTCCAAAGCGGGAATATTAAGACCAAAGGAGATTTAAAAAGTTCCTGCAACAGGCATGAAGGAGGGTATTGACATGTGAGCAGACTTGCAGCTTTAAAAGCAGGCTTCACACCATCTCCCGCAGTTCTCCTACAGTATAAGATCATATGTGCTTTCTAATAATTTCTCCTTAGATTGGGAATTTCATTTATTCCACTGCCAATATCAAGACTTCATGATTGCTTCATTTCTTACACTTAAGGGCCTCAGTGAAACTCAAATGATATGATGCAATGATTTTATATGCGTAGAGGTCCTTCCACTTATTTATGTATAAGCCTTACTTAGTAAGACGTTGTTTTCAAAGCACATTTCCAAGAAAACTTGATTTTTCCCCCATCACATTGAAATTCCAATTAGCCCCGAAGAAATGTAGCTTTTTTTTTTCCCCCTTAAGGGAGTTGGGGAGAGGCTATTTTACATCAGTAAGCAAACTTCCTTTCTTGAATCAGTTTTTACACTTAATAATCTACTTATTTGTTTGTCTTATTTGTAAAAGAGAAAGAAAATAGAAAATTGATTTATGGGCATTTGGGCCTCACCTATGAATATTACCATTGTACCTTCTTCTAAAATTTGAACATTATCTAATTACTTGGACACTCAGCTGAGAATGACACCTGGATGGGCTCATAAAGTGAACTAGAAAAAAAGGGCATACTTCAGTAACTTGCCCAGTAACTGTGTATTTTATGAAACCAGATCTTGGGTTACCAGAGTGGGAGGGATAATTTTTGGCAGATGTGGAGAACAACAGTGGTACATAGGTGATATTGGAGGCAGAGAATTAAATCCTTCAGTTTGTGTCTTGTATATCTTTAATATCATCTGACAAGCCTTTTAGTTCCATCTAGTGATAACTGCGAGCCTTTGGAGAAAAATGAGAACTGACAAAATGTCGTTTTAGTTTAAAATAGTTATGCAGATGAAAGATAGAAACAGAAAAAGTAAAAGGAAATGAGGGAACAAAACCAATTAACCTTCTAGCTTTATATTCTAAGATAATAAAAATATTTCTTATTTTACTGCAGAAAACATCAAAATAGGAAGGAAAAACACTTTGGCAATTATAATATTTCTCATGTTCAGTTTTAAAATGTCATTAGATAAGGAGCTACTGGATTTAAGCACTATCTAAAATATCTATCAATATGAGTTTTTATCATAAGTTTATTTTTATTTATTTATTTATTTTTATTTATTTATTTTATTTATGAGTCTAATCATAAATAAAAGACAAGAAGGAAGACACAAAATAAGTTGAGAAACTATAAATTAAAAAAATCTAAATATATAAACTGCCATAGATTTTCTTAATACAAAGGCATAAAACTATTTTGTTATTATTTTAAGTATTTAGCCACACTTTATTTTTAGTGTCAAGTGTGTTAGATTTGAGTAAAACTACAGTTAATAAAAATAGGACTTTTTGTAAGGCATATTAACACTTTAAGTCAATAATATACTAATAATAAGTATGGCAGTGATTTTACAAACAGCCAGATGTCAGCTTGTTCCTGGATGCAGAAGACTGGAGGGTTCCGGCTTACCCTGATGCCATGTAGTTGTTTGAGACCTTAATATTTGCTTCCCCTCAAATGGTCGAACAACTCAACAGTACAATTCTTTGACTCTCTCCCTTCAAGTCCTTTCAGAGGGTTTACGTTTGTATGTGAGTGCCTCTGTGATTCTGAAATTATTCTTTTTATTCCTTTAGTGATTGTCAAATAGAAAAGCTATGTCACTCAGAAGGGCTGACACTGTTGTTATTTTATCTATGGTAGAGGAAGAGGCTGCTATTATTGGAAAATTAAGAGTAATCCATCGATAAGATCCTAATGAGTACCGAATTTAAAATTGCATCTTAAAAATATCATTCAAAACATATTTAACATAATAGATTTATTCTTAAATTAGGATATCATCTCAGTGAAAGACATAGAAAAAAGCAATTAGGATGATTAAACAGGAGAGAAAATCAATATATTTCTATGAACATAGGGACCCAGGTGATAGTAGAAAAGTAGATTAATATAATAATTCTTAGTGAGTTGAAGAAGATGTTAAAATTATTATTTTATTTTTAGAAAATATTTTTGACTTTAATGATAAAGGGTAAATAAAATTTTATATTAATTTACTTTAGCAAACTTGCCTTGATAAAACAACCAATCTGATATCTAAAGACAGAAAAATACACACTCACAAATCAATATTGAAATAAGATAAAAATAAAAATACCCAAATAAATATCACCAAGAGAATATATATTCGATTGCTTTCTGGAATTGATTAAATTACTTAGGCAATTTCCATTGAACAAGAGTTTAAAAATGAAAGGGTTAACATTAGTTAAAACAACAAATCTTTGGAAAGATATTGACAAACAGCTTTCCTTTTGCAACTCTTATTTATAGCTTCAACATCTCTGTAAAGTTTAAAAATTGTCTGACTCCTACCTGAAGCTCAAATGAATTCGTTTTCACGGTTGGTTGGTCATTTTTAGTGCTTCTACTGTTACACACACACACACACACACACACACACACACACACACACACACACACCTTGAAAACTTATTACATAATGATATTCATTCTGTTGTTTGTGTTCATATGTAAGTTCTTAGAAGGACTTGGACACATTTGCCTCATGATTATAAAAAAAACAAAAACAAAAACAAAAAACAAAAAACAAAAAACAGTGTACTTTTACCCATACACCAAAATGTTTGTTTGGCCGTTTGTAACCTACATCAGCAGTAGCAATTTGAATGGTTTTGAAGACTTACAGATTGCTTTTTCAATGCCTTTTATTATAATTTTTGCTATTACTTTGCAATCCCAGTGCTATTCTGCTGCTCCCTACAATATCTATATTCCGTTTATACTTTATTTTATAAATAGTCTCCAAGCCAAATGTCTGGATCCTGAACATCAGCTGGAAAGAAAGTGAACTAAAATGCGAGTTACGGAGATGAGAAAATCAAGGTGCTTGTTCTTGATTGACACTCAGCCATTTTGAAAACATGAACCCTGTGTATGCTTAGAATCTCTTTATTTCTAATATGTCTTATTATAATGCAGCCAGACATTGTTTATCTTCCTTTGCTTATTAACACAATATCTGGGTTGGTAAGGAGCCTGAAATCTGCAGAGATACCTGGGGATTTGGTGGGCTTCTCACCTCCTTTTTTTTTTTTTTTCCTGTTATGAAGCATTTTAGGTCAAATTTTGAGCTAGCAGCTACATGCTTGAGCATAGATTCCTTGGTTTGCAATGAAACAGCACATCCCCTAGGATAGTGCTTTGAAGAGGAGATGACAGAAGTCCTGTTGCTTTGGCTTTGATGCAAATTAGAGCCCCTGCATCCTTTAGTTCATATCATATTTGAGTTGTCTGCTGACATTTCCCAAAGATGGAGAGAAACTTTTTTTAACCCCAGAGGAAAAAAATAAAACTACAGGTTCAATGAATCCGGTTTTTCTTTTCTCAGTAAGAGTATATATAAATTCTCAAATTCAATTCCAGTTTTATCTTCAGAAAATATCCCTTGCTGTTGTATCAGTGACTTTTAAGGTGAAATTTTTAATTCTTAATGCAATGGCAATGAGTAAAAAAAAACAAAAACAAAAACAAACCAAACAAAAAACAAAACAAACAACTCAAGCAAAGTGTTAGAAAAGGCCAGTGCTTGGTTTTATTATTTTATTTTGGGAGTTTGGAATGCTAATACTGATTTAACTTCGTTTTTGTGGGTTTTACCAGATAGCATCAGACAAAGAGAGTGGCAAACATTTTTCTGTCTAGAGCGGAAATACCACTGGTTCTGAACACTACGTCCATCCACACCCATCTTCCTCTTTATGCTTTAGCTGTGGAGTCTAGAGACACTAGTTATTTACCTTCCCAGACTGGAGCTAGATGATTCATGACCTAGCCTTCTGGAGATTGTGGCATATGCAAACTTTATGGGACCATCTCTAAGGAGAGTTTTTTGATTTCCTTATTGAAAATGCTGGGATAGAGAACCACTCTGGCCTGAATGCTGGGCATCCATACGATTCATATGTTGCAATACTGACCCTATCACAATGTTACAAGTAGGTGGAGTTAAGACTGACCCTAAGACAATGTTATGAGGAAGTTGAGTTCCCGAGAGGATAATGTGCAGCGGAGCATGGTCCTTATGTTTGGATTTAGCATCTTAGTAATGACTCTGGAGAGAGAGCTGGTTTTCCAGGTCCAGCAACAAACATGTATGTAATAACCATTCTGTTTTGCAGCCTGAATAAAGTAAGATAACATTTCTCATTCTCCTATCATTATGCTTTGAATGGGCAGTATTTAGTAAATCTTGGACAACATGTTTTTAGAACAAGAGAGAAAGACATAGGGAATAGCAGAAAATTTGTTATGTTCTACCTGACTATGTGCTATATCCGCTCCACTCAAAAGGGACTGACAGCTCCAGAATGGAGTAAACACACCAAATACCAGCCTTGTAAGGTCTAACTCAAGTGCATAGGTATCAGGTCCAATGCTCTACAATAGAATGAGATGGAGTTTATTTCGTGAAATGGTCCAGGACACTTTAGCAGGCAATGATCACTCTCAAATACCGTTTCTTAAACTGTGGGTCACAAGGCCACGTGAAGTAACTGAATGGAGGTGGATGAAAAGTTCAGCAACATGAACGCTTTCAAAGGCACCATGACAAAATCTTAGTAAAAAACCAAATGTATAAGGAAGCCAAGGTGCTTCTGACAGCAGTTTCCCATGTCCTGTGAACAACTTCACAGCAACTTCCTTAATCCTCAACACAAAATGTTTGCAGTTGAGGCTGGGAGTCATGAGATAACTTTGTGGATAAAGGTACTTGCTGTCGACAATGACCATCTGAGTGCAATCTGAGGGACCTTACATGGTGAAGGGAGTGAACTCAATCCAAGACATTCTCTGGCTCTTGGAAATAAACAGAATAAGGAATGAGTAAATAAGTGCCATTTGTCTGAAATTATGACAAAGACGTGCTTATCAGTGCCTTCCCTTCTTAGCAGCATGGATAACAGTATTGTTCATTGCTCTTTGTCCGTCTCTCCTAAATATGCAGGAATCTCATTTTAAAACAATATAGTATGGCAAATTTTCATTTAATCCTTGTGTGATGCTTTAAAGGTTTCAAATAATAAATAGATAGATAGATAGATAGAGAGAGAGAGAGACAGATAGATATAAACGTGATAAGATTGAGTAAAATGGCATTGTAATAGAATAGCATTTCTCCACAATATGAAAATGCTGCCTATACAAACCTTCACAGCCCATCAAATATTCCAGCTCCTGAAAGGAGTCATTGTGTGCTTAATCAGTCATGATTTCAGAACCAAAATCTTTCAGTACTTGCATTTTGAACCCCCTTTTCTGTATTATACTATTTTCTAAACTGATGCACATGGGATAGTCAAAGTACACAACTGGCTTATGAAAAGACAGTTCTCCTGTCTAGGCTTCAAATTGGTGGCACCTCCTCTGTAATCATCCAAAGCATAATACAGTCAAAACCTAAGACTAAAGAGAAATTTACTTTTTGAATCATTTTGGTATAAATAACAATAATTATGTGAGATGTAGCTAAGTTTTGATATTAAATGGTAGTTGAAGGCTTGTTGGATGACAACTCCTGTTTGGGTGCAAACTTTCTTTTATCTTCTGTTAGTAAGATGAGATTACATGGTTCTCCAAGAGTGAGCTAGTTTAACATTAGCTCTGACTGTATGTTATCAAATCTTTCCTCTATTTAGAGGTAAAGAAATGTGTATGTGTGTGTGTGTGTGTGTGTGAGAGAGAGAGAGAGAGAGAGAGAGAGAGAGAGATCATTTGATGTTATTCCCACTGACTATTAAGTACAAAAGGTTGGATTTGAGCCCAAACTCCATCTATGGAGTTTCTGGACCTGGTTCTGTTAAATGCTAGTGATATGGCTGAAAAAAAAAATCATTTGCTCACACCTCAGAGACCTGAGAGATAGTCTTCAAGGAAGATGATAGTGTAATCTTCCTGGCAGGAGGGAAATATTTTAAATGCTGGTACTTGTTGATTAGCAGATAATTAAAAGAATTGTTCTTTAAAAACTAAGACTTTTATGTGGATGGAAGGAAAAAGCTGGGCCCCAGTGCCTTTTAAAGGAGAATCTTGTATCCAGGAAGACATTTCACATAGTTATGATAACTTGGTGTATTACCTGGCAGAAGAAACCAGAATAGTGAACTTGATGGGTCAATGATAATTATGACCACAGATTTACCAGGACACATTATTTATGCATAACTCTTGTCCTCTATTTAAACATAAACCTCATGTCAGTGTCCAGTAGGTGAGCTTGGTAGCCACTGAATCTCAACATTTGTCCCCTTCCCAAAATGACGACATTGAGCAAATCCCCTTTCAACACTTTTTAAGGTCACTTGCCTACAACTAGCCTGCTGAGGAAAAGAGGCCCGCCCAGTTTATTCTTGTCTCTGCCCCATCAGCTCCAATAAAAAACAGGAATCATATTCAAAATGCCACTTAAATGTATTTGACTACCTCATATTTCACTTCAATATTCATCGAAACAACCGATAATAGAACTTTAAAAATAACCTAGTTACTCATTTCAGCACGGGTCTATAATCTCATTACTTTAGAGACTGAAGCAGGAAGATTGGGATTCTTGTGGGATTCCTGAATGTGTGAACAAGTGGGACTCCATTTTTATATGTTTCTTGTGCCTTTTCTTAGGCACTTCTCCTTGTGTGTTTGTTTTGTCCTATTTGAATGTGCTATTTTTTGTTTCATCTTATTATATTTTTTAACTTCATTCTTATCCCATACAAGCTTGTTTATTTTATAATAAGAGACAGAAAGTGGGTAGATGCAGATGGAAAGGAAAGCATGAGTGTGGAACTGAAAAGAGTAGAGGGAGGAGAACCATAATCAGCATGTATTAGCTGAGGAAAAAAATATCCATTTTCAAAAAAAGGAGGGGGGAGAAAAAAGATTGGGGGTACAAAACTAGCCTGAGATATATTCTGAAATTATATCTTAAAGCATGCATGCCAACAAACAAGCAAATAAGCAAACAACATGGTAAGATTATAAGAGTTCAATGAACTTCTTACAGAGGGAGCTTTGTGGATTGATAGCCACGGACTGTCAGTGTTTCTCATGTATTCCAAATGCGTGTTGAAAATGTTAACTTCCCAAGGAAGGGTGGATATAGGGAGAGGGCTCTTTTCTAAGCAACTCATCATAGGTAAAATCTCTGCCCTTGGAGTAAAAGCTGAAGATGCCAGTGTCTCTATTGCACTTAACTTAGCTTGCTGATAGAGAAGAAGTTGCTAAGACTCTCAAGCCAAGAGGAGCAGAAGCTTCTCCACTACTCAGGGTCCAGAGTCTTCTCAGGAAGAAAGTGGCAATTTAATATCAAGATGAGCTCAGGAAGAGCTGGATACTGGGGAAAACAATAGAGGAACCAGCTAGAATCGGAGAAGTCTTCGTGGGTAGGGTATAATGTAAGGAAGTAAAAGACTTAGCAGAAAGATAAAGGGAAAAGACTAAGAACCCCAGGAAAAATCACTGTCACCCTAGAATGAGTGTTCATATGTCCACTGCCTCATCTTGAAAACAGACATCAAAAGCTTCACACTCTTAAGAAAACAGTTTGCCCAAGCAGGCTAGTTCAGAGAGTCAGAGAGCATATATCATTGCAAACAACCACAAAACCAATCCCCATGGAGAAAAGGGAACTGCTCCAGGGTATTGTACAAATGTCTCACATTTAAGAAAAAAATCATGAGACAAATCATGCAGAGTTTAACATACATAGGAATAAAAACCCAGCAACAAAAACCTTCTGGGAGTATTGAAGTATAGATTCAACAAACATGTAAAAGTAAACACCCTAAGTTGAAGGAGCTACAGAAATCCATATGTAAAGCAATAAGGAAATATGTGAAAATACAGGTTTATGAAGCGATACAGAAATTATTAAAAGAACCAAATGGAAATTCTGTATTTGAAAACTGTGATATCTAGGATGACAAATGCATTAGATGGCTCAGCAGTTGATTCAATCTGGTGGAAGAAGTAATATGTGAATTTAAACATGGATTGATGGTTACTGTAAATTTAAAATAGTGCATAATGAAGGAAAATGGATAGTTTCTTATATAGTTATAAGGAAGCTTTTAATGCACCAAATATGTAATTTAAATCCCAGGAAAGCAGGCACAAGAAATGAACATAAAATTATATGAAGAACCTATCTGTAGAGTCCAAGTGTTGGGTGAGAGAGAGTTACTTAACCATTCAATAGAACACTTTATAAGAAAGTAGAAAGATGTGTGACACTAAAGACAAAGAGAAATCATAAAAGCCTCAAACCAAAAGCTTATATATAAGATATGCCTGAACTGCCCAAACTCTTACAGTTAACTCATCAGAAGAATAGAGTTGAGAATGTAAAAAAAAAAAAAAAAATATTTCAAAATCTCAAAAGAAAAAAATAATTATTAGGCAAGCATCTGATATGAAAGAAACCCATCCTCAAAAATGAGAAGGGAAAATAAAAATACACACAAGAAAAAAATGCCAAACAAATAAACAGAAACCACTGGCAGCAAGCTGTTACTAGCAGACAAACTTTGTAAGAAAACAAAGGGTTTGTTTGTTTGTTTGTTTATCAGAATGAAGTAAACAAAAACAAGGAGGTTGCAATGAATAAGATAAACCAGAAGAGGAAAATTTTGTAGTATCAAAGAAAGCATAAGTCTGAAGGAGATTCTGGTTAGTTAAGATGTATAGAGTAAGCCCTGGAACAGCAACAAAGAAAATAACAATATGTCAAAAGTGACTAAGGAAAGTAAAGTGCTGTGGTTGGGACCACAAAGTGTCCTTCTGATAAAGGAGGAGCTCCCAGGGACTCGTGCAGAAGTGCTAGAACTTTAAATTGAAGTCTAAGTAAGGAATAATAAATTGCTAGTGTAATCCATTGAAAGATGACAGAGGGACGCTAAGCATCTTTGTCTTCATCCTTTCTTTTCCAATGAGGAAGTGAAGAGTTCTTCTCTGCACATTTCCAAAATAATAGATTATTTCAATTCAGAAAAACAAAACAAACAAATGAAACAAAAAAAAAAAAGAAAGAAAAAAAAAACTATTCACGGATGGAATTCTCTAAAACAGTGAGCCAAAATAAACCATTTTGTTTGTGCATTGGTTCCCTTGGCATTCATTATAATTAATTTAGGTTAACTAACACAGCAATTGCTATACTGACATCTGGCTCATGTAAAAGCAGCAGCTAAGGAGAACTCATTTTATGGTTCAGATCTGAATAATCCAAATAGTTTTACTATTTGTCTCCAGCTGGTGACACAATTTTAAACAGACTTTGGAAATTTAGGGGAGCTGAGGACTAACTAGATGTAGGTCATGGAGGATGGAAGTTTGGATCTTGGGATCACCTGGATGACTATTTTCTTTCACTCTCTCTGCATCTTCATCTTCTTGGTTAGGAAGTAATATGTTTTCTTTTGTTATATTCTCCACCTGACAGGATGAAAGGCCTAAGTGTAAGAGGCCAATAGATAATGGACTGAATCTTCTGACCCTTTAATCTAAAATAAATCCTTTCTCCTTTGGATGCAGGTCCAAGTATGATATTAGGTAGGTATAATCTCAACATTCAGGCTTCTTTCTCACCTTAATAAAAAAGTAACAAACACATAAAAGAACAAAAAATACATTTGAGACAGAGAAGGCAAGATATAAAAATCACAGGTAATAGTCAATAGGATGACTTCAAACTCAAGCAGAGTCTAAGACAAAAGTAATGGAGAAATATCATAGGAAAAGGATCTAACTATTCTTTTGATTGGGAAAGTAGCTTTTAGTGGTAAAAATGGTGAAGTGATAGAGAAAAGATGTATTATGCAAGAGAAACAACAAAGAAAATGTGCTTATCAAATACTGGGCAAATAAACTCAAGGGAAAAAATCAATTACTTTGGCTTGTTTGATTGATTCAACTTTTGGCTCAAATTTTTCTTTTCTAAAATAAGATACAGCTACATCTGTAGTATGTTATGGTAATCCCAGTTTTCCGGAAGCTGAGGTGAATGAATTGCAGAGCTTTACACAAGCCATTTCAACAAAGTGCGTTTGAAGGCAGTTCAGGCTATGGTGTGATATACTCTCTGAAAAACAAAAAGAAGTAAAAGAGAAATTGAAAGGGGGAGGGAGAGAGAGAGAAAGAGAGAGAGCACTCCCCAGAGAGGCTATGAGAATACAAGTGAATGTTTTGTTCCATCTTTAAAAAATTGGTAAAGCACAAATGAAATTATTAATTACATTGAAAAGTTATACAGTTTAAAAACTCATGAACTAAAAATATATGGAAAGTCATTCATGCAATTTGTCACCCTCATAATAGGTCTTACTTTGCTTGATGACATATGACAAAACACAGGTTTTCACACATTGTCTAATAATGGTTTGAAAACGTGTGAGTTCTGAAGACGCATTTCAGAATTAGCTCTTATGTTTGTAGGGAAACTAAGGCAACTTAAAATCCATTTGTGCCTAAGTTTTCTGCCGTTTTGTGATTTAGCATTGTTAGAGTTCTGTAGTTAACCTGCCAATTTGAAATTACAATAGTCTGACATGTAACTGCTAACATGTTCAAAATTTTACGTTATTGATTATCATCAATAATGCATTAAAATACAGATTAACATCTTTCTTTCAACAGTGTGAAGCTATACTAAATGGTGTTTCTTCTCAGCTCTGAGCTGCAGAGCTTACTTCGGTATGCCGTGGCTATGCTGTGGACCTTGAAACAGTGTGCAAAGTGAAGCTGAGTAAGTAGTATGACATGCAAGGAATGAAACTATCTTTCCAAATCATTGAATTTTTCAAAACTCACAAAGATGGAACCCTAATACAGTAGAAGCTTCCAAAAGCATAAACATATATGAAGGGATCCCACTGATATTGCCAAATCATGAGGAAACAGAGCCCCAACTGGACATCTGTATAATCAAATGAAGCCTCCACTCTGGTAATGTGTTACATATAATTGAATTGTTGCTAAATGGGACCCAAAAGGACAAATAGCTCAGGCTCTTGCCAAGTGTATTGATTGCTCTCCAAAAACTGATGGAAAGTCTGTATTGCTGAAAATACCACCTACACAACTCACTGTATTTGGAGAAGCCGAGCTGGTGCCTGCCTAGAACCTTCATTTCTACTGATTGAGTGTTCACAGTACTGGAAGATACTCTGCATGTTTTCAAAGGAGAAAGGTAAACACCAATACAGCTACAAACCCTTCCATCAACCATGACAATCTGCCTACAAAATGTGCTAGTGCACTAGTGGCACAAAGTTTGTGCTAGTCCCAACCAATATCTGACAGGATTTAAGGACCACTCCATGAGACGGAGTCCATCCTTGGACACTGCTCAGGTGGCTAAGAACCCAGGACTAGGTAACCCAGGAGCCTAATGAAAACCAGATACTTCTCCTTCCACTAAAGGAATATAGTAATAAAAGGACTCAACGACATTCTGCTGTGCTTGTAGATCAAGGCCTTGCTCAGCCATCATCACAGACACTTCCTCTCCTAGCAGTGAGGAACAAATACAAAGACCTACATCTGGGCAACGTGAAGAGAGTGTAAAACTTTGGAAGACTCAACTCTGATGTCTCTATCAATCCACCCAAGAAGGGGATTGGGGTGCTCAGATAGCTATAGAAAGGGAGGCAGAAATAATATAAGAGGCAGAAAAGATGGAGGACAACCAGAAAGCAATGCTGTCTAGACACAGCAGGACCTATGCCAATAAAACACACAGTTTGTGGCAACACGTACAGGGTCTTCACTGATTCGAGTCTGTTATAGTCCAAGCTCTGAGAAGGGAAGTGAACACAAGCCTACATTCCTAGCTCAGATGGTATCTCTATTTGATGACTTCTCACCAAGGAAATATTAGTTTTTGTTTTTGTTTTTTTTCCCCTCCAGTGGAGTCATACTTAAGGGCAGGCCTCATGCTCAGCAGTGGATAGCCAACAGAGAACAAACTCAATGGCATTTTGGAGGTTCTTTTTCTCATGTTTGTCAAGGTATTGTTGTTTTCCTTGCAGATTCTTTGCATATATGTTAGATTTCTGGTTTTATAGGATCCTATGTGTGCAAATGTGTGTGTGTGTGTGTGTGTGTGTGTGTGTGTGTGTGTGAAGTATGTGCTTCTTTACCACTTTCTTCACCTTTTTCTTCCATTTGTTTGTTTGTTTTTTTTGTCCAATTCTAGGTTGTTTGTTTTAATTTAATCTATGGTCTTTTCATTATTATTTTTTAGATCCCATTTTGTGTTCTTATGAGAAAGGGAAAGCACTACCAGTATGCAGCTGGGTGAGCAGGAATAGGGGGGAAGAGCTGGGGTGAGTTTAGAAAGAAGAAACGATAAAATAATCAGGTTATATTGTGTTTGAAAATCTGTTTTAAAATTGCTCAAAGATATTCTGATATTTTCTTATTTCAAAACTTCAAAGACATTTTTATTGATATCAATACTGAGATTTACTAAATATCATTACTTATCTTTTCATGTCCTCTTCGTAGAATGCTAGCTATAATCAAGTAAAGTATTGTCTGTAACTCATGCTTAAAAGAAACAAGATGTCACATTTTGCCACACCAAATTTGGGCAATGTACGACCATAGGAATGATAGTTGGTACAAGACTTATCTGCAAAGGCTTTTAATAAGTGAGGTAGGTAGAACCTCCAGTTTGTTCCAATGAAGCCATTTCTAATACTTAACAACAATGCAGATTCTGTCCTCATTTCCTTCACATGCCCCAGATGCATTTATTACCAGATCAAAGATTTACTCAACTTTCCAAAGACTTATTCAAATATCCAAAGAAAATATAGTTTCCTTGTGTGCTTTTGCTATATATTTCCTTATAATCTTGCATCTTTTTCAGTGTAAGTATATTGGAGAAAACATTTAAAGTGTAGTCTAGTTTAGTAAAGCACTGTGTATGCAATAAATTAGTCAGCCCTGTTACATAATCTTTACTGTATATAAATGTCTTGAATGGTTAGAGTTGCACACATTTTGTTCTAAAACAGAAGCCAAGTTTACATGGGTGTGATATGTAATGTAAGAACTGGTGGTACGTTTAAACATGTATCTTCTGAATATTCTATGGGTTTTACTGATGAGTAGTCTGGGTCCGCTATGGACTCCTGGCCATAACCCTTGGGAAACAAGAGTAGCATCTTTTTGGAGATTGAAAATGGTATGCTCCTTGCCCCCATTATTTGCTTTTTATTTCTTTTGCTTGACAGAACTCATCAATCCTCTCTGGTTAATATAACCTTAACCAGTTCTCCCTGATTCCAGAAATTCTCTTGAGATCAGTCATTTGTAATCTTGTCCTATAAGAAGATTTCATCTTATTTCTAACTTTCTGAAAAGCTCCCCAGTCTTTACTTCTTTCTTTATATTGCTTCTCCTACTTCTGTCTGTTTTAGCTGCAAGCTATAGCATTTTAAAGAAATGTACATAAAAGTTAAGTAGTTTTAAAAATGTGATGGAACACAGAACAATGTGGCCATATCAGTGAAAAATTCCAACTTTTCAATGATATTGCACACAACTGCAAACCATCTTCAACTTCCAAACCCAGGGCCAAACTTTCCTGACTAATGTGGGACTGAAGTTATTGCTTTATGATTCAGAATGGTTGTTCAAAAACACATTTTTAGGAAACATAATTTTAAATTCTGCTTCCTTGCCTTTTATTTAAGCAAATGTAATTATATTTACATAAATATTGTGCATGGTTTTCTTGGTTACTATATTATCAGGAGAATTCAATGCTTTTGCAAATAGTTCTATCTAATTTATGTCTTTTAGTTCTTGCATTATATCTATTGTGCATATATATCCAATACACCTTTAAAGTCATTTTATTTCATTGTATGAATATATCCAACTTATTTTTTATTTTCAAGAGGTTCTTTTTATATAATTCTGAACAATTAAAGTGATCTAGAGAGCTCCCAAAGATGACAGGATATTGCCATTGCTCTGTTTACATTCCAGAATTTAATAGTAAGACCTTATTGTCAAAAACTCAATATACTTGAGCTATTCGAGTGGAGAAATCAAGCTAGCACTGACCTGGAAGTTTCATCTTTATGATTATTTTCAATACTGTTATAAGCTTCTATATACACAATTAGAAGAGAAAAATAGTAAACATACTTACCAATTATAAGGAGGTAAAATAATGACTAGTCTGCCAAGTTATGCCCAGTGGTACAATAGTGACATAGGTGTTAAAAAATGTAACAAACCTTCTTTTATACTGTTATCTCTGCCCAAATGTCATGGCTCATCAGGTAATAGGCACTAAGGAGAATCCTCCACTATCATTTTACTGAATAGGCATCCTATTAGACTGTCTTTGAGTTTTTCTCTTTACATCCATAGACTAGTACATCATCACTCATCAGAGAAGCTTCTCTTTCTCCAGTAGACAGAGATTAATAAACAGATCCACAACTGGTCAACATTCAATGTATAAGAGACTAAAGAAGTGTCATCTATAAATGGTGCATCTGTATCACATCTGTGTCACATCAGTCCACTCAAGGCTTGGGAATTATTGAAGACACTGAAGTGGAAAGATTGTAAGTGCCAAAGATAGTAGACATCTTCAGGAAAACAGTATTCGTGAAACGTGGTAGGAATTCCACATTTGGGGAATCACAGTGGCTGTAACTATACACAGAAGATCGAGCCAGCCAAAACTCCAGCATGGATGTGATAGGGAATCGGGATGTCTCATCTGTAGATAATGAGCTTTTGGCAGTGTATGGCTCCTAGGGCTAGGAGAGTCAGTTTTTTTTTTTTTTCTTTTTAGGATATGGTCCTTTAGAAGCTACCCATGCTACAGTAGGTGAGTTTACACCCCCACAATGCAGGTAGCACTAAGCAGATTGCATGGTTTTAAAAACATAGATTCACATAACATTGTGAAGGGAAAGTAGTATGGGTGGCATAAGGGAGGAATTGGACTAGATGATCAAAATAAGTAACAAACCCTTTTTTGTACTGTTATTTTGTTTGTACAAAATTCTCAAGAAAAAAATAATAAATACATTACAGTTCTGAAATGACCATGAATCCATAAGGTATTTGTTATTTGCATACACTCAGTAGATTTCAGTACATAATGAACACTGTTAGAGTTAAGGCATTCTACAAGAAGGTGCATACGATTTAGGAGACTGCTTTTAAAGTGGCTTACAAATCTAGAACGTAACAAACTAAATTCATTTTCTCAGAGGTTTGTGATGAGAACTCTATTATGACAGTGTAACAACTACCAAGTTTTTTGATTTTCTTAATTGTTGGCTCCATCTCAAACCAAATTTATCATTAGCTAGTACTCTGGGGTTTGGGTTAGCTGGAGGTGCTTTGGTGGAATAAAAGTCCAGGCAGACTTCAGGTTCAACTACGAACACAAAGTGTTTTAATTTAAAGCAGAACAAAAGCTCCACAGTATTGGCTGAGCCAAGAACCTTCCTAAAACACAGAGAAAATGCCACATTTTTAGCTACTAGCCATATTAGCTAGCAGTGGGACCAAAACAAAGGACATCATAACACGAGGACAGAAGATTGAATTTAATATCCTCCTCCACAATGGATTTGGAACATAACTAATCATCAATATAATTAAAAAGGTAACTTAAGTAGGATAATACCACAGAGTTTACAATCACATTCTAGAAAACACTTAGTGCATCAGAAAAATTAGTAATTGATTAAAAAAAAGCAGTGATAAACTGTATACCTTAGGGGGAAATCACCATTTTGGTAATATTCTGCTCATATTTAACAAAGTTGCTTTTAATAAAATAACAAGAGTTGCCAACATGGAGCAATTAGGTCAGACAAAGTAGGAATTAATTACTGTAGACAGGCCCATATGTCACAGAAGCACTCCACATGTTCTCTAAGCATGGACAGAGAATGGGTTATTCTGGGAAAGCTCTTGAGAGACTCAAAGGGCAGTGGCTGCAGAAGTTATCCTGGGAAGTGACTTTAAGGAATCCAAATCACAGAGGCACAAAGTGGGCTTCAATATAAATTAGGCAGATTCCATCAGCCTTGCCTAAGTTACTAAAAATAAGCCAAATCATATCTAAATGATGTGATTTTAATATCCACAACGGCTTTGTCATATATCATGAACCAAACTTCAAAAGGCTTTCAACAAATGCCAGTCTCCATGGCTGACTAGTTCAAACTGGACTGGGGATGGATTACCATAATCCACTGGTTGTATAGATGTATCCCAGATTCAGAATTGGCTCCAGTTTAATTTCAACATAAACAAAAAGTAAGCATCTAGTTTTGCTTCCATGAAAATTCTCCAGTGCCAACAGTTTGGATCCAAAAATATTCCCATCCATTTTCAATTATCTATCTATCTATCTATCTATCTATCTATCTATCTATCTATCTATCTACCATCTATCATCTATCTATCTACACATCTATCTTCTATCTATCTATCATCTAGTATCTAAGTGCATGTGTGCACATGTGCTTGTGTATGATAGCTCTCTTTCTCTTGTGTGTGTGTGTGCATATGTGTGTATGTATGAGAGAGAGAGAGAGGTAGGATAAGGGAGAGGGAGAAGGAAGAAGGAGAGGGAGAGAAATATATTTATATGTGTGAGTGTTGGTACCAATATGTAAGTGTGGAGATGAGAGGAAAATGTCTGTTCTCTCTACTGTTATGTGGTTCTGTGATTAAAATCTGGTTGCCAAGAATGCACAATTAGCATCTTTTTCCATTGAGATACTTCATAGTTCCCTTTTATTTTTTTACACATTTTTATCACTTTTTATACCAATCTAATTTTCATCATTTAAGCAAATCACATTTAGAAAATGAGAATCCATAGCAATTTTTATACTTCAGTGTAACAAATCAAAGACAGTATTTTTTGCCCAAGTTATCCGTCACATGTTTAAACTTGGTTGCTTAAAATTGGACACTGCTTTTTTTGGATGGGAGACTTTTGATGACTGCTTCTAATTCTTTGGGGGAAATAGGACTATTTAATTGATTTACCTGGTCCTGATTCGGCTTTGGTAAGACCAGATGGCTTCAGCACAGAATTCTACCAGACCTTCAAAGAAGAGCTAACTCCAATTCTCTTCAAACTATTCCACAAAATAGAAACAGAAGGAACATTACCAAACACATTCTATGAAGCCACAGTTACCTTGGTACCTAAACCTCACAAAGACTCAACAAAGAAAGAATTTCAGGCCAATCTCCCTTATGAACATTGATGCAAAAATACTTAACAAAATACTTGCAAACTGAATCCAAGAACACATCAAAGATATTATCCACTATGAACAAGTAGGCTTCATTCCAGGTATGCAGGGGTGGTTCAATATACGGAAATCCATCAATGTGATCCACCATACTAACAAACTGAAAGAAAAAAAAAACACATGATAATCTCCCTATATGCTGAAAAAGCATTTGACAAAATCCAACATCCATTCATGTTTACACTACTGGAGAGATCAGGGATACAAGGCACATATCTAAACATAGTAAAGGCAAGCCCATACAAAGCAAGCCCATAGCCAACATCAAACTGAATGGAGAGAAACTTAAAGCAATCCCACTGAAATCAGGGACAAGACACGGCTGCCCACTCTTTCCATATCTCTTCAACATAGTGCTGGAAGTCCTTGCTAGAGCAAAAAGACAGTTGAAGGAGATCAAGGGGATACAGATGGGAAAGGAAGAAGTCAAATTATCACTTTTTGCACAAGATATGATAGTATACATGAGTGACCCCAAAAACTCTACCAGGGAACTCCTACAGCTGATAAACACCTTCAGCAAAGTGGCCGGTTACAAAATTAACTCACAAAAATCAGTAGCACTCCTGTATACAAAAGACAAAAGGGCTGAGAAAGAAATTAGAGAAACAACACCCTTCACAATAGCCACAAATGACATAAAGTACCTTGGTGTAACCCTAACCAAGCAAGTCAAAGACTTGTATAAAAAAAAATTTCAAGTCTCTGAAGAAAGAATTAGAGGAAGATATGAGAAGATGGAAAGATCTCCCATGCTCATGGCTTGGCAGGATTAACATAGTAAAAATGGCCATCTTACCAAAAGCAATCTACAGATTTAATGCAATTCCCATCAAATTGCCAACACAATTCTTTACAGACCTGGAAAGAAAAATTCTCAACTTCGTATGGAATAACAAGAAACTAGAATTGCTAAAACAATCCTCTACAATAAAAGATCTTCTGGAGGTATCTCCATCCCTGATCTCAAGCTGTACTATAGAGCAACAGTTATAAAAACTGCATGGTACTGGCATACAAACAGAATGGTGGATCAATGGAACCGAACAGAAGACCCAGAAATAAACCCACACACATATGGACACCTGATTTTTGACAAAGATGCCAAAACCATCCAATGGAAAAAAGATAGCATCTTCAACATATGGTGCTGGTCCAACTGGATGTCTACATGTAGAAAAATGAAAATAGATCCATACTTATCACCCTGTACAAAACTGAAGTCCAAGTGGATCAAAGACCTCAACCTAAAACAAGACACATTAAATCAGCTAGAAAAAAAAATGGGGAATACCCTAGAACTCATTGGTACAGGAGAAAACTTTCTGACCAGAACACCAACAGCACAGGCTCTAAGAGCAACAATCAATAAATGGGACCTCATGAAACTGAAAAGCTTCTGTAAAGCAAAGGACACTGTTATCAAAACAAAGCGACTGCATACAGGTTGGGAAAGAATCTTCACCAACCCTTTATCTGACAGAGAACTCATATCCAGTATACATAAAGAACTAAAGAAGCTGAAAAGCAGCAAACCAAGTAATCCAATTAAAAAAATGGAAACAGAGCTAAACAGAGAATTTTCTGTAGAGGAATATCGAATGGCCAAGAAGCACTTACAGAAATGCTCAACCTCACTAGCCATTAGGGAAATGCAAATCAAAACAACCCTGAGAATTAACCTTATACCCATCAGAATGGCCAAGATCAAAAACTCAAGTGAAAACACATGCTGGAGAGGTTGTGGAGAAAGGGGAACCCTTCTCCACTGCTGGTGGGAATGTAAACTTGTTCAACCACTCTGGAAATCAATCTTGTGCTTTCTCAGACAACTAGGAATAGTGCTTCCTCAAGATCCAGCCATACCACTCCTAGGCATATACCCAAAAGAGGCTCAAGTACACAAAAAGGACATTTGCTCAACCATGTTTGTAGCAGCTTTATTTGTAATAGCCAGAAGCTGGAAACAGCCCAGATGCCCCTCAACTGAAGAATGGATGCAGAAATTGTGGTACATCTATACAATGGAGTATTATTCAGCAATGAAAAATAAGTTAATCATGAAATTTGCAGGTAAATGGTGGGACCTGGAAAGGATCATCCTGAGTAGGTTGTCCCAGAAGCAAAAAGACACGCATGGTATATACTCACTCATATAAACATACAACATAGAATAAACCCACTAAAATCTGAACATTTAAACAAACTAAGCAAAAGAGGGGTCCCTAAATAAATGTTCAATCCCCATCCTGAAAGGCAAAGAGGATGGACATCAGAAGAAAAAGAAAACAGGAAACAACCTAGGAACCTGCTACAGAGGGCCTCTGAAAGCCAGAAGAAGAAAACAGAAAACAACCTCGGAACCTGCCACAGAGGGCCTCTGAAAGCCTCTGCCGTGCAGACTGTCAAAGCAGATGCTGAGCCTGATGGCCAACTGACAGGCAGAGTGAATGGAATTTATGTAAGAAGTGAGAAATAGTAAGAGCTGGAGAGGACAGGAACTCCACAAGGAGAGCAACAGAACAAGAAAATTTGAGCACAGGGAACTTTCCAGAGACTCATACTCCAACCAAGGACTATCTGTGGAGATAACCTAGAACCCTGACAATGCAGCCACTTCTGATGAAACCTGAGAGACTAAGATCAGAAAGAAGGAGAGGAGGACCTCCCCTCTCAGTGGACTTGGGGAGGGGCATGCATGCTGAAAGGAGTGGAGGGTGGGACCTGGAGGGGAGGAGGGAGGGGCTCATGGGGGGATACAAAATGAATAAAGTGTAATTAATAAAAACAAAACAAAACAAAGCAAAAAAAATTGGACGCTGCTCCAACTCTGATTACTAATTCTATGAGCTCATATTTAGGGGATAGAACTGACACAATATGTTTATCTTTCACATTCTTCAAATGTTTCCTGTTTCAAAAAGGTCTGAAATCAGGGCAGGAAACTTATAAAAGAATGGTTGGTGCTTTGCTTAACGTTCTTGGTTTTTGTTTCTAACACATATATTCTGATTTCCCTAACAAAGCAAGGGTAGGATTTTCTTAATGATAATGAATCCATCATGCATTAGAGTGAAAACAGCCTTCTCCCCTCACCTACTTCCAGTATTTATTTGGTAGGATCTCCATCTGACACTTTTTGTTTATCCAGCCATTTCAGTGCTGGAGTACAAAGTTTCAGGGTACGAATTCAGCCTGAGAAGCGAACGGGTTTTTAAGATACTGAGGTGTGACACCTGCTATTTCTGCACTATCACTTTTTTATGATAAAATGTAAATAAAACTTTAGCTGTATTTAAAATGGTGATAATACCTTTATTACTTGAATCATAAATGTATTAATATGGCAATGCCATGAAACAAGTTTTCTCAATGGCGTCAAAATTCTATCTTTATAATTCAATTTGAAAACTGGATGCTTCTCCCCTCTCTCTAAATTATACATGTGTTTTGTCATAATCTGCCTTGATTTTGGCAGCTGCACATGTCATTCTAATCAGATGTTTCTGCTGGCATCTACTCTGCTCAAGGCATTTTTAGCCCTTGGCAGGCAGGAAGAGGAACATTATACCCTGTTGCCTTGGAAAGTCCACTATCACCATCACCACAATCATAGCACTTTGTGGCTCCTCCTCCTAACTTGTCACTACCCATCTTGTCAGGTCATAGCCTAGAAAGAGGGTTTTGACTGTGCTCTGTGCACCTTTTCATATCTATTGTCTGATATGAGGTTTTGTCTCCATTTCCTGGTCCCTGCAATTATTTTCCTGCTTTCTCCCTCTGCCAAGCCCACAGCTGGAGTCATTTAGAGGCCACCTGCAATACATCTCTGGTTTCCATCACACAGCCTAGAAAGTTAGCTCTGTCCCTAAGCCTCCAGCCTCTGAACCTACTGCCAAGTTCATCACACTATTCCACCTGTGTGTGAACCTCTCACTGCTGAGGTAATGGATCTGCTCTGCTCTAACTCTGCACCTGGCTAGCAGAGTGCTTGCACATAGGATGAATACCCAATCAATTAAAAATCAATGATATGTTCTCATTCTTTCTGATCATGGCAATTTAATGGCTGCTTGAGTGCAGGAGTCTGGTGCTAAGGTCCTTTTCCAGATGTCACTGTTCACAAGCATCTCAGATTCCTGATTTGCTCTCCTTTATCACTTGAAAGACTAGAGGAGGGATGTGGAATCATAGTGTGAAAGCTTACAACAAAGCTTCTATGTACTGCTTATTGTGCTGTTATATCCCTCTGCTAGAAGACTATGGACAGAAGAAAATATTAGAAATATTAGAATTATGTTGGTTCCCACTCTGTGCTTTTCATTCCTAGATGTTGTTCTGGCTTGGCTTGTATCCTGTCAATCAAAGTACTACATACTGGGCATCTTCAGCAGAAGTATTTTGTTCATGGAAGCTCTCAGTCTAAGGTCAAAGTAATCACAGGGCAGCACCACCTAGGGCTCTGAGGAAGAGTGTTCCATCCTCTTCTATCTTTGATACTTAGAAACTCACATGTATGTCTCTCTCTACTGCCTTTTACTTTTTGGAAGGATGTGCATCATACTTAATTGGCCTCTAGTATGGCCTATCTTAACTAATGACATTCTTAATGACCCTATTTCCAAAAGATATCATATTTTGTGGAATTTGGAGATAAGACTCCCATATGTGGATTTGAGAGCAATAAATTTCAACTCATATCAAATAGTGTATATGTAGTTTATCTTATTTATTCCTCCTAGTGGTTTTATGAATATTTTTGTCTTTAAACCAAATTGTTCATAGATTCTATCTAGGCTCAGGCACCTTAGCAAGCTTATGCACATAGACTATGTTTTCTTTCACTGAAGGCATTATAAAACCTGTTTCTTCAATAGAACTCTTCTCTATGACTCCCTGTTATCATATTTTGGTTTGGCATTGGTTTTCTTGGCCATGCAATTGTTTTTTGGGCTAGGATATTGGCAACGTCAACTGGTCGAGGAGGTAACAAAGATGTATCAGCTCATTCACAGGAACTCACACAGGTTAATCTTGACCTTTATTTTGGAGGTTACTCTCTCTTTGCTGGCTGCCCATTTTATTTTTTTATGCAGCCAATTCCAAGCTTCTTGGATATTTTAAAAGTTAAATGATTACTTATCTGTAAATTGGGAACCGCCTATTAAGTTTGGATAAATAACATCTCCCTGATAAGTTTATATTTTAATGGATTTGTGTGACTGATTTTGTATCTCCTTTGTCACAAGGTCACTACTCAGACAGAATTTGCCGAAGAACACCAGAGATTGTATCTGTATTGGTATTTCTCAGGGCTGAGTTGTATAATCCTTTATAAACAGATGATTTCTATTTTTGAGTTTACTTTGATTTTTTTTACTTAATATTGAGAATATGTGAGACCAATAGCAGAAAAATACATAGTGACACGAATTTATTAAAGTAGTTTAGAGGCAGAAAACATCTAAAAAGTGTATTACATACCAAGAAATGGTCTTTAGGCAGTTATAACACGTACGGTGTTCTTCTTAGAGATGCAGGTTAAATGCATGTCTGTGAATGATGGAGCTATATACTGATAAGCCTATTAAGCATCAAAATTACTGCCAGTTAGAAGCCTACACAGAATCCACAAACATCCTAAACTTGGCTGAGAGTTGAGGAAAATCATTTAAAACAAAAGATGTTATATAACAAAGTGTCTCTAAATTATTTATTTATTTACTTACTTATTTGGGTTTTCAAGGCAGGGTTTTTTTGTATAGCATTGGCTGTCCTGGACTTGCTTTGTAGACCAGGCTGGCCTTGAACTCACAGCGATCCACTTGCCTCTGCCTCCGGAGTGCTGGGATTTTGTGATTTGTTCTCATTAGTGGTAAGAGGATATGCAGAAGGAATCTGCTAGACAGAACCTGGCAATGTGCATGTTTGAGTGGCTAAAATATAATCTATTGCAGTTGAAAAGTATTTTTGTTGTACATTTTAGAGAGCTCTGGCTCATATGAACCAATACACTGTATTTTCTGAGTTTATTTTAAGTCAAACTTCATTTGACTTTCTTACTCTATGTGTTTTTTATCTAATACCTCTCAAGGAAGAGTATCCAACTGGTTTTGTAAATTACCATCTGATAACTCATCCCATATTCCGCTCTGGGAAAGATGGCTCTGCCAATCACCTGGTCCCTCTTATGTTCAGCTGTGAGAGACTGCCTTAAGGTTGGTCACAGATTCTTGGAATGGATTTAATCCTAGAATAAGTAGGTCAAATGGGGAAAGCCACTCAATATTTGTACTGTTTCTGATCACTTTACTCAGAATAAAGGTAAACACTTACCTTCATTTTCTGTGAAGAAAGTCCAAACTGATGCTTTTTTTTCAGGATAATTATTGAAACTTCCTATTTTACTCTTCAAAACAGGCCCATATTGGAATATAATACATAACAATGCAATTTAACATAGGTCCTTGTTTGGCCATAAGGACCAAAATATGTTTGTCCTAGACTCACAGTTCTGTGGTAAATTGGCCCCACTAGCATTGAGACCCATGACCTAAGCATAACTAATTGTAGCTACTGTGAAGTCTTTTGAAACAATAGCAGAGAAGGTATCCTCTATAATAAAGAGGGAGAGGAGAGGGTAGAAGAGAGGGAAGTGAGGAAAGAAAGAATTTGAGGTTCCTAATAACTGGAACTTCTTAGTATTGTGATATCAAGTTCATTCATGTACTACTTACATGGTTATAAAGATGTTACTACTGTTTGTGCTTCTTGTTCAGGGAATTCCCTCAACTCAAAGTTTCCATTTCTTTCTGTCCCAAACTCATCTTCCTTACTTTGAGATTTTGCTAAAAAGCACTCATTTGTCTTCAGATAATTTTTTCTTACCAACCCCATGCCACTGATGACATTTGCCTTTCTTTACAGGTTCACATTGAAATTAATAGAATTGTGTTATTCTTTGGCAATTTGCTCTACTTTTAGGGAAAGAACAGCACCTGTTTCTGCATTCTATTGACTATAGTTTTTCTAGTGATTTTTAACAATTGCATTAACCAGGATACTGTTGGTAAATGTTGGAGAGCTTTCATTTGAACATGGCTGAAATTTAACTTCTACCAAGTTTTTGAGGAAGAATCTGTTCCCGTCTGTAACTAGTAAATGCTGGAAGAGACTTAAAATAAGAATTTGAACCAGGTTTTAAATGGGAGCTTGATTACTCCTTTATTTTCTTTTTTACATCTCTCAGCTTTCCTGCATTCTTTTTGTTTGCATGTCCCAAATATTCTCAAATAAGATATACAGCTGTGACTACCCCTTTAGTTTAACCATTAAATGCGATGTTTCAAGGTAATTGTCACAAACCAGTCCAGAGGGAGACACTGGCCATGCTTGACTTGAGCCTGTCTATGAAAGAGTCACTGAGGCAAGGGGAATGGAGTTGCCCCATTGGCAGGACCTCCAGTAGTCCATATGGCTCCAGAGCTGTTGTACAAACGAGCAAATGATCTCCCCACTAGGTGGAAGCAGCCTGCAGGTGAACAGATTGGCAAGCAGATGGAGCCTCTATGAAAATTAGAAAAAAAAGGTGACCTTTCTCTGGGCATATCCACTCCATGCCAAGGTACACAGCTTGGGGAGCAAAGCATGGCTGCCTTTCAGGATTCACTCTCTGTCTTGGCAAGATAACCTTGAGCACAACAAAAAAGCACAAGAGCCCTGTACATTGGTTACTGTGGACCACATGATTGGCCTTATTGGAGGCAGGTGGTGAGGCTAGGGAGGCAACACATTTAAAGGACAGTCACTACAATGTCAGACCTCAGGTCCAAGCATTCGGAGCAGTGGAGTGGCTTCCAAAGTGGTAAAGACAACTGAATTGACAAACTATATATTTTCACCTAGCCACCAAGAAACACATTTCCAGTTTCTGTAAGACTTTTCAAACCCATAATAGAAATTAGAACATAGATACTATCTAGTAGTTTAATACACAAAAATGTAATTAAAATTGATCTTTAAAATTGGAGAACCTATATGCAATTTTGCTTCGACTTAAAGTTTACCAGTTCAACTTATCATCAAATAATCTTTTCTTAACAATAATTTAAAAAATAATTATTTTTGCTTCAGTTGCACATTTAGTGGGAGGCTAAATGTATTATGCCATAACAGGCCATTCCTGCTCCCAGATTTTCCTATTATTTTGGAATAGTTTCAGTGGAAAGGCTGCACCCTAGATAATTATGTAAGGTCCAAGTCCCAAGGAGTTTGTTACGGAGATTTGGCTTCTCGCTTATCCTGTCTAACTTTGAACCTGGTCCTTTTGTAAAGCACCTTGTTGCAGCAGCTGTTATCATGTTCTTCACCAAGACTACAATAACAATAATTATGATAGTTAGTCAAGGATGATATTCTATTCTCTCAAGTTTCTAGCACTTGTCAAACATAATAATACTAGTTAGACAGCCAAATTAACTTTACTCAAAATTCCATGTTTTGTTTTTTAAGATTTATTTGAGTGCTCTATCTTCATGTATACCCAAATGCCTGAAGAGGGCACAAGATGCTAGTATAGATGGTTGTGAGCCACCATGTGGTTGCTGCGAATTGAACTCAAGACCTCTGGAAGAGCAGACAGTGCTCTTAACTGCTGAGACATCTCTCCAGCCCCTACTCATAATGCTAATTACAACATTTTTTTTTATTTTTTAGTTACTTTTCTTCATGTGTTTTCTTTTATACATGTTGCCTCTTTTTCTTCCATTGTCTTCTTAGAGGCAAAATTCTTCTAAGAAATGTCCATGTTTCTGATTTTATGTAAACATCACAAGAAAATATTACGGAATAGCTTCCCATTGGTTTTCTCAGAAAATAAGTGTATACATTTTCCTATTGAAATATTTTTATTTAGAGTGCAATATTAATATTATGTCATAGCATTAAAATGTAATACTAATATTAATTTGTATTCTTGAGACAGGGTCTCTATGAAGTTCTGGCTGTTACGGGACTCACTATTTAGACCTGCATGGTCTCAAACTCACCAAGATCTACTTGCCTCTGCTTTTCAAGTGCTCAGATTAAAGGTATGCACCACCACACCTAGGAAGTGTGTACTTTTGACACTATGTTTTGATCATGTTGAATTCTTCTATGGTTACGTAATCTTGAAATGAAGGTATTTAAACAGCACAAAGAGTAAGTATGCAGTAAATTTTCTCTTAGTTCCGTAAGTTAAATACATCTAGCATATTCATTGCCTATCTTGGAAAGACATTAGTAAAAAATAAGTCTGAAAGGAGCTACTGATATAAGCCTTGACCATTTATTTTATTTATTCTCTGCAGCCCGGACTAGAGGAATATGAAACAGACGACCAGGATTTTGCACCATCTACCTGCTATGGTGTAAGCTGTAGTTTGGCGATAAACTAGAACGTATTGAACAGTGTTATTTCTCAATACCTGAATATGGGAAATTTTTTATTCTAACCTTAATTCTGTAAAGTGAAATTCCAAACACTGTTTGTTGACCTGCTTGAGGATTTCTAGGTGTTGCAGTTCTATGTCATCTCTTCTGATACTAGCTAAATGTAATTTCAGTTGGTTATAATACATATGTTGACCATTGGCTTATAAAATCATTTTGAATGATTTAGCACTTATTTGGGTACAGTATTATCAAGAATTACCCACATCTGCTGTGATATTTTAACTTTTCTCCCTCTATTTTCTAAACAGAATTAAATGTTATTTTAGCCAATTATTTTAAAGTATGATTTTCCCATTCTATGGAGTTTTAGAAACTCTTTCATTAGTATTTTTGGATATTGTACTAAGATGATATATTGAGTTTAAAATTTATGCTGCCTATTGACTGGAAGGCAAGAAACCCATACTCCACACACCTCAAAAAAATAAAATTTACCAATTTTGAAAAACTAGGAATAATTGATCAGCTTGTGTGTGAGAGGTCAGGAGCAGCAGCTGGACAATAAAAGTAATTAGAGCAGAGCCTCAGCTGCCTCTGTAGCTGCCACCGAATTATTCTCTCCCAGAGGTAAGAAATATAAACCATTATGTTTCCTACATTTGGTAAGGTAAAAGTTTAGTTCCTATGATTTTTCTCTCACAGGGTCAGAGATTCAGTCTGAGACAAAACTGAAGGATAGAGGTGTGACAATGGTCTTGAAAGAGAAAAGTCCGGGAAGAATAGGGCTGATGCTCCTCCAAGGACTGAAGTTCTACTCTAAAAATTACAACAGTAAGACACAACCAAATTTTCTGATTTCAGAGAACTTGAGGCCAAGTCTCTCCATTCCTGGAACTAGGATCTCCCTTACATCTCTCTCTCCCTCTCATTTTCTTTTCTTTTTTCCCTATCCTTTAGAGACACATTTCATTATGTTTATATAACAGGAGATTAATTTTAAAATCTAAGTTTAGGTGTGTTTTAGGCACAATATAATTCTCAAGTTAAGTAAACTAGTAGAGGCAATGAGTTTGTGGGACATACCAACTGTATTTTTCAAGAAAAAAACTGAAGTCGTAAAATCTCCTACTTTTAGCCCTTGTGGTTGTACCAAATAAGGAAGCAGATAGGGAAGCGAAGTCCATTTTTTTTTTTTTTTTTGTAGAGAATCCATGTCTTCTAATGAAAGATATGGGAAGGCCAGATATACTCAGGCTTATACAGGAAAATGTATAGGTCTGCTTGTTAAATTTAAAAAAAAATGATAATAAATATATAAATAAATTTGTTCTGTATAATGAATTATCAAATGTTATTTGAAATTAGAATTAAATGAGATATTTTTTCTTTTGTTTGTTAAATCCACATAAACTAATTGTGTAAACACTCTACTTTCCAACCTTTAGTCTAGTGAGAGGGGCCCCAAAAAGTAGACTCATAGAGTATGATTCATCCAGAAGCTGTAGAAGATTGGCCTGACACAGGATCAGAGTCAGAGTGGTCTGAACGTCAGACTGCTGGCCTATCTTTTTAGAAGACAGAAGGACCAAGAATATTGGACATGAAGAACATATCTTTGAATTCCAAGTTAGTCTTTAATTTCCTTCCCTGAATGGAACAGGCTTGAAGCACCAGTATTCACTAGTGAGGCTGGAAACTTTTAGAATCGATTTTCTGTAGAGGAGAGATGTTTTCTCGGGTGCCCACAGTGACGATAAGTAGGGCTGCGTTCCCTGCAATGCCCACTGCAAGGGAGAAGACAAACACAGACCGAGCGCTTCCTAGTCATAAGCAATTCACTCTTAACATCTTGAGAATTGGACATTTTCAGCTCTTCGATATTTCTTGGCTTAATGTTGTGTCAAGTATTTTGGCTGGCACAAATAGGAACCGTCTTCCTACTGGGACTGTTGCAATTACCAGACTAAGTGTTGCAGGCCCGTGAATGTGGTGATTATGCAGAGTGTGTGCTGGCTCAGGTTCCTCTGCGATGTGTTCTAGACTTTAGTCTTGTTTTAGTATATGCTGTATAAATATAGTAATTATACAGCAGGAGGACCATTTGCACAAAAGTATGAAAAAACAAACCACTCATTTAAAGGGATACAGGGCTATTTATTTATTTATTTATTTATTTATTTATTTATTTATTTATTTTTATAGAGAGAAACCAGTAGCAAAACTCAGTCTAGGATGTGGCAAAGATATTCACAATTAGAAGATGAGAGTTGTTGGTCTCTCTTTAATAGAGACCAACATATTAATCTTCCATCTCATGAAATAAATCATCTGGATCCAAAGACTTCTTTGCCTGAGTTTTTCACAGAGGGATGCCTTCAAAGCTCTCTTTCTAGGGCAGACAGCTGTATGTTTACTTTGTGGTGAGTAGTGCATGTAAGCCAGGGCAGAGTTCATGGTTAGCCGCGCAATGGTTAAAATAATTCCCTGATAATTTCAGTTTTTAAGTGCCTGTTGCACAGTTGTAAGGGCTGGACCACATCATTGGATAGCAAACCTGTCAGCGAGAAGTGTGCTCTTCCTAGTTGTCTGGACAATAGCTCTAATTATTCCACTCATTAGAAAAAAATACATTGAGTTCCAGTTCTCCAACAGGGTTCAAAATGTTGTATTACTGTCTCTGAGGGTTTTTTTTTTTTTTTTCATTTACAACCTTGGAATCACATGGTTAATTGCTGAAGGCTTAGTTCCAGTGCTAGTATTTTATGTCTGAGTTAAGTGAGGCTGCTAAGGAGCGCATCATTAGAAACTAGAAATATCTGGGGTTTTATTAGTTTACATTTTCATCTGTTGTAACAAGGAATAAGAGGTGATACTTCAGTATTGATTTGCCACTAACACAATACATCTTTCTGTAGGATAGAGGCATATGATTTATTACTGGAATTAAGACCCATATATGCAAAATATATGTCCTAACTTATTTTCTAAAAAGTAGGATATTTGCTTATTGACCTCTTCTGAAGCCTGTACCAAGCAGTCTATTGACACGCAGGTGAATTTTCAAAATCCTACAGCTGGTTACTGCTTTACATTAGAAAGGCTTCTGATCTCTTTGTACTTCAGATTATCTGTGATGTGTGACTAATTGTAAAATTAACATGTGTGATCATGTCAAATTTATTGGATTTTTAATACCTATCATGTACTCTCTTGCACACTGTATTACAGTTAAGACAATTTTGCAAATTAGAAGTCATTTTACAGAAGGATCAGAAGATTGGGGAATCTAAATATCTTGTTAAGCATACACAAACCAAATGATAGACATTTTTGTATTCTTCCTAACTCTCAAACCCATGTTTTTATTGTATTCTACTTCATTTTGCCTATATTAAGCACTATTTTCATGAGTTATTTTGTTTAGTAACATGACAATTTATTTTGTTTCTTATGCTCTCCATTCTTTGCTATGTAGGAACAGTAGCTACAAATAGCTATTAAGTGTTTGAACGGTTTAAGCTACTCTAGGATTTAAGTTAATCATAGAAAAGAAAAAGAGTAACAACATAGTGTTCTCCTCTGGTGAATTCTTTTTTCTTGTATTAAAACTCCAGAGTGAACTGAATGGTGATAAATGTGAACCAAATCTTCAGCATTAGTTCTCTATTTGTTCCTCATCTTGTCTTCCTGGAGCCATTAGCTGGGGACTGACTAGGCATTCCTCTCTTCTCATCAAGGGACTGTATAAGCCCAACCTACCACACGCAGTGGTTATTAAGATCAGCATTTACAAAGTATAGTAAAAATACAGCTACATAGGACAGTAGGTAATAATTTAACAATTAAGTCTCCGGTGACTTGGGGAAAAACACTTATTATGTGTTAGTACTATATTATAAAATTAAATAAATAAACTGATATGGTCTTTACATCTAATGAGTTTGATTTTGTATTCAGGTAGAACATGAAATACCTCAACTTCACTGTCTCTTCAACTGAGATTTGGAACCAAATTCCAACTGGTCAGCCAAGTACACATAGGAAGCACTAAATAGACTCAATAGAGTGTGTGTGTGTATGTGTGTGTGTGTGTGTGTGTGTGTGTGTAAAGCAATGGTGATTAAAAAGAGGTTATGATTGTGAAAGGGAAGTAGGGCACACAGGAATAGTAGAGGGGAGATAAAGAGATAGAAGTGGAAGAAGGGGGAGGAAGGGTGGGATTGGGAGGGGAGGAGGGAGGGGCTTATGGGGGGATACAAAGTGAATAAAGTGTAAAAAATAATAATAATAAAAAGAAAAAAAAGGAAAAAATAAAATACATGAAGAAAAAAGAGATAGAAGTGTATAAATTCATTACTCTTGTATGACATGCTTGAAAGAATACAATACAATTAAATTTAAAGCCCTACCCAGGTGGTGGTGACAAACAGTCAGGCTATGGACTTGTGAGTTCTGGTCCAAAAGATATTGTACAGAAGGGCTGTATCTTGTAAATGAAGGGACTAGGTATTGTAGGGTACATTCTGTGTGGTGAGGATACACATCTGTTGCCTGCATTTTCCAGCAAAAAAAAAAAAATACTGAATACGAAAAACTCCTATATTCTATCCCTCCAAAGAAGAGTTATTGAAGAAGGGTAGAGGAACGAATCACAGGATTCCAGTGTTCCAGTGTTGCACCGAACACACAGGAGGGTCATTTAGGACAACAGAGGAGCCAACGAAGAAAGCTGAGAATCTAAACGCAGAGAGAAAGACAGGCTTGAGAGATCCTCCTAAGCTCTGTGCTAATCTGAGAAGCAGAAAGTCGGTGTAAGGGCCAAATAAAGTACGGTCTGTAGTTTACTGAATATATGCTTTGGCTAATAATCCTTTTTGTCAGTGTACAGTTCATTTCACATTGTGGCTCAGTGGCAGCTGATAAAGTCTTAGACTTAAAGAAAATCAAATAGTATTGTAATGGACATATATATTTGATGCGACCCAATAGATAATTTTAATAAAGAGCCCATACCCAGATCAATAGACAGTAATTCATTCATTACAGAAGGATAATTTAATTACTTCTTCCATGTCTCATATTAAGAAAGTGCTTTAAAGGTTGTTACTATTGATCACCTACAATCAAGAGGCATTCAGGTCAACCTCATTTATTGTCACCACATCTCTTATCAGGAAAGGTACAGTTATTCTCTGCCATTTACTGGTGAAGAAGTTGAGGTTTTATAGGATGATTTTGCTAGCTAACCTGACAAGCAGGAAGCACCCGTGGTTTGCAGCGGGCATTCTTGCTCCAGAACGTAGAGTTGATACTCACCGCATAGTGCAATTTCTTACTATTCTTCTTTTGTACATCGAAAGGATATTTCTTTTTTGATGCAGATAAAATTCTGGGCAGAGCGCCAGGACTTTAGTTTGTGACAGTGCCTCGTCTCTTCTCATCCAGACAGCCTCTCTTTCTTCCTGAGCTATTGATGAGAGAGAACGCTGTCGTTGGTTTTATAGCTGGTGAGCACTGAATAAGATATTCTCAGGTATAGACTTGTGCTTTATCACCAAAGGGAAGTGACTGCAGCCACCGTAGTTGAGTATGTGAGCTCTGCTTTAGAGTCCTGTCATCTGTCAAGTCGAGTAGTGATTTTTCAGTTTCTTTAGAATTTCCATAACAGTGGGCTATGAAAGTCACAATTCCACTGCTGTCAGTCAGTGAAAGATTGCTGGACAGAAACTTCCTGAATGCATCTGGCTACACTTTCCTTGCTGACTGTGCCTCTTAATGCTGAATACTTCTAAGACAAAGAATGTCTTGTGAGAAAACTTAAGTTATTTTAGTAAAGCTTACTAACACATTTTCTTAGACAGTCGTCAATTTGCCCAGTGAACATATGATCAGCATTTTAGACACTGGTAGTGCTTTGGGCTGAAAATGATATTAACAGGGAGCAATCAATCATTCATTCATTCACTCTTTCACTCATTCATTCATTCATCAATGTGTCTGACTTGAATTCAAGATCTCATTATCATACTGGACTGTTCTTGTCTAACTGCTGCCTTTTCTGAGTGATTACCTGCCACATAATTTGCTGTTTTAGATTCCACCCCTGAATACAGTTATGGTTTGGGATGAACTCGCCTTATACTTACACCAGTACTTTATCTTCCCAATTCATACATGTAGCCTTTCAGATTCTCCCAAAGCCAAGGAACTGGGCCTCGTTCATTCTAAGGGATTTGTAGTTCTATTACTGATGGTCTAATAAGTCAGTCTGCAGCTAGTGCTAAGATAGTTCTTCCTACAGCTGAGAAAGGGAAAATGTTAAAAAAAAAATGACCTTTCATGTAAATTTGACTTTGCTCTCAAAGTTCTAACAATTTTAATTAAAGATGAAAAAGCAAAAGAAGTATGTATGTGTAAAAATAAGCCTTTTTATTTTATTCATTTTTTGCCATGAAGTTGCATCTTAGCTTTATTGTCTCACCTACATCCTTTTCATTTATATATGCTTTCATTTTCTGCTTTTGTTTTTTATTTTTATTTTTTTTAATATTAGTTACAGTTTATTAACTTTGTATCCCAGCTGTATCTAGCTCCCTCATTCCCTCCCATTCCCACCCTCCCTTCCTCATCTTCTCCCTACTGCTTTCCAAGTCCACTGATAGGGGAGGACCTTCTCCCCTTTCATCTGACCCTAGCGTATCAGGTATCTTCAGGCCTGGTGGCAAAGTCCTCCTCTATGGCCTAGCTCCTCCTTCGGGTGTGTGTGTGTGTGGGGGGGGTCAAAGAGCCAACCATTGAGTTCATGTAAGAAATAGTCCTTGTTCCCCTTACTAGGGTACCCACTTGGATACTGAGCTATCACGGGCTACATCTGAGCAGGGGTTCTAAGTTATATCCATATATGGTCCTTGTTTGGAGATACAGTCTCACAAAAGACCCCTGTGCCCAGATATATTTTGTCCTTGTGGAGCTCCTATCTTCTCCAGGTCATGGTAACTCCCCCTTCTTTCATATGATTCCCTGCACTCTGCCGAACGTTTGGTTATGAGTCTTAGCATCTGCTTTGATACACTGCTAGGTAGAGTCTTGCAGTAGACTTCTGTTCTGTTACTTGTTTTCTCTTATGTCCAATGCCCATTCCATTTGTCTTTCTAAGTGAGGATTGATCATCTTACCCCAGGTCTCCTTTCTTGTTTATCTTCTTTAGAATGTGGAGGTCACAGGAGGAAGTAGGCCAAAGGGGTTGTATTTTGAGGGCAATATTCAGATCCTGTCTTATTTCTTTGCTTCCCAGAGGCCATAGGCTGCCAGGTTTTGTATTCCCAGAGTGTTTTGTAGCACTTCCTTGCTAAAGGTCTAAACACAATAGAGTTAACTAATATGGTCAGAAACATCCAGAACTGTCAGCCAAAGTAAGCTTTTCCACTTCTTAAGTTAAACTTGGAGAGTTCATTTTATTTATTCATCTATCTATCTATCTATCTATCTATCTATCTATCTATCTATCTATCTATCTATTCATTATTTAGTAACCATAGCAAAAGGATTAACACATAATAAATGCAATCAGTGTTATTGTTTACTTCTCATGTGTCATGTTTTTCAGCACCTCCCTGCCTTTGCTGGGTGTTGTCCTGGTTCATTGTCTGCATTCCTGGTACTCATAAGCATCATGGTAGCCACGTGTGCATGTGTTTATATCTGTGTGCTAATGTCTAGAATGTCTAACTGAAAAAGTACATTAACAAAGGGTGAATGGTCTCAAAACTTGTTGTCCTTGTAAATACAAATCATAATAGTGACACAATTCTACAACGCTTTAATTTAATTGTCTTAGCTGCATCTCTCCTGAGATGGTAAATAACATATCTCTCATCAGACTTACTAGAGAGACAGGGTTCCATAACCCTCTTTTGAATCCTTCACAGCCTGAGGTAAGTACAGATTCCTTCTTTCTGGCATATACATGAAGCAAGGGAACTAATGCATAGTGTCCTAGTGGGTAACGTAAGTCTCACAGAACTCTCCAGCCCAGCACAAGTTCACCACACACTTGTGGTTTGATTGATACTTCTCCATTTGGTTTTAGTAAGAATATAGTTGAAGAGGGTGGTGCATGTCTCAAATCCTCACACACAAGTTCTAGGCAAGCACAAGCCACACAGAGAACCATGTCTCACCCTAGAACTCATTGGTACAGGAGAAAACGTCCTGAACAGAACACCAACAGCACAGGCTCTAAGAGCAACAATCAATAAATGGGACCTCATGAAACTGAAAAGCTTCTGTAAAGCAAAGGACACTGCAACTTCAAACAAAGCAACTGCCTACAGATTGGGAAAGAATCTTCACCAACCCTTTATCTGACAGAGGACTCATATCCAATATATATAAAGAACTAAACAAGCTGAAAAGCAACAAACCAAGTAATCCACTTAAAAAATGGGGAACAGAGCTAAAGAGAAAATTCTCTGTAGAGGAATATAAAATGGCAGAGAAGCACTTAAGGAAATGCTCAACCTCATTAGCCATTAGGGAAATGCAAATCAAAACAATCCTGAGATTTCACCTTACACCCATCAGAATGGCCAAGATGAAAAACTCAAGGGACAACACATACTGGAGAGGTGGTGGAGAAAGGGGAACCCTTCTCCACTGCTGGTGGGAATGTAAACTGGTACAACCACTCTGGAAATCAATCTGGTGCTTTCTCAGACAACTAGGAATAGCGCTTCCTCAAGATCCAGCCATACCACTCCTAGGCATATACCCAAAAGAGGCTCAAGTACACAAAAAGGACATTTGCTCAACCATGTTTGTAGCAGCTTTATTTGTAATAGCCAGAAGCTGGAAACAACCCAGATGCCCCTCAACTGAAGAATGGATGAAGAAATTGTGGTACATCTACACAATGGAGTATTATTCAGCAATGAAAAATAAGGAAATCATGAAATTTGCAGGTAAATGGTGGTACCTGGAAAGGATCATCCTGAGTGAGTTGTCCCAGAAGCGAAAAGACACGCATAGTATATACTCACTCATATAAACATACAACATAGAATAAACCCACTAAAATCTGTACATCTAAGCAAACTAAGCAAAAGAGAGGACCCTAACTAAAATGTTCAATCCCCATCCTGAAAGGCAAAGAGGATGGACATCAGAAGAAAAAGAAAATAGGAAACAACCTTGGAACCTGCCACAGAGGGCGTCTGAAAGCCTCTGCAGTATAGACTGTCAAAGCAGATGCTGAGCCTGATGGAGAACTGATGGGCAGAGTGAATGGAATTTTATGTAAGAAGTGGGAAATAGTAAGAGCTGGAGGGGACGGGAACTCTGAAAGCAGAGCAACAGAACAAGATAATTTGAACACAGGGAACTTCCCAGAGACTCATACTCAACCAAGGACTATAACCAAGGACTATTCATGGAGATAACTGGAACCCCTGCACAGAGGTAGCCCATGGCAGTTCAGTGTCCAAGTGGGTTACATAGTAATGGGAGGAGGGACTGCCTCTGACATAATCTGATTGGCCTGCTCTTTGATCACCTCCCCCTGAGGGGGGAGCAGCCTTACCAGGCCACAGTAGAGGACAATGCAGCCACTTTTGATGAGAACTGATAGACTAAGATCAGAAAGGAGAGGAGAACTTCCCCTATCAGTGGACTTGGGGAGTGGCATGCATGCAGAAAGGGGAGGGAGGGTGGGATCGGGAGGGGAGGAGGGAGGGGCTTATGGGGGGATACAAAATGGATAGAATGTAATTAATAAAAAATTAAAAAAAAGAAACAATCTAAATCTAAATAGTGTCTTTGATAGTGCATTTTTATGTTTGTCTTGAGATTTGGTAAATAATTGATTTTCTACTCTATAGGAGCTGTGGCACGTATATACATGTCCTGTTAATTTACTCCTTCATAGAAGTTTAATGCATGCATCTTTTTTCTATTCTAGTGGTTCCTGATCCAGCAGGCTTATGAGTTGACTTTTCATAGAATTATGACGAGGCTACCATTGCTGATCGCCTCCTTGCCGAGAAAGTAGGATTTAAGACTGAGTGTGAACAGTTGGGAGACAACTGAAGTGTAGGCCTGATTGTAGGGTGCTCCTGGTCTGAAAGGAGATCAACTTGACTGGAGTGGAGCACCAGGAAGACATTAGGAGCAATCCTTCTTGTCACTGCAGCTGACAACCCACAGTGCAAACTGAATAGGAGGGGAATGCCTCACTCCTGACGCTGCAGTAGCTCACAAGGGCACTGATGATAACAGCAATTTTACCACTTAACTACCTTGGATGCCAGTTGTGTGAAATTGAAACTTTTACCCATAATCACAGATCAACATATTTAAGACCATAAAAGTTCTAAAGAGTTCACTTATTCTAGGCCTCTGTCCTCAGACAGCCTGATACTGTCGTCCTGTGAAGAAAACATAACAGAAGCTAAGAGCTAGCAGAAGCCCCAGCCATCAAGGTGGCAGACAGTCTAAAGTGCAGAAGCAAGTGGCGTATTATGTGAGTGCCTCAAACAGGCAGATTCACATTTACCACCACTGTAAGCCTAAAAAGGTGATTCTGTATCTATTCTGCTACCATAAAGCATTTGAAATGTTACTTTCTGATTCAAGTAGCGAGTGGAACATATTGAGAGCTTAGATATTGTTTGTAAATAAAAGTCTGAATCCCAGAAAATGTGAATAAGAGAAAACTCTCTTAAACTTTATGATTGCTGTTCTTTGTAGCTGAGTTTTTCTGATCAAAAATTGCCTGTGCATTTTAAATGATATTTATTGTTTGCTTACCCAGCGAGAGCCTGAGAAAGAATCATACTTTGAATAAATGAGCTAAAGAGATTAATCTCATATATCAATGCTTGTCAATGATGCTTGATCAATCGCTAACAGCAAAAGAATGACAGCCTCAGCCTTGTTTATTGTGTGGAGAGAGGATAACAGAAACCTGCTAATGGGAGGTTGTAGTTATGCAGTTATTTATGGCAGATCATGCTGATCTTTAGCGTGATTAGAAACACCATTATGTATTAGATGCCATTCATTTCATTTCTCTTAGAGTGCACTGAGGACCCAAGGAATATATATCATGTCAGCATGCAGTATGTATGGCACCTGAGCCGGTTAGAACCTGCAACAGAGTGTACTTCTAGAAGAGAATATTCTTAAATATTCTTAACAGTAAGAATGTGACTCTTCAGGAGAACACCCTTGCTAATTGTGCAATCACACTGCAGTGGTCATCACGCCCAGCTTTCACACTCTCAAGAAGGTACTGTACAGGAATAATAGCATCTATCTTTCTGAAGTCTGTCTGACCTGCCTTTGAATTTCCTTTATCTTCTTTCCTCTTTCCCTCTTTCTTTCAGTCCTTCACTCAGTCTCTGCTTCAGTTCCTTTATTGTTCCATTCCTTTAACTCTCACCCTTTCTCTATCCCTAATTTTTAATATAATTTCCAGTGTGCCAACTCATTAAGAAGCCAAAGCATATTAATTAAGCATTCGGTGTTTAATGCCCACCTTCAAATAAAATGCGGGGTAGTTATGTACCACAGGTAGTTGTAAGACTTGCCATAAATTGTTCAATATCCTTGAATACTTAGTAGTGGGTCAGAGGTTAATGAGATTTAGACTAGAGGTTACTGGCATTTGTTCTGATCTAAAATTCTTTGCTTGGAAAGAAGAAACGTCTCAAAACCTACTCCCTCTTCCCGTGCCAATCATTCTCAAAAAAATGTAGAGTAAAGGTGAGGGGAATAAATACCCTATCTTCTAAGCTTAAAGCATAATATCATGAGACTCATCTGTCAGTAGCCTCTGTGAAAGAGAGAAACCTGGCATGAAATCCATCTTTCTCTTCAGAAGCAATGCTGTAGACTGAGAAGCATTTTGTTTCCATACCCCCAGCTGTAATTTTAGAGGACAGAAGTATACCCTGGCTGTTTTCTGCCCTTGATACGGTGAGCAAGGCTGCTTTAGAGCAGAGCTCATTATCAGAAAGCCCACTTTTCACTCATAAAGCTATATCCTCCACCATCCATAAAAAAGCTGGGATCTTGGAGCCCATCTGCTTTTCTTACTTGGTTCAGAGCTCAGGTGGGGAAGATCAGTGATATTTATTGTGCCACTGTGAATCCCATTAAATGATAATTATTGTTTCATTGGGACTCTTTTATAGAATATAATTTTTAAAAATGCCACTTGAACCTAATGACTGCAGATGCTGGCATAGCGGAAGCAATCTGGGGTCACAGGCCTCTCGTTCTCTGTGAGACAGCCCATTGCAGAATGATCCCTTCTTCCCTAAAGAGGCTATGAAGATGGTGAGGAAGCTGCTCCTGTATGTTTTTTTTTTCTCATTTCCTTACTTAGAAATTAATGGCTTTGTTCCAAAGGAGTTGTCAAATTTTCCTACTCATTTTCTTAATTACCTTTCTTCGTGGAGTAATTGCAATTTGGATATATAATCTTTTTAATTTTGCCAGAGTTTACTACACCCTTGTGAAAGAAGATATGTTCATTTTCAGATTATAAACCCACTAGGACAATGGAAGTGGCATTCCTAACGTTACCAAGCAATCTCACGAATTAGCTGGGGGGTGGAGGAGTGCAAGCAGACTAAACTAGAGGCTCTGTCCTAAGGGAAACTGACCTGGACACTATTAGCTTGAAAATATTGGGCAGACATTGTTGTGCTTATTAGAATGGAATTTTGGAGGCCATTCACGTGATAGCATAGCCTTCTGGCTTAAAGCTTTACCTGCCTGGGAGTCCTATCGGTAGTCCTAGAGAAACAAACAAACAAAACAAAACAAAACAAAAACACCTTCAAAGTCATTAAACTTCACTGTATCTGATATAAAATTTGAAACTATATCTTCTGATCTTTATCATCGTGTGATAGTAAAAGCACCCTGTGATAAATTAGGAGAGAAAACTTACAGTTTCCCAGTTATCATATAAAGTTATTGCGAAAATTCAGTTATAAACACCTACATTTTAAGAGTAATATTGAAATAGAAATACACATCAAATTCATCCAAATTCATGACTTCCTATTTATCTCATTGAATTGACTATGATATCAGCTGTGAAATTAGTTGCTCTTGGTGTACTTTTATGGTGGAAATCTATAATGGAGGTGATATGACATCCCTTACCCCAAACACAACATTTAGTGGTCTCGTATTAGAGATTTGATTCAGCTGTGGCACAACTCTTTATAGCAAGAAAACCAGCAGATTCAGGACATTTCTTTGTTGATTAACTAGACTTAAATAAATAATGGGAAACATTTTGTAACGTAGATTAAATTTTAAAATGTTTCTTTTCTGTGTCTTCCATTTTGACTAGTAGCCCAAGCTAATGAAAGACAGTATCAAAAAAAAAAAAAAATTACTCAGTTTTTGCTCTTGCTGAAGAGCTTGCTTATGGCATAGTGGGTGGCTTACTCTCCAACATTAGTCTCCATTATTTATCCTTAATTTTATTAATGTGAATTTAAACATCAATCAACATTTCTGTTAAAAATATATTTTCTGGGACTGGAGAGATGGCTCAGTGGTTAAGAGCACTGTCTGCTTTTCCAAAGGACCCGGGTTCAATTCCCACCACACACATGGCAGCTCACAACTGTCTGTAATGCCAATTCCAAGAGATCTGACACCTTCACACTGATGCACATAAAAGAAAAATTAATTAAAAATTAAAAAAATAAGTTTTCTAATTGAAACTGAATTTCACCTGTGGTTGTAAGGGGTCAGCTTGTGGGGTTACTGTTGGTTTGTTTATTTCATTATTTTTACTTTTCTACTAGCAATACATTACAGACAGTATAATATTAATAAAATAACCTATAGAAACATGATGATCCCCACACAGAGAATTGTATGTAATGTGTGAGATAAGTAATAGTTGCACCCAGATGTTATGATTTAGTTCTCAGCACTTCTAGCTATAAAATAATATGAGTAAAAATGACCATTAGGGTGATTAGAGAACTTATTAGGAGGAAATGCTCATTCTGGGTAAGGTACACTCACTGAGACACAAACCTGAGGAGACACTGAGGAAGAAATCCAGCCTAGTCACCCAGGAAGATTAGAGAGATACAGCCATTACCAAGACACCTGCAGCTACCAAAAACTAGATGAGACAAGAAACAGATAGTTCCTCAGACAATCTACTCTACCGTCCTCTAAGCTCCTTTCCTCTAAGCTACTGTACTGTACTTTGATAACTTGCTTGTTTGAGCACTTGCTTGTGCTCCATCACCCGTGGGCCTGAGGCGTGAGTGCACAGACTAAGAATCCTTGCTTCCCTGGTTAAGCTACTAAACATTTGGTGTGACATTTTGCTTTCTGCCGCCTTCCATCATATCTCTTTCCCCTGAAATGTTCTTTTCTATCACTGTCCAGTTAGCAAATCTACTGCCCTTTATGGCTGAGAGCATCTCAGATTATTAGTTTGTGACTTCTGTATCATTTCTTTTTCTACATTATTGCTATTCTCAGTAATGCCATGCCTTGGAATTTCGAAGGCCTTGCCTAGTCTTCAGACTGGAATGATTCAGTGATTTGAAGGTGTTTGCTTTCCCTATGACTCTATTGCCTTCCTGTCATGGTTTACCTCTATAGCTTTTTAGTCTATGTCCCAGTATAGCTCTCTATTCCAGCTGTCTTGGTGATGTATTATTGAATTTGGTTTCTCCTGTGCTGTCATGTATCACTTTATTGACCTTACTGATGAAAGAGCTACTTGTGAAAGGAGGAATTTTCAAATTAGATTAATATTCTCTAATATAAAATCCCAGTGTGCTAAAAACTTTATTGTTACCAAAGGCAGAGAAAAGACAATTCCAGAACTTAGTCAAGATCTGTTGAGTACAATCAGAACTCCTGTGTTTGCAACTAGTTAAAGGGGCAGGGAGGAGATGAGGGAGGGATGGTGGGATTGGGAGTGAATGAGGGAGGGGATTATGGCTGGGATACAAAGTAAATAACCTGTGATTAATATAAAAAATAAATATTATTATTAAAAGAACCCAAGAACCAAACTAAAACAGTTTAACCCCCAGTTTCCTCAGTCTTCCTTCAGTAGTTAGTAGAACCATGTGTGTCCTTAATTCATGTAGATCTTCTATTTGTAGTAATTTCTTTCTTTTTTTAAAGTTTTTATTAATTACAGTTTATTCACTTTGTATCCCCCCATAAACCCCTCCCTCCTCCCCTCCTAATCCCATCTTTCCTCCCCCTTCTCCACGCATGCCTCTCCCCAAGTCCACTGATAGAGGAGGTCCTTCTCTCCTTCCTTCTGATTCTAGTCTATCAGATATCATCAGGAGTGGCTGCATTGACTAATTTCAATGTAGTAAATGTTATACATTCACTTACAAGTAAACCTTAAGAAAAAGTTTTAAAACTATGGTTCTTGACTCCATATGGGAAGATGGAAATGGACATTAGCAATAGGAAAGTCTAAACATTTGGCAGTATGAAAGTTTTCTGGAAGTGTAAGTGTCTTAGTTAAGGCTCCATTGCTGTGAAGAGACACCATGACCAAGACATTTTTTTTTTTTTAAAGAAAAACATTTAATTGGAGCTGGCTTAAAATTTCAGAGATTTAGTCCATTATCATCATGGTGGGACACATGGCAGCATGTAGGCAGACAAGGTGTTGAAGGAGCCGAGAATTCTCCATTTTGATCTGAAGGCAGCCAGGAGGAGACTGGATTTATTTACACTGGGTGTAGCTTGAGCTGAAAGCCCCACCTCCACAGTGACACACTTAACTCTAACAAGGCCAGACCTTCTCTGATAAGGCCAGACCTCCTAATAGTACCACTTATGGCCAAGCTTTCAAACACGTGAATCTCTGGGGGGCCAAACTCATTCAAACCACCAATGTAACTTTGAAGGTTTACAGTCTCTTCTGACTTCTGCTGCTTCATTTCCAGCTCCTGGTACTCTACCCACTGCTTGCTGCCATGCCCTCTTGGCATGTTGTACTCTTATCCTTCTGGAATCATAGGCCAAAATAAAATCTTTATTTTTCAAGTCACTATTGGTAGTGATGTTTATCATTACAACAGAAAAAGTGACCAATTCAGTCCTTCTGCTCTACTGCTTATTCTGCCAAGCTTTAATTCTTCACATAAAATTCAATAAGCACATCCATTTAATTCATAAGGAAATGCTATTTTGTTTTTAATAAATTATAAAATTATTTGCAGAGCAAAGATGTTATACAGTAAATTCCTTTGGACAAATTATTATCTGTAAAAGTCTGATTCCTATGCCTATTTTCCATACCTATATAAATGAAAGTCATATAAAAATTTCTTTGTCAAAAAGGGGTGACCAGTCAAAACAGCTTAAGGTTTCTTTTTAAAACCACACTGTTTGATTGACGCTCTAGGAGGCTTCCTTCACCATGTGGACATTCTCATGGCTCCTCACACAGTGCTCTAAACTTCTAGGTCCTGTGGACGTCTGCTATTTATAAAAGTCCCTCTGATTGTGCTCCATCATTTAATCTCTCTGTAACCGCTTCCTCGCTTACTTCCAAATGAATGTGTTTAAGTTTTTTCAGCAGTAGAAAACATGCTCCTTTCAGTTCGTAGTTTGGTAATTTTCATCCCAAAGGCAAGAAAAGCAACACTTTAAGAAATTTACCACTTCCTGATTGTGCTTTTCAATTCACAGATCAGTTTGCAGTTAGATTTAATGATGTTTTCCCCTTATGTTTCCTGTGATTTTGAACTCTGTAATTTCTAGAAAGTATTGTTCTGTTGTTTCTCATTTGTGTGTATAGTGTTCCCTTCCAGAACATGAAATTACCATTTTAACTTCATCTTTTGACTTTGTGCTGCGTAATTTTAGCTTTATTGCACTGTTTTCCAGGATGAGGTTTAGTGGGGTATGAGCTGTGTAGTAGGATACTGTCATGGCAGGACCTTTGCTCATAATCATCCTATTGCTAGAGGAATGATTTATAGAGTGGCACTACTGAGGCATAATGGAAATGTTTCACACTGCACAGGTTAACCTGTGAGATATTTACATGTTAATACACATGTGAACATTTTTTATCTCTATATCTTCCTCTCTCTCTCTGTCAATCTACCTACCTACCTACCTACCTACCTATCTACCTACCTAGCATTCATCTGTAACATCTGTGTCTAGGGAGATCTGGGAAAACATCACTACAGTCAGAATGGTGACTATCTTAACTATCCCGGGCTTTTATTCCTTTCACTTTTTAGTCCTTCTATTTTTTCCTTGAGTCATTCTGAATTTTCAGATAACTGTGAAACTGCTTTAGTTTATCAAAATTAGCACAACGTTTTCTAGTGTTTTAGGAAAGTGTCTGCCGCCAAAATGCTTTCCTGGATGGATATGTAAAGACTACCTGAATAAAGTCCTCATTCTTCCTTTGTTTAAGAGGATACACCATTTTTGAGCCAGCACAGTGCTCTCTTTATTTGATGCAAATGATAACCATTTACCATATTTTAACACGTGCTTATTCTTGTTGACGTAATTTTTCATCAAAAGGATGACACACTGTGTTCAGTTACTCTATTTCAGTCTTCCAGCTTTGTTAGTCTTAATTTTTATGTAAGGAATCAACTTTTTTCTTTTGCTTCAAGAAATATAATCTTTGTGGATTTTTCTTTTTTATATTTTTATGTTAATTACAGTTTATTCACTTTGTATCCTAGCTGTAGCCCCCTCTCTCATTACCTTCCAATCTCATCCTCCCTCCCTCATTTCCTTCCATGACCTTCTTCAAGTCCATTGATAGTGGAGGTCTTCCTCCCATTCCATCTGGCCCTAGCCTGCCCCATCTCATTAAGGCTGCCTGTATTGTCTTTTTCTGTGGCCTGGTAAGGCTCCTCCCCCATCAGGGGGAGGTGATCAAAGATCCTGTCACTGAGTTCATGTCAGAGACAGTCCTTGTTCCCATTACCAGTGGTCCCCCTTGGACACTGTGCTGCCATGAGCTACATCTGTGCAGGGGTTCTAGGTTATCTCCATTCATGGTCCTTGGTTGGAGTATCAGTCTCAGAAAAGATCCCTGTGCCCAGATATTTTCATTCTGTTGCTCTCCTTGTGGAGCTCCTGTCCTCTCCATGTCTTTCTATCTCCTCCTTCTTTCATAAGATTACCTACACTCTGCCCAAAGTTTGGCTATGAGTCTCAGCATCTGCTTTGATACCCTGCTGGATAGAGTCTTTCAGAGGCCCTCTGTGGTAGGCCCCTGTCCTGGTCCCTGTTTTCTTCTTCTTCAAATGTCCATCCCATTTGTCTTTCTGAGTGAGGATTGATCATCTTCTTCTTCTTCTTCAAATGTCCATCCCGTTTGTCTTTCTGAGTGAGGATTGATCATCTTACCCAGGGTCCTCCTTCTTGCTTAGCTTCTTTAGGTGTATAGATTTTAGCATGTTTATTTTATATTATATGTCTAATATCCACTTATATACAATGTATGTTTTTCAATTCTACTTTTAAAGTAAAATTTAAAAAGGAGTTTATTCTGGACCTGATGTGAATGACTCTGGATGAGGATTCAAGTACCCATGAATCAGCTGTGCCATGTCTAGGAGCAAGTTATATGAACTTCCATAGTCATAGAACATAACACATCCATGAATCTTTGTATTTACCTAATTCATTGGTTGGGTATCAGTTTGTTAGACCTTTGCTATAGCAGACTCAGGAAAATCTCTTTCTTAGGATTCATATACTGTTGCATTATTAGGTTTCTGGAAGCTTCAGGTCTGTTGAAATTAGAAATATAATCCAAGAATTTTATCTAGATCTCATGAAGACATATGTCAAACATTGAAGCTATTGGTAAATGGCTGCTTCAAGGAATCAAGGATGATTCAATATGACTTTTGTTGTTTATTTGCATCTGTCTACTTTTCATAATTATCATATTCTATTCTCTGACAGAACTTTACTTCACAGTATCATATTAACTGTTTTGAGGCCTTTGCCTCAAACTAAGTGGTTTGCTCATTGATCTCTACACAATAATTTTATGATATTTTGCATAAGATAACTATAAGTTCATAAATCAAAGTGGAAAGCACTGTTGTGGAAACAAATTGTGTTCCTCTTAGTTATGAACATGGGCTGTTTCCCCATTTGTTTAGTATATTTTAAATTTATTTCAGCAAACTTCGGTCACACCCCTCCTCTTAAGAATTTTGTCAGACTCTAACAGTTTGAAGATGTAAGTGGTATTGTACTTGACTTTGCTGTATGTCTTAGTTAGGGTTACCATTGCTGTGATGAAACACCACATCCAAAGCAACTTGAGGAACAAAGGGTTTATTTGGCTTACACTTCCACATCCTGGTCATCTCTGAAAGAAGTCAGGACAAGAACTCAAATAGGGCAGGAACCTGGAGGCTGAAGCTGATGCAGAGACCATGGAGACATGTCACTAACTGGCTGTCCCTTCATGGTTTGCTCAGTCTGCTATCTCAGACCACCAGGCCAAAGCTGGTACCACCATCAAAGGGCTGGAACCTCCACAGCTAATCACTAATTACAAAGTGTTTTCCAGGCTTGCCTACAGCCCATTCCTGTGGAGGCATTTGCTTAATTGCGGTTCCCTGGTCTCAAATGACTTTAGATTGTGTCAAGTTGACATAAAGCTATGTGTTTCATCACATTTAGCCTGAACATGCTTCAAGTTAAGTACAAATTACTTATTATTTGCAAGAATTTATTTTGGCAGTTACATTTTCTTCCTATATTATTATACCTTCTATGGGCAAAGACAAGCTCATTTTACCTTTTCTGTCTCTCCCTTAGTTTTGATGTTTCACTGAGACATGTTTATATATTATAGTAGGTATTGTACATATTACTTTTGTTTGTACTGAGAATTTTGCGTATCTGAATGCATTCTTGAAGGTGTGTTTTGCATGCTCTAGTTACTTAGAAATTTTTTTTTTATATATTTAGCTATTTGTTCTTAGTATGGAGATTATTCTGCCATTGTAAGGTAAATTTGGACCAGAACTTAGTCTTATATGAACTTCCCCAACCGCTTGACATTTTTTGGATTAGGATTTTCACTCAGTTTTATGAACAGCCCTAGTCAAGCCTCTGACACATGCCCTCATCACTGTGCATGGGATCTCAGATTCAGCACTGTAGTCATTTTAACTGGTAATTGAGTGTTGTGGGGAACCTTTGCCATGTATTGTACAATGTCAAGTAGCACCATTCATCCGTGTCTATTCGTCATATTTCCAAATATATCTCAAGGGAAAAAAAACTGCTCCTGATAGAAGCTACTACTCTAATGTTTTAATAGCCCTCCTTTTTCCCTAGTATTTTTCTTCCATGCCCTGTTGGTTCATCTGCCCCTTCAGGGTTAAGGGGAATCTCTGAAGGTATCTGGAGTGCCTTTATATGCACCCATCTATTTGTTTCCTTGTCCTATAGATTCTAGCCATACTTTCTGTTTTACCTCCTGCCTGGGTCCCTGCTCTATACCCCAAAATTACAGAATGTGCTGCCTTTCCTGGGTTTATCCATCCTGTGCTACACCCTAAAAGCTTGCAGTAGGGCTTAGCTCATTTATTTTCATCTTTATTCATCACTCTATAGGTTCCTATAGATGAGGAATGGGAGAGCATTGCCGATACCCCAAACATATCTCACCCCACTTCCCTTCATTCTCCACTCTCAATTTTTTTCTCAGAGAAGGGGAGGCCTCAAAAGGATAACCACCCACCCAAGGCACCTCAAGGCACAGTAGGAATAAGCATATCCTCTCCTTCTGTGGCCTGACAAGGTAGCCCAGGTAGGGGAAAAGGATGCAGTGGCAGGCTACAGAGTCAGAGACAGCCCCTCCTTCCATTATTAGGAGACCGACAGGTTGACTATGCTGCATATCTGATACATATGTATAGGGGTCTAGGTCCAGGTCTTCTTGTAGTATCCTTGGCCCCTCCAGTTTGGCTCTCGCTATCCTTCCTCCCACCCTTCCTCAGAACTCCTTCAGCTTGGGCTATTTTTTCACTGTGTATCTCTGCATCTGTTTCCATCCAATGCTAGATGATGCCTCTCAGAAGACAGTTATGCAAAGTTCCTGTCTGCAGTCATAACAGTGTATCATTAATAGTGACAGAGGTTGGCTCTCTCCCATGGAATAAGTCTAAGTTGGGAAAGTCACTGGTTTGCAATTCTCTGAGTATCTGCTCCACCTTTATCCCTATATTTTTTGTAGGCAAGACAAATTTTGGGTTGAAGGTTTTGGGTGGATTGGCATCCTTCTCTCTCTACTGTAAGTCCTACCTGGCTACAGGGAATGGAGACATCAGACTCCATATTTCTCACTGTTAGGGTCTCCCCCATAGACTCGCTGAAGCAGGAGATGGGGAAATGGGTGAGAGGGACATCAGGGGAAGACTGGGAGGAGTGAAGGGGCTAGGATTAGACCATAAAGTGATTAAACAAATAAATACATGATAAAATGTTGTATTTCTTTCAGATAAGAGAATAAATCTAGTTCCTGTTACTTAATATCACCAATAAGTAGAGTTCTTATGAATGTAGTCATGGAGATATTATGAAATTAAACATGTGTGAATGAGAGTTGTGGGAAAAAGGGAAAGGAAGAGATAAACTCATTTTACATTGTTGTTCTAGCATCTTTAAAAAGCCTTGGTTTTACTTTTTTTCTTGGTTGGCTCTCTTCATTTAGGAGAGGATAAAACATAGTGCTGTAGCATTTGTTTTAATTATGTGAATATCTTATTTATTAAAATATTTATCCAAGGACAATAAAGCTACAAACTTTTCTTATTTTAAAATAAAACCCAAGAACCTACTTATTCTAACCTACTTGCTAGAGTAACTGTGGTTTCCAATATTATTTACCTTATGCATAGCAATAAGATAAGGAAAAGTAAATAACAATCAAAGGTCGGTAGTGAGCCTGTGTTAGGTTCAGCATCCAGAATCAGAAGGAGAATTATCAGATCTGAAGCAAGTATTTGCAACTGATACACATTATTTTTCCCACGTCAATAAATACATGTGCATATTCCTTTCTTTTGTAACAACTAACCTTTCTAGTATCTTCTAGTACACTTTTGAGTCACTTATTTCTTGGCTTTTTCTATTTACTCTTGATAATTTTAAAACTCGGCCCTATGCTGCCTGAGTGGGCATCACTAGATAATCTTTTTGCTTTTGTCAAGCTCCAAGATGGTACTCCTCTATTGAAACTTAACATCAAGGTTTTCTAAGAAGAAACTACTTCGATGCAACAAACAAATCTGTATGCTTTTGTAAGTAGCAGTTAAACATTTTTATTTTATTTTTTCACTGTCTGACTCACAGTGTTTGTGCTTCAGCAGTGATTCTTGGATGTTTACTATGCTCCAGCCGTCATTTCCTAGAAGTGTGGCAAAATCTTCAGTGAACTTTGTCATGTCACAACATGATAATAAGGCTTTGGGAGCACGGGAAGATTTTTGTGGCGTTGGAGACACCCCGTCTAAATAGATTCTTTTTTCTTCTTTTTCCTTTTCCTTTTTTTTTTTTTTTAAATTCACTTACATCCAGTTGCAGGCCCATACCCCCTCCACTCTCAGTCCCACCTTCCCTTCCTGCTTCTCCTATCCTCCTTTCCTCAGAAAAGGGGAGCTCCCTCTCCCATCCAGCCCAGCTTATCAAGTTGCATCAAGATTGAGCATGTCCTCTTCCACTGTGGTCTGGCAAGGCAGTTCGAGCAGGGGAAAGTGACCAAAAAGCTGGCAAGTGATTCCATGTCTATTGTAGTCCCCACTTCCCTTACTAGAGGACCCATGTGAAGCCTAAGCTGCCCATCTGCTACATCTTTGTAGGGGGCCTAGGTCCAGTTAATGCATGGTCCTTGGTTGATGCTTCAGTCTCAGCAAGCTTCTCTGAGCCCTGGTTAGTTGGCTCTGTTGGTCTTCTTGTGGAGCTCCTGTCATCTCCAGGTCCTTTGCTATTTCATCTCACTTTCCACAAGATGCCTTACTCATAACATTTGTTTTGAGGCTCTGTTGGGTAGAGCCTCTCAGAGGATAACTCTGTCAGGCTCCTGTCTGCAAGTTTAGCAGAGTATTGTTCATAGTGTCAGGGCTGGCACTCTCTGATAGTGTGATTCTTTGGTTGGGCCAGGTGTTGGTTGGAATTCTCTCAATTTCTGGTCTATCTTTATCCCTGCTCACCTTTTAGGAAGGATAACATGGTATGTACTCACTTATAAGTGGATTTTAGCCATACAGTACAAGATAAATATACTAAGAGACACAGACCCAAAAGAAAATTAACAAAGAGGATCCAAGGGATGATGCATAAATCTCACTCGGAAGGGGGGATAGAGGTAGTGACTAAAGAGAGGACACAAGGTAGAAGAGGGGGCATAGAGAGTTAAGAGGGTAGAGATCAGACCTAAGGAGAGCAAAGGTGAGAAGACAGAAGACCTGTAGAAAAAAAAAAAAAAGAATCAGAGAGAGAGGGTATCTCTGTGACAAGCTGGAGATCCGAGTAAGGTTAGGCTCCTGGGGGGAGGTGAGGTGTACTCAAGCAGTGCCTCCTAGTAGCAGGAGCCATAGAGACTGAAAAAGACACCCACTTATGAGACTAGTCGCTTAGCAGAGGGAAGGAGCACCAACCCACCCACAAAAACTTTGATCGTCTAAATAGTTTTATGCTGCTTACTATAGTGAATAGAAACTTGTGGGGACCCTAATTAAGTGAAAAAAAAAAACACGTCTAAAATGATACACAATGTTTTATCTTTGTAAAAAAAAATACACAGAATGGCTTACGATTTTTTCAATTTAAAATTTTTCCTTTGGAAATGAAAAACCAGATTTCAGAATGGACTGAACCATTTTAGAAATGGCAAGAATATAAAATTGTCCTTTATAGGAACAAGCTAAGTACACATTGCACCTACATGCAATCTGTCACCCCAGCACAGCATTTTACAGAGAACAGGATGCGCAGCTGTGTTTTCATAACACAGTGAAGTTTCACCGTCCCACACAGCACCTGGGAGCTTGTGGAGTGTGTGCAGCGTGCTCAGCCTGCGTTGGCATACCCAGGTAATTTTTTTTTTTTTCTTTAGACATGTTCCAAGTTGCTATTCCTTTATTGGAACTAAAGATCAAGAAGATAAACCACTGGCAACCTATGAAATTCTGTTCTTCTGGATCTAATTACTTTGTTCTTTTGCTTTTTATTAGTTCTGAGTTGTTTTATACGTGTTTTGATCATATTCACTCTCACTCTCTCAGCTTTTTTCAGACACACTCCACCTTTCCTTCGCATGCAACTTTGCACTGTTGCTTGTTCTTGCAGCTATTGTTCTCGCTCTCTTTCTTTTGCACAAGGCAGTTTGTGCTGCACAAATATATTTGGTTGTGTGGCCTTCCAGTGAAGTGTGATTCACTTATCAAGAACTAAGCTTTTAGAGACTACTAAACTTTCTCTCTTGTAGCTAAGAACTTCTCCTTATCCAGTTAGTGGTGGAATAGCGTATCCAACTTCCCATTCTTTACTAGGTTTAGACTGATATACAGTTTTGCATGGGTCTCACTCATGGTGTCACATTCATAGTGAGATCAGATGTGCAAGCTGCCCTGCTGTGTCCACAAAGCACTGTTTCCTAATACTCATCCCCTGCTGCTGGTACACACATTCTTTCAGCGCCTTCTTCAGCAAAGGACCCTTGCCTTTCCAGTAAGAACTGTAGTATACATGTTCTATTAATGGCTGAGAGTTTGGCAGTATTTCATTCTCTTCACCTTGGCCAGTTGATGTTCTCTGTGTTGATTATCACCTACTGCAGCAGGATGTCTCTGATGAGGTTTGAGAGATTATTTATCTATAGGCATAATGATAGGTCATTATCGGTCAGTTAAATACTATTTAGAATAATTATGCAAGAACCTTGGACTAGAAAGATGATAGACCTAGGAGAGAACCTAAGACAATTTTACTTTGTATTTTCTAACTATTTAAATATTTCACTTTTCAAGACAGACTCTCACTAAGAATCTCTGGCTGTCCTGGAACTCACCATGTGGAAGAGGTTGGTCTTAAACTCCTAGATATCGTCCTGCCTCTACCTCCCAAGTGCTGAGATTTAAGGCATATGCCACCATACTTCTTAGCAATTATTACTGTTTCAACAAAAATTTTCAACAAAAATAATTTCAAAGGAATTTTATGCTTTCTATTCCTATTGTTATTTTGATATTTTTTTATTAAATTTAAATTGGAAAGTAATTGTTTACATGAAGTAAACATTTGTTGCTGTTCTGTTTTTTGTTTGTTTGTTTTGATGTTGTTGTTTATTTGAAGGGCAGCTGTCATGAACCCCACCTGTCTTCATACTCATTGTGTATCTGAGAATAAATGTGAACACCAGACCCTTCTACCTCTACCTACCAGACACTAGGATTACAGGCATCTGCTACTACTTTTGACCAAAAAAAAAAAAAAAAAAAAAAAATATATGCAGAAACTTTGACCTTTACCTTTCTCATAGCATATATTATCACATTTATTCACTCATCCAAATTGTCATTACCTCAAATAGACAGTACTGACATCTTTTCAAAATGATTCTAATTTCTTCTGTCAACTACATTGTCCCTCAGTCTGTGTTGTTTTGGTTTACTTTACGTCATTGTTTAAAGATTCATCTCTATATATTATTATGTTATAGATAATAAATATTAATTATTAGTAGTGTGTGTGTGTGAGAGACAGACACAGAGAGAAAGAGACAGAAAGTTATGTGCACAGGTGCCCTTTGAGGCCAGAAGAGGATGTTAGATCCTCTTGAGTGGGCATTATAGAAATTTTCAGCAATCTGATGTGAGTACTGAGAACTAAACTCAGGTCATCTGAGGAAACAGCAAGTGATGAGCCACCCACCTCTCTAACCCTTGTTGTAGTTATTTAATAAATACATAAGAAGCTGACAATACTTAAAGGGAACCTATATGTTTATATTTTCACATTGCTCTTAGTAGAAAGTAAAAATGAGAAGAAAAAATTTCAGAATATTGCAACTTAAGAAAATGAGGCCCATATCAACCATACAGCTTTCCATATAATTTTAATCGAACTCATCATCATTTTTGGCATGCTTGTGAGATTCTCGCATCTAAGTTAACTTACAGAATACCTGACAGTTGACTAGCATGGAAATCCCAATGTCTCCCTGAAGTTTGGCGCCTATGAGACGGTTTTGACATATGTAACTTTCTGTGTATCCAGATGCTTTAAATATCTCATGTGACAAGTTCATGTTCTGTACTATCTCTTGTAATGATTTATGAATGTCCAAAGACAGATGGCTTTGATGATTATTGGGGAATGTGAATTCTGGATTTTGGAGTCTAGGTATCAATCAATCCTGTAGTCTGTCTTTTTAATAAAGATGACTGAATTTAACTTTAAAACTTTAAACTTTAAACTCACGATTCTCCTGCCCCAGTCTCCTCAGTCCTTGGATCAATAGTGTACAGCTTCAGATCTTGTTGACTTGATTAAAATTACACGCAAACATACACACAGGTACAGGCTCATCACAAACACCACCACACCACACTACACCCAGTGGACGCATATCAAGATCAGTTAGTGCATGGGATATGACACTGCAAATACATTCCAGATTCACTCTTTGAAACATGCTTTGTCTTATTTTGTCTGTATCTCAATAAGCATACATCTGGAGTCTCTACTAAAAAGCAATTGAGAGGTTGGGGATTTAGCTCAGTGGTAGAGCACTTGCCTAGCAAGCGCAAAGGCCCTGCCTGTGTTCAGTCCTCAGCTCTGGAAAAAAAAAAAAAAAAAAAGATAAAAAGCAACTGAAAGCTTGGTCTCCAGTTGGCCACACTGTTGGGAGATATTTGCCTTAGATTATGGGGCATGGCTGAAGAAGGTAGATCACTGAGAGCATGGATTTGAAGGGGGAATTTGAGACAGCATTCTCTGTGTGTGTGTGTGTGTCTGTCTGTCTGTCTGTCTCTCTCTCCCTTTGCTTTTTTGTTGTTGTTTTTTTGTTTTGTTTTGTTTTGTTTTGGCTTTAAGATGCCAGCAGCTTTTTATACTATGGTTTTGCTATTATGCTTTTCTAATTCCTCATAGTCCTTACTGCACTGCTAAACCACAGAGACCTTGAACGAAAGGAATTTTCCTTGGGACCGCTCTTGCAGAGGACCTGGATTTTGCTTCCTGGCACCTAACTCAGGAGGCCAACAAGCCCCTAACCCCATCCTCAGGGATGGCAGTGCCTTTTCCTGGCATCTGTTTGCTCCAGACACTTAAACAGGGGACATATGCATGCATACAAGCCCTCCCATATATTCATAAAACTAAAATGGAAGAACTCATGTACTCTTAGTTTTATTGACTGATATTTGACACAGTATAGGGCAGCTGACTGATGATTAGCTCCTTCATGCCAAAATGTTCACTTCTCATTTATGCTCAGTCATCGAATTCAATCTAACCACCTAGTCCCACACCTGTTGCCTGTTCCCATCCACCTACTGAAATTTACCTTTTCATTTCTATTTTGTATTTATTTATTTTGAAACACAGTCCTACTCTATAATCCAGGTTTGAAACTTACTAGGCATCCCAGGCTGACCTCAAACTCATGGCACTCCTTCTGAGTCGATAGACACCATAAGTGCCTACCTCATAAACTTTAGCTTTTATAACTCCCAAAGTGACTATTTACTTAGACATAGCTTCCTAGTATTCTTTACCATCACCACAATAATTAGTTTTCTCTATTGCAATAAATAAGTTCCTTTATCTACCCTGATGCTGATAACTCCAGTTTTTCTTTGTTCTCCCACATACTTTGGTGTGGGTGTGGTTAGCTTATATGCTAATTGGGCTTTAGAAACCACATGCTAAACAGGAACAAGGTGATGATGAGACAGATAGCAAGAAAGCACTACTTAGTTCACAGGAGAGGAGGCAGGGGTTCTGACAGCAGGAGACAAAAGTCCCAACCTAAATCCCAGTGACAGAATCCACAAACTCTTAAACATCACAGGTTGACATCACAGGCCAAAGACAAAAAATGAAATGTATAAAAACAAAACTGAAGATTAAGAGGAATCTGCAAATGTGAGACAAAGCCTTCATTTCCTCTGCAAATTATCTTGAATTCCATGATCTTTTCATTTTTGAGGGAACAGAGGATAGTGATGTGAACACTTACCAAAGACATTTCAAAGTTAATCACAAACTTTCCCCCAAGGCATTTATATGTTTTTAGTAAGGGAGAATAAAAAACATATGCAAATTTCATGTTTAAGATTCCTTATTGTAGAAACCCAGATGGCTTGCCCTTTTTATATACGTATTCCTCCCCGCTGGATTAAGAAGAAATAATTTAAAAAGAAAAGCTGCAAAATGAGAATTTGCATGGACATAGCCCAGCGGATTGGGGGGTGTCTAAAAGCCGGAGCCTTCCACTGGAAAGATATAAGGTGCTTAGAAAACTGCTTTCCCCTTCCACTTATGTTCTGTTCCTTTGCCTTCTCCCTGATTCTTATCATCAAGCAGCTGTTACTGAGAGTGCCGGATTAACCCACGTAACTGAAATGCTCACTCTTCAAGCAGAGATCTGAGGGCTGCACAGGCAGTATTGGGATGTTGCCTGAGCTCTTGCAGGGAATGAACGGTTCTCTGATAGCCTTTGATCAGTTTTTACCTGTTTTTCCTCTGAAGTGTTTTGTTCATCATGATTAGATGAATCAAAGCACTGTGTGTCCCAGAGAGAGAATTGTCTAGATGCTAGCAGATTTTAAAACAGAACAGTTTGTAAAGAAGTGAAAAGAGGTAGGAAAGGAACTAGATTTGTCCAGAGCCTCTTCTGTTGTTGTTTGAGAGTCCCCTGTGGTACAAGCTGGAGCACAGCTACCAGTGACCACTGTGAGCACATTTTACAAGCTAGTGATTCAGGGATGGGAAACTTTTAGAGACAGGGTGACACAATCCTCTGGACCAGTCTTGAAACACGAGGAGAATTTATTCACAGACTAAATTTTGGATGTGTCACAGGCTTATTAGGAAAATGCAGTCATTCCTACCACATCCACCACAGACTCTTCCTTCCAAGAACTCTTTGATGTAACCAGGAAAACCTTTCAAAAACACATATATTGGTGAAAGTTGAAACCTTCAACTTGTCTCCTCTTCTCAAGTCACATGTACAAGTGTGTCATTTCCAGAGAACAGACAGTCAGGCCCTGTTCTTCAATTTCTTACTTTGGGAGAGAAGCAATAGGATGCTATCCAAACTTATACCACTAGTAAGTACCTGATCCATGTGTCTTCAAGAGGTACCCCATTCACTGTAGTTAATTACTTCTATAACCATCTAAGCCCCTCAGTGATGACAGTTCATGAAGGCATAGACTGCAACAGTGGTTTTCCTTTCCAGGCAATTCTCAGCGACTATACAGTAGTAAATCTTCCTGGGTTTCCTTGACTCTCTGTTTGTATAAATAAGTTAAAGTGCTCAAGGTTCAGTGATTAGGGTTGCTAATGTGGTCCGAGAGCTAATAAAGCCTTTTATCACTCAAACTAGATTCCTGGCTACCTTATTTCCCCTCTGCATTCAAAATAAAACAAAGAGAGAGGGAAAGAAGGGTACTAAAAGAGATCACGAGGGAGGGAGAAATGAGAGAGAGAGAGACAAACAGAGAAAGACAGACACATACACAGAAAGACAGACGGACAGACAGACACAGACGTCTTAAGGACTGACTGGCTGGTACATGAAGTTTTTACTTTATATGAGCACCTGTACTTATACATCTGAACACACACACACACACACACAAACACACACACATACACTTAAATAAAAAGCCAAACCTAAAAAAGAAATTAAAACAAAAATAAGTACTGAATATGATCTCATTCATTCATTCATTCATTCATGCATACTTCTTCTGGAAAAACAATGCTTCCAGGAGAAAATAAGTAACAGTTGCTGATTGCCAGGTGTTTCACAGGAGTTGGGGGTGAAATATAGACACAAAGGGATTCAGTAGAGATGAGGGAAGTTTGACTGTCTAGATACAAGACTAGACTTTAGTATATAGAGGAATAAAATTGCTAACTTTGCCAAGCTTTATTCACTATAAATGGTTGCCCTTTATTGAATATAAATTTTACTTAAATAAAAATAATTCAAAGGTTTAAAATATAAATGATAATGTTTATTACAAGATTCCCTAGATATTAGAAACTTCTTGCCCCAGAACTGTAAACTCTGAATGAGAGATTTTTTTGTTGTTGTTATTTTAAGAAAAAAAAATTAAAAGATCCATTTGAAGTATTTTGATTAGGATGCTTGTCACTTTTTAAAATGCTATCCCCAGTTAATACTTTTCTGCTTTATTTGAAATTGCTTAGTTTAATTTGCTTCCAGTTAAATTTTTCTATAAGGTACACCTCGGCATTTTTTTTCTAGTTGGAAGTAATGCCATTGCCTAAACTCAACAGTGACATTATTCAGTTAGAAATGAGACCTGAAAGACTAGAAAGGCTAACATAAATTCAGGAAAACATTATTAATGTGTGGCTTAAAAAAAAAAAAGCTATTTTCAGTATTGTTTTGTCCTGAATTATTAGCAACTAACAATGGTTTTGGTGGTTATGGAGCCTTTTAAGGCAATCAAAAAAGCTGTTCTGTGTGTATTTCTGTGTGTGTGTGTGTGTGTGTGTGTGTGTCTGTGCATGAGCAGTAGTGTGTGTGTGAGTGTGTGTATGTGTGTGTGTGTACATGTGTGTATGTGTATGGCACCTGCACATGCCAGTTAGTATGTTGGGGTTCACACAGATTGAGCAGCTGAGGTTAACTTTTCTTTGTTTGTTTTGAGAGAGTTTTTTTTTTTTTTTTTTTTAGACCTGGAGCTAGCCTTTGACTAAGGTAGCTGGCTAGTGGTGACTAGGGGTTTTTCTGTAGCCCAGAGCATTCACTGTACCTGGGACCTGAGAGCTGGCAAGTACTTGTAAGCCCAGCACTAAGGACAACAGATATAGGAAAACGCTTAGTCACCACTGGCTAGACATCTTTGTCTCAGATCACCTCCCCATGGCAGAGTAGCCTTACTTACTAGGCCACAGAGAAAGGGGATCCAGACAGTCCTGGTGACATCTGATAGGCTAAGGTCAGATAGTAAGAGAGGGGAAGACCTCCCCTATCAGTGGACTAGGGTAGGGGGCTGGGGAAGAAGAAGGGAGGGTGGGATCAGGAGGAGATGAGTGAGCAGGCTACAGCAGGGATACAACTATGTTCATAGCAGCTCTACTTGTAATACTTGGAAAACAACAAGATGGCTGTCAAGGGAGGAATGGATACAGAAATTGTAGTACATTTAAACAATGGAACACTACTCAGCAATTAAAAAAAAAAAAAGGAAATCATGAAATCTGCAGGCAAATAGTGGGAACTAGAAAAGATCATCCTGAGTGAGGTATTCTAGAACTCACTTTTAAGTGGATATTAGACATAAAATATAGGATAAATATATTAAAATCTGTACACCTAAAGAAGCTAAGCAAGGAGGACCCTGGGTAAGATGCTCAATCCTCATTCAGAAAGGCAAATGGGATAGACCTCAAAAGAGGGAGGAAACAGGGAACAGGACAGGACCCTACTACAGAGGGCCTCTGAAAGACTCTACTCAGCAAGGTATCAAAGCAGATGCTGAGACTCATAGCCAAACTTTGGGCAGAATGCAGGAAATATTATGAAAGAAGGGAAAGATAGAAAGACCTGGAGAGGACAGGAGGTCCACAAGGAGAGCAACAGAACCAAAAATTCTGGGCACAGGAGTCATTTTTGAGGCTGATCCTCCAAACGATGACCATGCATGGAGATAACCTAGAACCCCTGCACAGATGTAGCCCATGTCAGCTCAGTGTCCAAGCAGATTTCCTAATAAGGGGAACAGGGGTGTCTCTGACATGAATTCAGTGGCTGGCTCTTTGATCACCTCCTCCCTGTTGGGGGGGGGGGAGCAGCCTTACCAGGCCAGAGAGAAAGGTGATGTAGCCAGTACTGATGAGACCTGATAGGCTATGGTCAGATGGAAGGGGAGAAAGACATCCCCTATCAGTGGACTAGGGGAGGGGAATGGGAATAGAAGAAGGAGGAAGGATGGGGTTGGGAGGGGACGAGGGAGGAGGCTGCAGTGGGGATGCAGGGTGAATGAATTGTAATAGATGTGTGTATAAATAGAATTGAATTTAGGAAGAAAAAATTGAAATAATAACAATAATAATAAACAAATAGACAAACAACCTCCCCCACCAGTAATCACCAGCATACAAAGTTTTAATATTGGTGCTTCAACAGAGAAGAAGGTGTGTCTTCATAGGAAGAAGTGGACCTCTAAGAACATGCCTGTGATGGGCATATCTTGCACCCAAATTTTTCTTGTCTATCTCTCCTCACAGGTATATGAGATGAGCTGCTTCTTCTCCTCCCCGTCCTCCTCCTTTGTTATCTTCTTCTTTCTTCTTGTTGTTATTGTTCTTTTCTTTTGCCTCCTCTCTGTCTCTTTCTGTCTCTCTCTCTCTTAACCATGCTCTGCTGTCATGAGGCTTGTGCTCTTCTGCATGACTGAAGACAATGGATCTAGCTCACCATGGGCTGAAACCTATGCCATGTTGAACAAAACAAGTTTCCTTCCAGTTGCCTTTAGCAGGTGTTTTCTCACAACAAAAACCATCTAGTTGGGTAAAAGCAGTGATTTCCCATTTGTTGTCTTTTTCCTTTATCTTTTTAGAGTTAGAAGTAATCTTGCTTAACCATGTATTTATAAGGTTGACTTCGTGTTTATATTCTTAGTTCTAAGATGAAAACATGAGAATTACACAGTGGAACATTATCCTAAAACCTTGATTTATAGAATTTTGTAGTTATTAATATTTACCCTCGTATTTCACTTATGTACATAATTATAATGTATGTTTTATTATCAATAGATAATGTTCATATGCATATCTTTTATGTGGATTGAAATAGTATAAAATTAGACTTTTAATCTCAATAATAAAGATGTTTAGAAATGGTTTTGAGGCTAAAAAATGAAGGACTTAGGAGCTTGGGATTTATTTTGTTACTCCTTACTGCTCTTTCGGTTTCCTTCTTCTGTTGTCTCTAGCTGTCATATACCTTTTCATTTCATATCTTCTTTCTATAAATTATACAACAGGGTGTTTGTCTATCTCCTTCTTATAGGATTTTTACTTTCCCGATGAGATTAAAACAAGCCTAGTGCTGAAACCTTTTAATACAGTTCCTAATGTGGTGGTGGTTCCCCAGCCATAAGATTATTTTTGTTAATACTTCACAACTCTAATGTTGCTACTGGTATGATTGTAATGTAAAGATCTGATATGCAGGATGTCTGATGTGTGACATATAAAGGCGTCATGCTCTATAAGTTGAGAACCACTGGGTTAGATCGTGACTGACTTTACAGGTCAGAAGCCTTGGCAACAACGGAGTATTTTATCATCTTATATTTAGTACTATTGTTCTCTTACCTGACTAGATTTCCAAGTCCCTCCCCTAGCTTTACTTTCCTTCTTCCTTCTCAGTAAGACAGAAAGTTATAGTTACACATTTATTTACTACTCCCCCCCCTTAACAGTAAAAGACCTGAGAACTTCAATAAGTATTTTGGAGGGGAGGACAGATAGGCTACTGGCGTTGGGTATTTAAATTAATAATTTTATTATGTTTTCTATAATAAAGGTATGAACTACAGGAGGGAATAGCTTTAAGAGACAAGCCATAGGAAATAGTAAGATCTGGAGAGGACAGGAGCTCCACAAGGAAAGCAACAGAACCAAAAATTTGAGCACAGGGGTTTTTCCTGAGACTCATACTCCAACCAAGTACCATGCATGGAGATAACCTAGAACCCCTGCACAGATGTAGCTCATGGCAGTTCAGTGTCCAAGTGGGTTCCATAGTAACGGGAACAGGGACTGTCTCTGACATGAACTGATTGGCCTGCTCTTTGATCACCTCCCCCTGAGGGGGTAGCAGCCTTACCAGGCCACAGAGAAAGACAATTCAGCCACTCCTGATGAGATCTGATAGACTAGGATCAGAAGGAAGAAAAAGAAACCCTCCCCTACCAGTAGATTTAATGAGGAGCATCCATGGAGGAGAGGAAGGAAGGGAGGGTTTGGGAGGGGAGGAGGGAGGGAACTAGAGGGGGGATACAAAGTAAATAAAGTGTAATTAAAAATAAAATAAAAATTAAAAAAGTGACAAGCCATAGATAGCAAACTTGAGTGCAGATTGGAAACAAATATAGAACAATTTTAAGTAAGATATCATTTACTGAGAAAGAACATTTTCTACCAAAGTTTCAGATAACTTTACATTGGAGGATCTCTTGATAAATTTCTGAAGGCCAAATTATACAGCTTGAATAATGCAATGAACTATAGGTAGTATATTTGAGAGAAACACACTTTATTCTAATTACTGCTGACAACTGGCATTAGAAAGTCAAGTTTTGGGTACTACATCATCTTCCAAAGACTAGTTTATCATCCATTGCTTAGACCCTACCTGGCTCTTATCAGGTAGTTTTAGGTTACACCAAAGAAATTGCTGATGAGTTTCTCAGTTTATTCTATTTCTACGTTTTCTTTTCTCACCACAGTAATGTTAAACAGAAAGTGCTCTAACTTAACATTTTAGAACCTAGTAATTTATGATGGCAAAACAATGACAATTGTCATATTAATATACAACTCTTTTGTGCTTATGGGAAGAGCATATTTGCCTGATGTTAAGCTATATTATGAAAATTGAGTTTTAGGTAATGAGATATGGATAGTTACGGTGTCTACTTTCTTTTGTGCTGGTCTTTAAAAATTTTACGTAAATCTCTTCATCTTATTTTTAGAATAAATTTTATTTTTTTGAGAATTTTATACCAGAGTGCTCTGTATGTACACCACTCCTCTATCTTCTCCTCTAATTCACAGCATATGGAGGTTATTACAAAGTCCAAAATTTGTCAAAATGCAGAGAATAAGTGACAGTTGGGTGTCCAGTCTCGGTACGTCTAGAACACCTCAGGCTCAGGGAACAAGGTGGAAGATATTGTGAAAAGTCTGTAACAGCCAGAGGACAAGTACTCATGCTAAGAGAGCATCTTCTAGATATGGCAGGAAGTTGTACTTGTGAAAACACAACAAAATGATTGCCTAAGCAAGCCCTGCATAGTGCCTACACCAGTCAATGTTCCCAGGGAGATGTGGAGTATTTCCAAGGCTTCAGTTCTAGATGATGAACCTCTAGATCTTATTTTCTGACACTGGTGACCCTGCAATCTAAGCATCATAGACAGTGTTAAAACAGAGTTGAGGAGACATGAGGAATATTCATTGAAAACTCACTCTGATGCATTATGCCGTTGGTCTAATCAGTGAATATTGATGACTGTAACAAAATAAAATGCAATTTTATCATATGTTCTTGGATCTCATTCTTGCCTTCTGCTATCAGTTTGACTAGTAACACCCTTGCTGAGTCATAAAATAATTCACATTTAACATGAACACTGTTTTGATTCCTTTAGGAGTTCTGTTCCTGGGCATGCTCTGTAGGATTTATTCTCATGTATATACCTTTAGGCCTAAGAAAAATCCACTGGATCATTTTCTTTGCTATTGTGAAATATTTTATTGCATCTTTTCTAATTCATTGTGGCTACTGTTCACCTCAGATACCCCATTCAATAGCTGTCTGATCATTCCATTCATATGGAGACAAATTAAGAGGCTGATCACAGTCTTTAAATTCAATAATTTTATGACTGTTTTTTTTTTCACCCAAACATAAGTTAAATTTAGTGAAAACAATTAAAGATAACCTAGTGTGAAAGTACAATGTCTCAGTGGAACTATTAAACACTATTAGTCACTAAATTTATACTGTTTCAGTATTTAATTTCTGAGTTTTCAATGCATTAATTTGAGAGTTTTCACTGCTGTCATTCCCTTCATATTAGGCCCCAGGAAGAACTCCTAGCTTGTCATCAACTTCTAATTTAAAATCCTCCTCGACATTCTCAGCTTTCCATTGCATTTATGTTTCTGTTCTCTTCTTGAGTTTCACACCTCTCTTTTCCAATTACTCAAGGTTTGTGTAATGACTCCTTCACTTCTTAGCTAGTCAGAAATCTTTTTGTTGTTGCTGTTGTTCCCTTCAGAATCGACTTTCTTTTTCAAATCTTGTTATATGTTATATTTTCTAGCTTGTGTAGAATTCTATGAAAGTATAATCTATAAAATTCTATAGAAGTCTATCAAAGTGTGTGTGTGTATATATATATATATATATATATATATATATATATATATATATATATACACACACTTTGATTTTATTTCTCTTCTTTTTTTTCTTTTACTGGTGTTAGGTTGCTGTGCCTCACCTTCTTTCCATCTTTCCATAGAAATCCGTAGTTTGCACAGAGATGGAAGAGTGTCTCAACCCACTGTCCTGAAGGATGCTGCCATAATGAGACCCTGCTCTCCAGTTGTCCCAAACCTGTAAGTTGTGCTTCATCTTCTGTTGCAATGATCTATGACACATATTTTGAACATTTTTCTTCATGCTTAACAGAGTATGTAGTTCTAATGTCATGTTAATCATCTATTAAATCAAACCAAATTAGATTAAATTCGAATTTTTGTAAGCTGCTATAATAATCACAGAAGTTGATATAAATGTCAAAATCTTTGCACTGATAGTCTTTCTAATAAAGAGAGATTACATAATGTATAGTTCATTCCAGTTAAAGCAGCACTTGACTAGAACACTCTGCATGAGAAGCAGTTTGCATGGCATTAATGTGACAATGGCACAAAAGACAATGGTTTAGGGAAAGAGCCCTGAACCCATCAATCACACCTTCTGCATGCAAGGCCTGGTTCCAGATTTTCTGGTTGGGAATCCTAGGCAATGCAATTGAATACCCTATAGCTCATGCTTTATATTTTTATTTTCATATTTATTATGTGAAACAATAGTGATTATGTCATGTATTCTCACGAGATATCAGAATACATGTCATAAGTGTCATGAACATGTTAACTGTAGTTTGAAATCTTCAGTGGTTACTTATCATGTAAGTGTTCACGCCTCAGCATAACTGTAACCCCGAGATTTGCTCAAGGATCCACAAACATCCCTGGGTATCTAAATAATCTTCAGTCTCCTGCTGCATAAGTCTCCTAGACAGTGCCATGAAAAGTTCAGGCTGTTCTGTGTTTAAGAATTTTGTGATTTTAATTTTCTGATTGGTATATACAACAATAAGAGAACTGGTCAGGAATACCAGTAGATGGGAAAACAATTTGATTAGGCCACATAAATTTCTGTGTAACATTGAATAAAAATAGACAATCAAGTATATGGTATTTAAAAGTCAAATGTCTTCTCTAGTATGACTGCCATAATGCATCCCTGACACCATAACAAATATCATATACTGGATACTCATAAAGAGTATGAAGTTATTTATTTATTCATTATTTTACTTCTGGCAGATGGGAAATTCAAAACATCAGCATGTGCACTGTCTCATATGGAGCTGCTCTCTGCTTCCAAGGGGGTACCTACTTGCAGAGCTTTTTGGAGGGGTGAACACTATTTTATCAGAAAGCAGAAAGGAATAAAAGAATTAAGTCACTCTGACACTATTAACTGCACTCTGCTATGCTTGCAGACAGGAGCCTAGTATAACTGTCCTCTGAGAGGCTCCACCAAGCAGCTGATTGAAACAGATGCTGAGATTCACAGCCAAACATTGGGTTGAGCACAGGGATGCTTGTGGAAGAGGTGAGGCAGGGTGGGGGGAGGGAGGATAGAAGGACAGGCGCTCCATCAGAAGACCAACATGGACAAACAACCTCAGTCCAGGAGGAGCTTGTGTAGATTGAAGCACCAACCAAGGACCGTGCATAGGCTGGACCTAGGCCCTCTGCACATACATACTGGATGGGCAGCGTGGTTTTCACGTGCATCTCCTAGTAAGGGGAGCAGGGCTGTCTCAGACACGCACTCTGTTCCCTGATTTTCAATCACTTCTCTCTGGCAGGGCTGCCTTGCCAGGGCACTGTGAAAGAGGATGCTATCAGTCCACATGTGACTTGATGTACTGCTTTGGGTTGGCAGAGATGAGAGTACCCCTTTTCTGAAGGGTAGAAGAGGAGGTTAGGGGGAAAAGAGAGGGAGGGTCGACTAGGGGGAGAGGAGAAAAGGGGCTGCGATTGGGATGTAAAGGGAATAACTAACTAACTAACTAACTAACTAACTAACTAAATAAATAAATAAATAAATAAATAAATAAATAAATAAAAGGAGATAATTGAAAGAATTAAGACACCTCCATAAGTGATTTTATAGTGGGACCAATCTCATAGCATGAAAGACACAACCTTTTAATTACTATGGCATTAGGACATGGGCTTGGTGGGCCAGCCTTGTAATGCCAGATAACTGGGAGACTTAGGTAGGTATATAGGCTGCCTAGAATATGAAGTGAGTTCAAGGATACCGTGGACAGCTTAGTGAGACTCCAATCTCAAAATAAAAAGTATTCTGAAGATATAAATTAGGTGCAGAACAGTTGCTAGCCTGAATAAAGGCCCTGGATTCAATCTCCAGTATTCCCTCAAATTAAAAACATACAATAGCATCTTTTATTATCCTACTTCAATAAGGATTTGGGATTCAAACTGCAGCAGGTAGAGTCAAACAGTCACCAACAGTTAGCTACTATTTTGATCAACCTTTAGGGATGGTGATGATGATTATTATTGCATATTCTGTAGTTATTGTCATTTTTTCACTTTTTATTAGCATATTCTTATTCATTGTCTTTTTTGGGGACCTTTAGAGGACTTCCTGACTGAGCTCATTAAATAATATTAATATGCATAAAATCAAGATGGCTGACACCATTGCTCTACCTAGCCTTTCCTAATGATGACTTGAGATATAGGGAGGAAAGGTATCCTGGCATGGGATGCAGGACTTGGTCTGTGGTATTTATCTATTTCTTTTGTGTATGTACTTGGCTGATGTCGATTCAAAGCTGCCAGTTCTTGGAGGGCCCAGTATTGAGCAGTGTAACAGAAAAGCCAGTGAGCTTTCAGTTCAGTTAGAGACTCTATCCCAAAGTAAAAAGGTAGAGAGCCAGGTAAAGGAATATATACAGAGTCTGGCTTGAACTCTGCATGGGTCATGGGCCTGGCTGTAAATATTCTCCTCATGTATGGCAACAACAAAAAGAAAAATGAGCAAAGTGATGTTTGAGATATTTGTTCTTCCACCATTCCTGTCTCCTCCCTTGAAATGTCCATTTCAAAGTTAAAAGGAACATCAAAGGCACACGATGTACATGACAGTTTTGCAACCAAGAACTGCAGCATAGAGTAGAAAAGGTGGTTCTAATTCTCTCTTTACTTTCCATGAAAGCAACAGTAAGGATGTGTAACAAAAATGAACGTAGGAATGTTTGAAATGATCCAAAATGCCTAGCACAACTTGCCCTCTCCTCTCTAACATGCCAACAATTCCTACTTAAGAATTTTGAGGAAAACTTTGGAAAAAAAAATAACTATAATTTAATGTATTGCAGCTGTCTTGAGGGACTTGCTTACCACCCTCTTTTAATGACTGGTTTCATTCTTCTATTCCCTTTACACATTTTTTTAAAGCAATCATTACATTTGAACATTACATAAGCTGGTGATAACAGCAGAAAGAAGCAATTATTATTTTCTATTCAGAACAACACAAAACTCTGAAGGCAAGGATTGTTGCCAATGATCCCACTCACAATAGGGAGAGTTGTATTCTGTTCTATAAAGGCATAGAAATAGGAAGCCGCTGTGTTGCTGGTTTGGCAAAACATGCTCATATTATATTTCGCATGGTATTCAGCAGAGGAAGAAGGGAGAAATTGGCGCTATATTCTTTAAGAAAAGTGACAATACTATTCTTAGAATTTTCAATCCCTGATAGATTCTTTATGTTCATAAGCTTCACATATTATTTGATGACTTCAGCAGTTACAATTCACTGTTTTTTTTTTCTTTGATGTGAGATCCATAATTACTCCATTGAAATTATGGTCACCTGATTCTGATCAATGAAGCTGAAAACCAGTTTGTTAACATAAGTCTGAAGGGAATAGTGAAGCCATGATGCCCTGCAGTCCTGCTCCCTCTTCTATGTATATATAATACTGTTGCCTAAAGAACACAGACTCCAGGGAGATGTTACCTGAGATTTATTTTTCTGGTTAAATTAATTAGGTAAACACTGCTTTATCAAAGAGGGAAGTAAGGTGTCAAGCGAAATTCTCTTTTTTTTTCTTTGCTCTCTTAATGTACAAGCAGAAATAGAAAAGTAAACTTTTATTTTAAAATTTATTCTTTGAGAATTTTATATTTTTATCATATTCTTCCCCATCTTCTAACTACTTCTAGATCTTCTACCTGCCTACCAGGTTTATGTCATGTTTTCTCTCTCTCTCTCTGTTTTCTACTTCCTCCTTTCTCTGGAAATAAATATTTGAAGCCTCTCTTGTGAGGCTAATCTACACAAAAAAAAAAAAAGAGGAAGGTTGAGAAATTATGCTTTGCCAAAGTATGTTGCTCATTTTGAAACACATTTGAAAAATGAGAATAATACTAAACCACATGTAGTGTATTCAAAGACCCAATTAAGGTGAAAATTATATCAAAATATATGTCAGGAAAATCAGAACAAAGACACATTTTTTAAAAGCAATGGAAAACAAACAATAGAGTGCTATATAAAGTACAGAGAAGTATTCCAGAAATTGTAGATACATTTTGTATCTCTTTCACATTGATCAGATATAGTAAACAGTTTTACTATCATGAAGGTAACTGTGAAACAATATGTCAACACACAAGCAGGTCCCATTGCTGAAGGAACAAGAGGAAACAGGAAAGGACATTCTAAAATATACACAGATAATTGTGAGAAAAAGGCAGTTGAGTAAAAGCATATTCGAGAAAAACTCTCCTACCTCCTCCATTTTCTTAAGGTGTCTCCCTTTCTTTTTGTCTAGTATGAAAGGCAGAAGTTAATCTCTAGAAACAGCTCTACCTTAAGAACCCAGGAGTCTAGATTTTAGTATGTTTATCCTACATTATATGGCTAATATCCACTTATAAGTGAGTATACACCTTGTGTGTCTTTCTGCTTCTGGATTACCTCACTCAGGATGATCTTTCCTGGTTCCCACCATTTGCCTGCAAATTTGATGATTTCCTTGTTTTTAATTGCTGAGTAGTATTCTATTTTGTAAATGTACCACAATTTCTGTATCCATTCCTCAGTTGAGGGACATCTAGGTTGTTTCCAGATTCTGGTTATTATGAATAAAGTTGCTATGAACATGCTTGAGCAAATGTCCTTGTTGTAAACTTTAGCATATTTTGGATACATGCTTAGGAGAGGTATATAGCTGGATCTTGAGGTAACACTATTCCTGATTTTATGAGAAAGTGCCAGACTGACTTCCAAAGTGGTTGTGCAGGTATCAAAGAAGGGGAGATAGAAAGACCTGAAGGGGAGAGGAACTCCACAAGAAAAGCAACAGAACCAAAATATCTGGGCACAGGGTTCTTATCTAAGACTGATACTCCAACCAAGGACCATGCAGGGATATGACCTAGAACCCCTGCACAGATGTAGCCCATGGCATCTCAGTTTCCAAGTGGGTTCCCTAGTAAGGTTAGCAGGAGTTTTCTCTGACATGAACTCAGTGGCTGGCTCTTTGACCACTTCCCCTTGAGCAGGGAGCAGCATTACCAGGTCACAGAGGAAGACAATGCAGCCAGTCTTGATGAGACCTGATAGACTAGGGACAGATGAGAGGGGAGGAGGACCACCCCTATCAGTGGACTTGGGAAGAGGCAGAGAAAGAAAAGAGGGAAGGAGGATGGGTTTGGGAGGGGATGAGGGAGGGGGCTACAGCTGGGATACAAACTAAATAAGTTGTAATAAATAAAAATAAATAAATAAAAAGTAAAACATATACATATAAGTAACACATACACACCCCTAAAAAACCTAATCCTTACATACCACTAATTCTCCTACCTAGTTATATTCTTGCTTTTGGAAGTTTATAGGCCTCCAGTTCTTTCTCTTGGCTTGTCTATGACAATTTCACTGATGTTTATTTTATACTGTATGACACATTCTTCATTTCTTGAGTTATTGGTCAATGAGCATCCGCATATGTACATTAAACTAAATATTTTTTTTCTTTTTTAGAATCTCTCTTGATTCATCTTATTTACAAAATGCCTGCTGCTTGAAAAGATAAAACCAGATAGAAGAAAATGAAAATACTTTCTCTTGCATTCAATTTTACCACATGCCAATAAAGTCAGGTACTGATAGACAATACCCTGTCTTGTTTCCCATAGCCCTGGCCAGATCCTTCTCAGTACAATGGCACTACTCAGTTCTGCAGATTCACTTAACACCAGCCTCTAAATCAGTGATTCATTTTCCTTAGATTCATGGAAGTTCTTTCCCTCTCACAGCCATGTGCAGATCAATTTCAGGAGTCACCCTGATGGAGCAATTTGATTGCTTCTTAAGAGGTTAAAACTCCTCTGGCAACACGTGCTGATTTATTGGTTTTTACAATGGAAATGAAAAATCTAAGTGCTGAACCAGCAGAACAAAGGCATGGAAAGCAAGTGACCCCCAGGACTCCTGTGAGATTCTCCATTAGGAATGCCTGATCCCACACTCAAAGGTGGCATCAGCTCCTGTGCCTGTAAGCAAGCTCTGAAACTCCCAAGTTGCAAATATCATGCTGGTCCTTGATAAGGAAGTGAACAAAGGGTGTTCTCTGCTCTGCTAGAAAGCTAGATGGAATAACTCTATCTTATTATGAATGTCACATTGAGTATTTTAGATGATACAAATGGGTTTCCCTGGGCAAAACTTTAGTTTGATTTCTTTTAATGCTATAAAATTCTGCAACATAGTAACCCTGCTTGTGCATGCGACTCAGAAAAAGCCCACCTGCATTGTTAACTGTGGATTTCTGCTTTCTCAAAGTTCATTCATAGTCCTCACAATTTTTGCTCTTTCTACTTTTCATTTTAACATCTCATAGATGTGTATCAAGAAATGCTGTATAACACTGATAATGCTTTGTGTGTGTGTGTTTTATATCACTAGAGTATTCTTTATGTATGTAACTATTGCCTTGAATTTTTGGAATATTTAAGTTGGCTCAATACTGATATTACAAAATAAAACATAATAATAAACAAAAGCCATCACATCAGGCCTGGCCAAGGCAATCCAACAGAAGAAAAAGAATCTCAATTGCAGGCATAAGAATCAGAGAGCAACTCATTCACACACTCAAGATTCCCATAGAAATACTAATCTGAAAGCTCCAGTGTATACACAGAGGTCTGATGAAGACCCGTGTAGGTTCTGCTATTGCTGCTTCAGTCTCTGTGAGTTTATATGAGCCTTGTTCAGCTGATTCATAGAGCCTTGATATTCTTAGGTTTACCATTCCCTTCAGCTCTTACACTCTCTCTGCATCCTCTTCCATGGGGTTTCCTGACATCTGAAGGAATGGATTTGGTAGAGACAACCCATTTAGAGATGAGTGTTCCAACCCCCCCCCCACACACACACTTGCTTTCTCTAAATAATGTCTGGCTTCTATGTTTGTCTGTACTTCTGTATTTGTGCCCATCTGCTGTAGGAGGAAGCCTCTCTAATGATGACTAAACAAGAAATCGATATATGAGTATAGTAGAACATCATTAGGAGTCATTTTATTAATGTTGTTTTGTTTGTTTGTTTTTTAGACCAGTAGTGTTTAGTTTTACCTTAGGTCTCTGGGCTATTCAGTGTCTGGATCTTGGTCACCCGAGCAGTTTCAGGCATTGGCTTTGTCTCATGGAGTGGGCCTTAGGTCAATTTAGACATTGGTTGGCTACTCCAAATTCTATGCAACCTTTGTTCTAACATAACTTGCAACCAGGGCAGATTTTAGGCCAAAGGTTTTGTGGTTGGGTTGGAGTTTATGGTTCATTTTTGGTAGCCTGAAGATTATAGTCCTCATCAAAGACTCTAGATTACAGACCTGAAGGCTCCATGTAGGCAACAGCTTAACTTCTCCATGTTCAAAGAGTTAAGCCCTCTGTAATGAGGCCTCATTGTCAGTGTGTGGACAGAAGCTCCCACTATCCTAGCAATAGCCTGGGTTGTTTGAGGATCTCTCCAAGATCCCCTTGTCTGACAACTTAATTAAATGCAATAAATTAAATATAATGGAATTTCCTCAGAAAGTTGAAAATTGATCTACCTCAAGATCCACCTATACCAGTTCTGAGCATATGGCCAAAATAAAATCCATCATTCCACTAGGACACTTATTCATTTATGTTCATATCAGCTTTATTAATAATAACAAGAAACTGGAAACAACTTAGATGTCCCAACAGAAGGATGGAAAAAGAAAATGTGCTACATTTACACGGCAGAGTATTATGTCGCTGTTAGAAAAAAAAAAATATCATGAAATTTGCAGGATAGAACTAAAAAAAAAATCCTTATTGAGGTAACCAAGAAACAATGATAAATATGTGTATATTAGCCATTACATAAATAAAAACCACCTAAAATCTATACACCCAGAGAGTTTGGATACAGAGGAAGAGACTTGGAAAGAGGGTTCATGTATCTCCCTTGGAGGGGGAGTTAAAATAGATTTTATAGGTAGATTTAGGGTCAAGTGGGGATGGGAATAGCAGGATCAGGTAAGAAGCAAAAAAGGAAAAGAGGTTTGAGGGAGGGGTATGGGGAGGTTTGTGGGGAGAAACAACAGCTAGAACTCGAGGGCATTTGTGGGATGATATGGAAACCTGGTACAGTGGAAACTTCCTGAAATACATGAAGGTGATCACAATGAGGTCGTCTAAGACTGGGGGGCAGTGAGTCCCCACTGGTCTTCCCTTGTCACCAAGCAGGACTTCCAGTACTAGGACTAAATTGACTCAATAGTTTTTTTTAACAGTATTTGAAAAGACCCCAAACTAGAAAATGTTAAGTCATATCTGCTTACCTGGCTGTCCAGCAACAAATTAGATGCAACCTACGTCTTCAAGAATCCCATGCTATGTGGATATTTCCATGGATTCCTCTATTTCTTATTTTATGGCATTGTTCTTTTTCGGCCATCTATAGAATATCTCTGCCTAGCTGTTAGACTGAATTCTAATGGCATCTCTGCTCCTTCAGGAAGTGTTCCATCTTCATTTATTTGAATAACTTTCACAAGGCATTCTCTATTGTGTTGTGTGTATTAGTTATGGGAAAATGGATTTCTCTTTTAATTATTTTATTCAGTACAATAAACATGATAGATTGATGTGCCTTTGAAAATGTATGTCTGGTAAATGAATAAATAGCACACACAGATCATACAGAAGGAAACATGATAGAAAACAACACACTGGTTCTAGTTAGTTTGGACTTTAGTCTCTGTCCTTGAGATTTCAAAGGAAATACACAGAAAGAGCCATGTTCATATATAACATTTGACATTGTATTATTGCTAAAGTAAAATTCTTTGTGTAGAAAACTAGTTCAATCTAAATTATACCAGGCCACATACACAGATTTTTAATAATCACTTAGTATACAAAGAACTATGAATATTAGACATAAAAACTGAATGTCATTATCTATGTGAAAAAGTTATGCCATCTAAAATTTTTAATAAATATACTGTGAAAGTTTCTTCTTAGTCCTTGATTTCTCGTCATTGTTCAATAGGGTAAATGACCCTGCTGAACACCCCAAAGAAAGAAATGACCATTACACATAACCACCAATAAATAAGTTTTGGTTATTTTTCAGTTAAAATACAACTTTTTGTTTTGTTTTTATTTTTTTTTTGGATTTTTTAAATTTATTACAGTTTATTCACTTTATAAACTTTATACTTTATTCACTTTACAACTGTAGCTTCTTCCTTCATCCCCTCCTAATCCAGCCCTCCTTATCCTCCTCCCATGCCCCTTCCTTAGTCCACTGATAGGGAAAGACCTCCTCCCCTTTGATCTAACCCTAGTCTATCAGGTCTCATCAGGACTGGCTGCAATGTCTTCCTCTGTGGCTTTGTAAGGCTGCATCCCCAATAGGGGGAGGTGATCAAAGAGCCATCCACTGAGTTCAGGTCAGAGACAGTCCCTGTTCCCATTGCTAGGGAACCCACTTGGAGACTGAGCTGCCATGTATTACCTCTGTGCAGGAGTTCTAGGTTATCTGTTGGAATATCAGTCTCAGAAAAAACCGCTGGGCCCACCATTTTGATTTGCAAGAAAGTGAAGCACCTCAGTATTATATTGCCCTCCATTTGACAAACTTTACTCAAACTTCTGTAACGATGTCACTTAGCCACATCTTTGTGTGAACAGGTCAATCTACCTTCTTCTAAAACTCAATGAGACAAATCAATGAAACTGGATCAAGCGATTTGTGAAGACACGGAAAAGAATGCAAACAGTAAACACACACACAATGAGAGAGAGAGAGAGAGAGAGAGAGAGAGAGGGAGAGAGAGGGTGTGTGTGTGTGTGTTTCTGGTCAGCGGTGTAGGACTTCATTGTGTGACCCCAAGTTTGCACACCAGTGCTTCAAAGAAAGAAAAGAAATATATAATGTGCCCATGTTCATGAAATTTTCAAGATTTTTGTGTTATTAGCTGTTTTATCATAAGTCAGGGGTAATCCCATTGTGTGTTATGTGCTGCAGAGTCACCTGTGTGGTATCAACTTGAATTTTATCCAATATGTGCCATTTTTCTTCTTTCTTTATTCAATTTTGCTATTTAACATACAATAAAAGAAAGCTCTTACTTTTCTGAAATTTTAAGTGTGTTTAATTTTTAAGTGTGAATGAATGAATGCATTTTGTTTCTTTTTTTTAATGAGTTCATGCTTGGCATTTTATTGCTTCATTTAATCATAGATGACATAGAGCAAATTGTTAAGATTGATTGTGAAAATAGATAAGCTACCATTTTCATCTGTTATCAGAATTTTTCACTTTCCTCCTGTAAGTACCATTGTCTTTCTAATTTCTGTTGAATTAGTGCACACTGTGCAAAACAGAAGAATTTATTCCGAAATTTTATGACAAATTCTCAAGGGATGAGAATAGACAATAATGAGAAATGATGCATTCTTTTTCTAGTAATAATCCTTTGCTTTGAATATTTATCTGCTAAGCAGATCTGAAATACAATACCATTTTTCATGTGATTATCTAAATAAAAGCCCAAATATGTCATGTCACATAAATGTCTCTTCTTTTGTTAACAAAAGACCTTGCTTTTTGTTTTTATTTTAAAGTTTGAATTCTTGACCTTCTTTAATTTAGATAAATTAATTCAGTCAAAAATTAAAATATTATGCAAATATAGGGAAATTAATTGTGTATAAGTCATACAGAGCTCTTTATCTCCAGGTCCAGACTTCACAGTAACCAAAGAGAGAACAGCTTGAACTAGGATAGTGCCTAGAATGATTTGGATGCTCTTAAATGTTATCCTGTAAATCAAAGGTAAAAATGAATTAAAGACCGGTTCTTAAAATTTATTTTAAGTGTACTCTACTTTCTCAAATATTTATTCCTAATCCTCAGGAATACCCACTGTACTTTCTTTCATGTAACCTTTTCTACAACCTGATTCCTTGGACATCAACTAATTCAGAGGGAGGCTCTGACTCCTAAGACATGCCAAAATTTTTATGCTCAATGCCTCATCTGAAATACTGGCCCTGAAATTGGCATTGTATTCCTCTTCCTGAAAGACTATCACTGTCCTGCTATTAGGCATTAGAGTGGCTATAATTTTAATAAGGTACTAAGAATACTTGCAAAAGAAAAAAGTAATAAATGAGAGGGGAAGAATTGTTAATAATGAGGAAAATATCTCTAACATAAGAAAAGTTTCTGTCTTGTCTTTTTAATGTTACTTATTTTATATCTTCATGTACATATCACTGTTTAAACACCACCATTAATTACCCTTCATATCTCTGAAAAGTGTATAAAATAATTGGTTTTCCAGACTGAGGCCAATGCTGTGATGACAGTCTCTCTCATATAGACTGAGAATGTGACATTATTGTGAAAGATGCCCAGACCTTACCAGCTAAGAATATGAGGTGCGGTATGTGCAGAAAAATGTTAACAGCCACAGAATCAGTACCAACACTATGGAACAATGGAAGTGTGTTTGGGTCTCTGAGAGTGGGCATTCCCTTACAGCCAACTCTATTTAAGACAGTGAAACATAAGTGAGGATGATCAGCTAGAGAAGTAACTGTTAAGATGGTGATAATTTTTAAATATTTTTAACATAAGTTTGAATCATTCCTTTGCCTTGTTCTCTTTCATTTCCTTCTTTTTCTATAAAAACAATTTTTTTTTTAAATAAGCCCTATGTATACTTGAATATTGTGTGACTTTTTTTTTTTTTGGAAAGACTTGAAGAAACAAATGACAGATCAACCAGAGACATGATTCCACCGAAGTCTAGCCTCGTCAATCAGTGGTTTCTTTCTTTTTAATTATTTTTGAGGTTCACTTACAGCGGTGTAAATGATGGTTAGTTACAGGAGCACAGATGAGTTCAGGGCAGCTGCACCACTGAAGCTGGAGAGAGCTCAGGAAAGCTGCATATTTGGGCTCTGGCACAACTTGCAAGCAGCTCAGTCAGTCAGAGAGTCTCCTCTCCAAGGCAATTTATTATTATTACTATTCTTATTATCGTTATATATGCTGGAAAGGAGACCCTGTGAATATGAGTGTTTCAGGAGCTTCTGGTGACTCACATGTTTTGGATACTTTCAGAGCCTTAATAGAACATTTCAGTTCAGAAAAAACAGCTACACATTTCAGCTCAGAGGAAACAGCTACAACATAGAAACTACAAGAAGCAGACATGATGCATTCTACCACAGGTTAGACACCAATGATGAAGGACTACATGTACACTTATCAACTGACTGATGCTGTTAACAAGAAGAGGGTTCTATGAAATACAGTGAAGACATTGGAATAAGCTGATAGAAACCATGTTTAGGGCCAGCTTAGATTGTCTTTCTGTCTCTTCTACTTGAAGCATTCAAAGAACTCCGTTTTTGTTTTTGTTTTTGTTTTTTTGTTTTTTTTTTTCAGATCATGTTTCTTCCTTCATATGATTAAAGTAGCATAATATGTGCTAGTTTGTAAATAAAAGAATGAAAGTCATTAATATGGTGGAATACTGGGTATCTGAATGAAGAGATGAGCTGACATACATAACACATCGATCCACACATTTAGTTTATGTTGTCAGAGCTGTTTCTCTTACTACTCAGTGCAGTAAGTCATGGTGGTGTATGCAAAGGAGCTTAGCACTGAATCTTTGTCTTAAGAGCAGGCAAATGCCCCTTTTACATATTGCAAGTGAGTCATTTTCAGAGAGGTTCACTCTTGAAGATTTCTTACTCAGTTTCTAATATACAGCCTTACGCACGCAAGGCAAGGACAGCATCCCTAGCTGTGAAAATTTTTAGGTTGGTTCCAGGAATTGCAGAGCTCATGGCAAAACTGTCCAATTGCATCTTCTTTGAGGCCACAGCCTACTCATACCAATCCAGCACATGTGTTATAACCTCAGTGTCTTAGGATGTCTTTACTGCAAACAACAGCATGACCACGGCAACCCTTAGAAAAGAAAACATTTAATTGGGGCTGTCTTACAGTTCAGAGGCTTTAGTCCATTATCACCGTGACAGGAAAGATGGTGGCATGAAGGTAGACATGCTGTTGGAGAGGTAGCTGAGAGTTCTCCACCCAGACCCGAAGGTAACAGGAAGAGAGAGCAACACAGCACCTGGCTTGATCTTCTGAAACCTGAAGCCCACCCCCAGGGACACACTTCCTCCAACAAGGCCACACCTACTGCAAGGAGGCCACTCCTCCTAATAGTGCCGCTCCCTATGGGACTATGGCGGACATTTTCATTGAAACCATCATATCCAGTAAATTAAAATAAATTAATCATTATTCTCAAAAGTTATTATCACATTCAAATTCTTGAAAACATAACAGTAAATGTAACACTTTATGAACCCTCCCTCTAGAGCAGTGGGCTGTGGCCCTTTAATACAGTTCCTCATGTTGCAGTGACCCCTAACCATAAAATTATTTTTGTTGCTGCTTCCTAATTGTGATTTTACTACCATTATGAATTGCAGTGTAAATATTTGTTTTCTAATCATCTTAGGCCACAAGTGTGAATGGGTCTTTCAACTCCCAGTGGAGTCAAGACCCATAGTTTGAGAACCACTGCTCTAGACCCATCAGTTGGCTTTGGACAGCTACTGATAAAAGCTTTGCCCTGAACCTTGATGCTCGTAGGATTCCAGTGAAAAATGCTACAACATAAAAGTCAGTCATCCTGGATCCTCAATATTTGTCCTACCTAGAATATCTGTATGCTGATAGTTCCCCATAAATTTTTCTTACTGTCGCCCATTCTCCACATTGAATATAATTAAAGATGCCATTTGTTGCCTAATATATTTTTCCTTGGAGAAAAACTATCAAACTGCTGGATCCTCCTGATGAGAGAGAAGGCATATTAATATTTAGGCTTTGTGCAATAGTTTATAGCCTTCATCCTCATTTCCTAAATAAGATATTGTTCAGAGAGAGGAGAGAGAAAGAGAGAGAATGGCTTCTCAAATGGCTTCATTGTGTTCTTTGTTAATATTCACCCCACTATTCATCTAGATAGTCAGTGTACATATTACCTGAATCCAGCATATCTAAAGCTATTCTTGCAAGGGACTCAAAATTTGTGTTTTCTTTACTTTGGGTTTGCTTTTTCTACACTCTAACTTCTCACAACAACAATAGTTTGGGTAAAGCTCATGTGGAAAGACAAATGTAGTAAATGGATTTGTTACTTTGCTTATTTAGATAAAATGCAGAAGCCACGTTTTTGGGTCCTCCATGCCTCTCAAGTCATGCTTGCTACATCAGAGAGTGTTGTTGTTAAATGGGCCTCAGCCTAGGCAAGGTGCTGTTCAATTCACTCTTATCAAAACTGACGGCCATTTTCTGTAACAGAAAACTGGGAAGCATAAAATGTATTGAAAAAAAATGATGGTTCACAAGTTATTTCTCATACCGAGAATGAAAACACTGGACATGTTAGGCAAACACTCTACCATTTGGCTATATTTTCAAACATAAAAATAAAAATAATTAATAAAAAAACCACAAGAAATCATGAAATTTGCAGGAAAATGGTAGGAACTAGTAAAGGTCATCCTGAGTGAGGTATCTCAGAAGCTGAAAGACACACATGGTATATACTCACTCATATACACACATGGTATATACCCACTCTAATAAGTGGTTATTAGACAGATAATATCAGATAAACATACTGAAATCTGTACACCTGGAGAAGCTAAGGAAGAAGAAGGACTCTGGGTAAGATGATCAATCCTCACTCAGAAAGGAAATGGGACAGACATTGGAAAAGGGAGAAAAGAGGTAACAGGAGAGGACAGGAGCCTACCGCAGAGGGCCTCTGAAAGACTCTCTACTCAGCAAGGTGTCAAAGCAGATACTGAGCCTTATAGCCAAACTTTGGGCAGAGTGCAGGGAATCTTATGAAAGAAGAGGAAGATAGAAGGACCTGGAGGGGACAGGAGCTCCACAAGGAGAGCAACAGATCCAAAAAATCTGGGTCCAGAGGTCTTTTCTGAGACTGACATTCCAACTAAGGACCATGCATGTCGATAACCTAGAACCCCTGCTCAGATGTAGCCCATGGCAGCTCAGTATCCAAGTGGGTACCCTAGTAAAGGGAACAGGGGCTGTCTCTGACATAAACTCAGTGGCTGGTTCTTTGATCACCTCTCCCTGAGGGGAAACAGCCTTACCAGGCCACAGAGGAAAACAATGTAGCCAGTCCTGATGAGACCTGATAGACTAGGGTCAGATGGAAGGGGAGGAGCATCTCCCCTGTCAGTGGACTTGGGGAGGCGCATAGGAGGAGAAGAGGAAAAAAGAGTGGGGCTGGGAGGGGAGCTGGGATGCAAAGTGAAGAAATTGTAATAAATAAAAAGGAAAAAATTGAATCTAAGACAGGATTACTAAATTGCCAGGGCAAACTTAGAAATGTGAGCCTTGGCCTCTTGCATCTTTGGGAGTACAAGTACACACTTTCTTACCTGACTTATTGTTTGATTGTGTTTCCCACCATGTATCTTCTCATTTATTTGTGTTGCAATGCTAGAGCTTGATAACATGTCATGGAATTCCCCACTTGTTTTTGTATACAGACTTTCTATGTAGCTTAGGTTAATCTGATGCTGCTCTTGTCAGTCTTGACCATTCTTTTCTTTACAGTTTGGGTTGGTACAATGGCATCCTCCAACTCTCTTCTTACCATGTCCTTTGTAAACGTTCTGATCGTACTTTCTGTCAATGACTGAGAAAATATTTCTGAATCATATTTATATTCCAACCTGAAGACCTCCACCCAGTACACTTAAGAAAGGTACTTCATTAGTTCATTAATATTTTGATCCATTTTCCAAGAATCTTGAGTGACTACATTTATGAATGAGAAAAAGTCATGTTTTGGAGGGAGAGGAGTGCTATTTGTTAACATGAGTTCATAATTTTAGCTTGTGACATATGCTGCGAACAAAATGATGCAAGTTATAGAAATAAAGTGTAAGATAACTGACATAGTCTTAACATGTCTGTGATGACTTTGGAAACCCATTCCTAAATAGGTGACAGTGATGATGTTCAGCGTGCCGCTTTAGCTGGGATGCAGTTTCCAGTTATTTAACTAAACAGTGATATAGGACTTCATTTGCAGACATTGGGCAGGTAAAATAAAATTCACTCATCGGTTGACTTCAAGTTAGTATGTCTATTTAGGAAAGATTTGTTTAATTAGCTTCCAATGCCTTTAAATCAGGACTATAAGTTCCTGAGAGATAAGAGAAGTGTCACAAATGGTGACAGCTTCATACCTCTGGAGTTATGAACTCATAATCTTCCCTTCTTAATGGTTTACTTTACACAATGAAAACATGTTCAGCCAGCCTACCCTCTGCTCTCTCTCTCTCTCTTTCTCTTTCTCTCTCTGTGTATTTGTGTGCATGTGTCTATGTATCTCTAATTGATTTAATCAAAGAAAGTCTTCAATATGTTGTGAAAATTATTAACTTTAAAGTCCTGAGAGGCAACTGTGAAATAAATAAAATGGAAAGGAGAATTTAAGGAAGACAGAAGTAGCCAATCTTTCAAAGGTGAATCCCAGGGTCAGAACATTGTATACTGACAAGGAAATTTTATAGAGCCTTCTAGACTACATGTTCTATTCCCAGTATGAAAAACAAAATGCAAGTAATCCTGTTGCTGGTGGATAAAGGGTGGCAAGAGAAGCTTGAAAAGAGAGCCAACTAACTTCAGTGTTTATTTTAAGAGATGGCACCTGTCTACACAGCAAACCAGGGTTAATTGCTTGTGAACTACAGGAGCTATCACAGCAGTGAATGTCTAAATGACAGTAACTGGACTAACACGCTGTGGAATAAAGTGGTGAAAATGGATGTTTGGGAACTGTATTTTGGTGACATTGTGGCAAGGTTTGTTGACTCTGTGGTTAAAAAGAAAATGTGGAGTCACAGATAAAAATGTCATGTTAATTCAGAAACTGCAATGAGATCTTTACCGACATTCCTGAGTTAAAGAAAGGCTGGACAGATCAGCCGTGTGGAGGTTATCAGCATGGAACTTCAGTGTGGCCAATCAACACAGAGAATTCTTCTCATTTCCTTGTCCAGAAGAAGTAGTGGAATAAGGATTTGTAGAAAACAAAAACAATAGCAAAAAACAAACAGAATAAAAACAGAGGAGGAAACAGGGGTAGAGGGATAACTATAGAGAAAAGGGATATTTTTTTTAATTAATTACAGTTTATTTACTTTGTACCCCACCTGTAGCTCCCTCCCACTCCCCCTTCCAACCTTACCCTTTCTCCCTGTTCTCCACTCATACCCCTCTCCCAGCCCGCTGATGGGGGGGTCCACCTCCCCTTCCATCAGATCCTAGTCTATCAGGGCTCATCAGGATGGCTGCATTGTCTTTGGAAAAGAGATATTTCTAAGCTCACAGATCTGGTCTATGTTTAAGAGAATTCATTTCTCATGGTCTTCTGGTTGGCCCAGAAAGCCCTGTAACACATGGTAAATGTCATCCAAAGTCTCATGGCCTAGCAAGTGGTTTGCTTGCTCGCATGGGAAGTCTTTGGGTGAATGGGTGCACACCTTTGACTTGTGACTGCAGTGGGACCATAGCTTCTTGTTCACTCTGCATTCTCTGGCCATGTCATGAGAAAAGTTTTCTTGGCCATGAGTTTCTGGTGTGTTATGCTGTGAAAGGTCCGAGGAAATATGGCCAACTGGAAAAATAGACTCTAAAATTCACTTTTTATTAGTAAGTCTATCATCCCAGTTATGTATATTAGGCAAGAGACAAAGGGCACATATCTCAATGTGTGTCTTTTCTGATCTCTCTCTCCTCAGAAATTCAATGGCATTTTATTTAATCTGAAAGGATTCTGCTTTGATGACCTTGTCTAATTTTAGTTATATTTAAAAACCTTACTTCTCAAATCCATAGTTTGATTAAAATTCTTCTCTTAATACTTACAAATGAAGGTTAGGTTTCAACACACTGACCATTGGAAGATATTTTCAAATAATATGTTTGAAATTATATATCACACTCGGTGCACAAAGTAAACAAACAATCTCCTCTTTTATAAGACTACGACTCTCATTTCTGACTTCTTATTATCCAACCACATCTCCACCTTTTTGATATAGTTTTTTATTTATTACAATTTATTCACTTTGTATACCAGTTGTAGCCCCAGCCTCATCCCCTGCCAATTCCTTCCTCCCTCCCTCATCTCCTCCCATGTCCCTTCCCCAGCCCACTGATAGTGGAGGACCTCCTCCCTTTTTATCTGACCGTAACCTATCAGGTCACATCAAGACTGTCTTTTATAGTCTTCCTCTGTGGCCTGGTAAGGCTGCTCCCCCCTCAGGGGTTGGTAATCAGATGGCAAGCCACTAAGTTCATGTCTGAAACAGTCCCTGCTCCCTTTATCAGCGAGCGCATTTGGAGACTGAGTTGACAAGGGTTACCTCCCTGTAGGGGGTCCAGGTTATCTCCATGAATGGTTCCTGTTTGGAGTATCAGTCTCAGAAAAGACCCTAGGCCCAGATTTTTTGGTTCTTCTGTTCTCCTTGTGGAGCTTCAGACCCTTCTATCTCCCTCTTCTTTCATAAAAGTCTCTGCATTCTGCCCAAAGTTTGTCTATATCTGACAGAGGACTAATATCCAGAATATATAAAGAACACAAGAAGTTAAACAGCAACAAATAAAGTAATCCAATTTAAAAAAATGGGGTACAGAGCTAAACAGAGAATTCTCAATAAAGGAATATCAAATGGCAGAGAAACACTTAAAGAAATGTCCAACATCCTTAGTCAACATGAAATGCAAATCAAAATGATGCTGAAATTTCACCTTAAGCCCATCAGAATGGCTAAGATAAAGAACTCAAGTAACACTACATGTTGGAGAAGATGTGAAGAAAGGGGAACCCTTTTCCATTGCTGATGGGATTGTAAACTTGTACAACCACTTTGGAAATCAATTTGGTGTTTTCTCAGACAATTAGGAATAGTGCTACCTCAAGATCCAGCTATACCACTCCTAGGCATATATCCAAAAGATGCTCAAGTACACAACAAGGACATTTGCTCAACCATGTATGTAGAAGCTTTATTCATAATAGCCAGAACCTGGAAACAATCCAGATGTTCCTCATCTGAGGAATGGATATAGAAACTGTGGTACATTTACACAATGGAATATTACTCAGCAATTAAAAACAAGGAAATCATCAAGTTTGCATGCAAATGGTGGGAACTAGAAAAGATCTTCCTTAGTGTGCTATTCCAGAAGTGTAATGACACACATGGTATATACTCACTTATAAGTGGATATTAGACATATAATATAGGAAAAACATACTAAAATCTGTAAACTTAATGAAACTAAGCAAGAAGATGAACCGTGGATAAGATGCTCAATCTTAATTCAGAAAGGCAAATGGGATAGACATGAGAAGAATGTGAAAATAAGGAACAAGACAGGAGCCTGCCATAGAGGGCCTCTGAAAGACTCTACCCAGCAAGGTATCAAAGAGGATGTTGAGACTCATCTACACTTTTTAATCCCAGGACTTTGGGAAGTAGGATTTCAACAAGTGACTTTTAATTGAAATAGAAACATACAGAGAAGAAGGAAGGACAAAATCTGAGAGTTCTGATGACTACTGAAATTACGTTGGTAAGAGGTTGAAGAGCACTGAGAGGCGTGAGGGGAAGCAGTCTGCTGCAGGAAGGACATCTGATTCCTTGAACAGATCGCTGGAACAAAAGAACAGCTGCCATGTGGGCTTACTCGGCTTTGTGATTGTACACACACTTGGCAGGACCTCACAGAAACCTCCTTATGTGTAGCATGTCTGGAGCTGTCCCTGTGAAATGCAGAACTTTCTGCTCAGCACCGTGTAACTTCTGTGAGCATCTTCCTCGTATTCCTACAGTGTTCTAGTTGAATGTACATGCTGCCGAGCCATTCACTTGGCACCGGCTAGCCTCATTCAGACCACACAATTCTGCAGCAAGCCAGAAACATTTCCTTCACTCAGCTGTGTAAACAAGAATCTCATCCCTGCTCTGTCCCTCAACTACAATCAATCTGTAAGCCATAACAGTACTTGAAATTGATACTTTCGCTTCTCTGAGTTTGTCATTCCTCCTCTATTTAGACCATTCTAACCTGTCCTGAGTGTTAAGACAAATTTTCCGCAGCATCTAAACTTAGTGTTCAACTCTGTGATCCCTTTTCATTACCTACATCCAGTTGCATCTATGGTTCTAAAGTGAAAATTGGGTACCATCGCCTCCTAATGTAAGAACTTTAATAGCTCTTTCATGCTTCCAGGAGGAATTGCAAACTCTTGGCCCACTTTTCAAGGACCTCTTGATCTGACTTTGATCATTCTCTATTTCCCTGTGTACTTTCCACTGCTTCTGATCTGCTCTTCTTTATGAGATCTACTCAACAGGCAATATTTCTCTAACTCACCGTGCCCTGTAAAGCATTCTACATGTTTGACTACTGTCTGTAACTTGTCACATTCTCCTATTCACCCTGTAGGTTTCAATCTAGCTGCCTCTTCCTATGAGAAGCTGCATCTCATAACATTCTGTGACATTCTTCTGTCCTCAGAGGGTTCTATTCTTACTCAAATCACTGTGTTTTTAATTAAACTGGAAATGGCCTATTTTGTTCTTTGTTAGACACTGCTGTTTTTGTTCCCACACTGTTAACTACAGAGAATGAACCGCATATTACAAGTGTAAAGCCAAACAACAGTGAGTATCAAAGATCCTAGAAACAGCACTGCTACATATGAGAGCATTCTTTTTCCACTACCCCATGAAGGCAAATTTATAGAGTTTTATGAATAAGGGTTATTTTCATAGGCTTAGGGACTTTTTTAAAACTTATGCTTTGTGAAAACCACCTAATGAAATGAAAGGAGCATTTGGGAAGAGATGGCTTTTTGCAGTGGGTTAATTCTGCCTTCTGTTCCTGTGACTTCAGCTGTTGCCCTCTCAGAAGCACTGTGAGCTCCTATACAACAGGCCATCCAATTAATGCATATATGCATGAGCCTTGATTGAAGCTACAGTTTTCATTTCCTTCTCAGAGCATTCTACATATCTTGCTAATTAAGAGACAGGGGTAGGGCCTTTGTTTATGTATCGTGGAAAAGTCTATTATATACAAGAAGGCTTCATTTTCTAACTAAATACAGAAGGTCATTTAGAGATATTAAGATTGTCCAGCAAGGGTAACCTTTTAACTCATGCAAAAGAAGTTATAGATCCCCTGTTGTATGCCAGGCTCAGAGGGAGATGCAGCAGCAAACAAGAAGAGCCAGGTGAATGGTCTTCCATTTCAAAGTAGGAGGAGAGACAGGCACTAAGTATACAAGGCAAGGAAAGGTGAAGGGGTGTGGCCAAGTGCTACAGAGACACACATGGGAATTGGAGAGCTTTTAGGAACTGAGGAACAGACGGTGGAAGATGTAAGTTTGTGCACTAACTAGGAAAGAACTAAATTAGGCTCAGAGATCTCCACTGTCCTGTGGTTTAGTTTGGGTATCATCATCCCTGGTGCACAGGTTTCCCTTCTTTGCCTTATTCATGCTCATGGGAGCTTCTTCAAGGCAGCTTGAAAGTCCCCAAACATTGTTGGAACTCCAAAAGATGCAAGGTGGAGAACAAAGATAAACAATGAAATAGGAAGAATGACAGCCTACAGTATGTCATCACTCTGCTGCCCTTTTTCACTACCTGTTGCATAGTTCCGTGAGGCATGCCATTCAGTCACGGTTTACAGTTGATGATCCTTTTCTTCTGTGATTTCTTTTCTCTTTGCCCTTAGCCACAGAAAGTATATGTAACTTCACGATATTTCTAGGAGCTGTGGTTTCAAAACAAACTTCCTTTTTCTCTACTCTTACAATATTTCCACCCCGCCCTCTGCTATGATCCGTAGGCCTTAGGTTGTGTTGTAGATGTATCATTTGGAGCTGGTTATCATTTTATCACTTGTTTCTGCATTATATTGGTAGCATTTATATATTTAGAAATAGCAAGAGAGGAGAGACTTTACATGGGAAGGTTTTCAGGGAGAAAAGTAAAGAAGAAAGTAGAAATGATTCAATTATATATATTTCCAAAAACTAAAATAAAGTGTTAAAAATAAAATAATATGTTAGCAATTCTCTAAGTCCCATTTCCATTAATAGATGATATTTATGGGATGAATAACCTGAGGTTATCTGTGCTAAGAACAAATATGCTGGACAGGTCTCTGTGGCACATTTATAAACAAATTAAACCAAATTAACCATGGAGCATTGCAGTTGAGATGAGATTTTGATATTGATGTTTTAATCAGGACTGATAAAAATATTTCTATTAGATTCAAGTTAAACAGTTGTAGGAAATACAGTCGATTCTATATTGCCATATACTGAAGAAATAAATAAAGATATGTTGAGGATGAACAAGTTTTTGTTCAGTAGTGTTGCGCTGTGTAAGTATTTAATTTTAGTTTAGATCACAATGACTCAGTGAATACTGGATTTTTTTTTAATGGAAAAGTATCCAAAGCTATGCATTCTTAAAATTACTTTTTCATGAAATGTAAACATTGCTTCTATCTTAGTTACTCTTCTTTTGCTGTGGTAGAACATCATGAGCAAGAAAACTTACAGAAGAAAGGTTTAAGCAATGCTATTCCCAGCAAGTTAAAGTCCATGATGTTGGAGTGGACATAGCAGGTCTCAGACAGTAAGAACAAAGGTGAAAATTCACATCTCTCAAATAGCAAGCAGGAATCAGAGAGTGCACTAAGGTTGGTGGGAGGTTTTTAAAACCTTAAAGCCTGTTGCCAGTGAGACACCTCCTCCAAAAAGGCCAAACCCCTAATCCTTCCTCAACAGTTTTACAAACTAGGGACCGAGTATTCAAACCTATGAGTTTTTGGGAGCCATTTTAAACCAAATTACCACATTTGCTGAGGAGGTTTGATGTGTAAATTGAAGAAACATTTATTACTCATTTTAAAGAGACCTACATATGCTAGTCTATTAAATATATATAATTTCAGATGAATTGATATTATTACTACTAATTATATTTCTTACTACTAGGGATCAAACCTGGGGGTTCTAGCATGTAAGTAAAGTTCTCTAGCATTAAATTACAATGTAAACCTCATGGCAAATACTATGAAATAAGAATCAAATCATTCATGAGCTGTTTTGTCATGCATGTCTGAAATATCAATGTCATCCCACATTAATTTTTGCATGATCAGTGCATTATGACACTTAATTAATAAAATAAGTAATTGCAATTTTTGTCTCTTTTATATTTTGGTTTTGGCTAGTATAACCATGGAAAACACATTTTTTTTTTAATTTTTACTATCACTCTTGAGATGTAACATTTCTCTAAAGAAGAGCCAAGTTTTTCTGAACTTTTGTGATAAAAGCAAGCCTATATCAGGGACAGAAAAGATTATTCCTGACCCAAACTTCTATTTAGTGGAAGTCTGGGTCACTGTCAGGCAGACTATACAAACAGTTTCTTGATTAAACTGAAGCAACAGATAAGCTGAGTAATTGCTTGGGGTATTGACTTTAGATCTCATAAACCTGAGTCTCCACAGTCACAGGGTGTGACCCTATGCTTACTCAGTGAACACTACTGAGCTCCCATAGTACAGATGGGAAATGTCCTCTTCTGTTTGGCTAAGGTTGGCAATGGTCCAGAAGCCTGGTTAAAATGTATTTAGTAGTATACTTCACATCAAACACCTACATGAAATATTACTATGTTTAATTACAGATAATTCCATGTTTTACTTAAGAAGTTTACCACATTAATTATTTTAAATTATATTTCAAACTTGGAATCATTTTTACAGATATGAGCATTTTTTACAATTTAGTTTATGAACCTTTATTCTTCTGTCCCTAAATAAAACAAGCAAAACCTGTATTTTGACATACTCTGAATTCTTTATGAGTAATACACTCAATTTCATCAGGGAAGTGATGATATGATTTCTGCAATGTCATTGAATGAAAAGCAAAGACATTGATTTCATTTGTCTAGATTGTTTAAGATTACACAAATAAGACATCAAAGGACAGACAAATGATAGTTGATTTTATCAGGAAGAACCAGTTGCCTGTTTTTCTCATAGCTTTTGTGAATAAGTCACTCAATTAAGCTTGAAGAAGATAATAAAGTTGAAGAAAGATGAAGAGAGGGTAGGAATTTAGTCCAACACTATTGATCCATTTCATAAAACCCTTAGCAACTGAATCAGGTTACCATTGATTTTAGTTTGATCTTAGGTTTTTATTTTTGGTCTTTTTGTATGAAGAGTGGTTTTCTTTGCTTTATTTTTCATGTTTCTTTTATCCCTGTTTCCCTTTTCCCTGAAGTTATTTTTCTCTTCATTTACAAGAAGACTGACAGAAGGTAGCCAAAGCTTAGCTAAACTGACCATCGTATCCTCAGAAAGTAAACCATCCATGCTTGGTTTGATCAAGGGTTCATTTCTGATCCATTATGCAATTATCTCAGGTGCTTTTCAAGTAATACACAAATGACTGGAGCCTAGGAGGTGGAGAAAAATATTCAAAAGAATCAAATCATAATCTGGGCAGCATGACACGTTGCCTGCGGTAGCATAACATCAGTTAAGAAGGTGACAGTGACCTTTCTTAATGACAACTTAATGGGTGAGGGTCTTGATAGAGATGTCTTTCCATAAAAAGATTTGGTCAAAAATGAGGGATCAACTCATAAGAAACAGTGGTGCCCGATTTTGTTTTATGCTTAATTGTAACTTGGTTGATGTCCGTATTATTTTTGATACTGTGATCACATTACCCAGGATATTCAGATAAAATGAACTCAGGATAGATGTCAGGTACATACATAAGTGAAAAATGACACATAGATAGGTAGACATTTATTTTAAGAAATTAGCTGATTTTATTCTAAAGTTCCTCTAGGTGGTAAGCCTAAACTCAGTAGGGCAAGCTGGCAGGCTGATGGTTCAAATAGGAGTGACTGTCACACTTCTGAGTTCAAAAGCAAGATACTTAAACAGAAATTCTATGAAGAAATTCATTCTCTTTTCATTCAGCTTCACTCATTTGTCTAAAGAACTTCAATTTATAAATTATAGAGGATAATAGTCACCCACTTATCAGTTTTAACCATGTCCTGAAAAATGTACCTTTAGAGTAAAGTATAAATGAAAGCAGACCTGAATCCTTATCATGGTCCAGTTAAGTTGAAACATAAAATTAACTATCAAATTTTCCATTGTATGGTTTTGGCATCTTTGTCAAATATCCAGTATCCATAGTTGTGTGGGTTTATTTCTGGGTCTTCTATTCAATTCCATTGACCCAGCATTCTGTTTCTATGCCAGCTATGCAATTATTATTACTATTGCTCTGTAGTACAGCTTGAGATCAGGGATTTAGATATCTCCAGATGATCTCTTGTTATACAAGATTGTTTTAGCAATTCTGTTTTTTTTTTTTTTTAATTTTTCCATATGAAATTGAGAGTTGTTCTCTCAAGTTCTATAATTAATTATGCTGGTATTTTGTTGGGAATTGCATTGAATCTGTAGATTGCTTTTGGCAGGATGGCCATTTTTTACTATGTTAATCCTACTGATCCATGAGCATGGGAGATCTTTCCATCTTTTAATATCTTCTTCATTTTTTTCTGTAGAGACTTGAAGTTTTTTTTCAAACAGGTCTTTCACTTGTTTGGTTAGAGTCATACATAATGGTACATTATGTTATTAGTGACTATTGTGAAGAAAGTAGTTTCCCTAATTTCTTCCTCAGGCCTTTTGTCTTTGGTATACAAAGGGATACTGATTTTTTTTTTTTTGAGTTAACATTGTATCCAGCTACTTTGCTGAAGGTGTTTATCAGCTGAAGGAGTTCCCTGGTTGAATTTTTGGGGTCACTTAGGTATACTATCATATAATCTGCAAATAGTGATACTTTGACTTCTTCCTTTCCTATTTGTATCCCCTTGATCTTTAGTTGTCTTATTGCTCTAACTAGGAGTTCAAGTACTATGTTAAAGAGATATGGAGAGAATAGGCAGTCTTGCTTTGTCCCTGATTTCAGTGGGATTGGTTTAAGTTTCTCTCCATTTAGTTTGATGTTGGCTATAGGCTTGCTGTATATCGCCTTTACTATGTTTAGGTATGTGCCTTGTATCCCTGATGTCTCCAAGACTTTAAACATGAATGGGTGTTGGATTTTGTTAAATGTTTTTTGAGCCTCTAAGGAGATGATCATGTGGTTTTTCTCCTTCAGTTTGTTTATATGGTGGATCACATTGATGGATACTGAACCACCCCTGCATGCCTGGGATGAAGCCGACTTGGTCTTGGTGTATGATATCTTTCATATGTTCTTTGATTCGGTTTGCAAGTATTTTGTTGAGTAGTTTTACATCAATGTTCATAAGAGAGATAGGTTTGAAGTTCTCTTTTTTTGTTGGGTTTTTGTGTGGCTTAGGTGTCAAAGTGACTGTGGCCTCATAGGATAAGTTTGATAATGATCCTTCTGTTTCTATATTGTAGAATAGTTTGAAGAGAATTGGAGTTAGCTCTTCTGTGAAGGGCTGGTAGAATGCTGCACTGAAACCATCTGGCCCTGGGTTTTTTGTTTTTGTTTTTGGAAGGGAGACTTTGATGCCTGCTTCTATTTCCTTGGCGGATATAGGACTTTTTAATCTATTTACCTGATCTTGTTTTAATTTTGATAAATGGAATCTATCAAGAAAATTGTCCCTTTTATTTAGATTTTCAATTTTTGTGGCATATAGGCTTTTGTAGTAAGACCTAATGATTGTTTGGATTTCCTCAGTGTCTGTCGTTATATCCCCTTTTTCATTTTTGATTTTGCTGATTTGGATAGCTTCTCTCTGACTTTTAGTTAGTTTGACTAAGGGTTTGTCTATCTTGTTGATTTTCCCAAAGAACCAGCTCTAGATGTCCCTAAACTGAGAAATGGAAACAGAAATTCTGGTTCATTGACACAATAGAATACTACTCAGCAATTAAAAACAAGGAAATCATGATATTTGCAGGCAAATGGTGGGAACTAGAAAAGATCATCCTGAGTGAGCTATCCCAGAAGCAGAAAGGCACACATGGTATGTACTCACTTATAAGTAGATATTAGACATATAACATAGGATAAACATACTAAGAATTTAAGCAAGAAGGGGGACCCTTGAGAAGATGCTAAATCCTCTTTCAGAAAGGCAAATGGAATGGACATTGGAAGAGGAAGAAAACAGGGAACAGGACAGAAGTCTACCAGAGAGGACCTCTGAAAGAATCTACCCAGCAGGGTATTAAAGCATATGCTGAGACTCATAACCAAACTTTGGGCAGAGTGCAGGAATCTTATGAAAGAATGGGGAGATGAAAGATCTGGAGGGGACAGGAGTTCCATAACAAGAGCAACAGAACCAAAAAATCTGGACACAGGGGTCTTTCCTGATACTAATACTCCAACCAAGGATTATGCATGGAGATAATCGAGAACCCCTGCACAGATATAGCCTGTGGCACCTCAGTGTCCAAGTGGGTTCCCTAGTAATGGGAGCACGGACTGCCTCTGACATGAACTCAGTGGCAGGCAATCTGATCACCACCCCCTCAGGGTACAGCCTTGTCAGGCAACAGAATAAGACAATGGAGCCATCCCTGATGAAACCTGATAGGCTAGGGTCAGATGAAAGGGGAGGAGGACCTCCCCTATCAGTGGACTAGGGGAGGGGCAAGGGAGGAGAAGAGGGAGGAAGGGTAGGATTGGAAGGGGATGATGAAGGGGGCTACAGCTGGGATACAAATTGAATAAATTATAATTAATAAATATAATTTAATTAAAAAATTAATTGCCATAGCCACACTTGCCCTTATTTTTCTGTTTTACACTGAGAGGTTAACTGAGCTAAGGACTTGAAGTTCGTTGTTTTCTGTTTTTTTTTTTTTAATTTTTCTTTATTATTATTTACACACATTTCATCCCAGCTATAGCCTCCTTCTTCATCTCCTCCCTGTGCTACTATTTTATCCTCTTGTATTTTGATACTGTTAGTTGCCTCTGACATAATCTGATTGGCCTGCTCGTTGATCACTTCTCCCTGAGGGGGGAGCAGCCTTACCAGGCCACAGTAGAGGACAATGCAGCCACTTTTGATGAGAACTGATAGACTAAGATCAGAAAGAAGAGGAGAACCTCCCCTATCAGTGGACTTGGGGAGTGGCATGCATGCAGAAAGGGGAGGGAGGGTGGGATCTTAGGGGAGGAGGGAGGGGCTTATGGGGGGATACAAAATGAATAAAGTGTAAAAAAAAGAATAGTAAACATAATAACGTAAATTCACCTGTTTTTATATATTTTTATTAATTCTTAAAGTTGCATTTCATCATTTGCAAATGATTACTGTATTCTGGCATGAAATGTGAGGAACGTTTTCACACTATTTTCAAAAACAGTGAAGGAACAATGCAAATGCCTGAAGACTGATTCCATTTTTCCCTGCTACAGGCAACAGAGGCAGCCCTCACTCCATTACATCAAACTGTAGTGAATACACAGAATACCTTTGTGTTTTATAGAATTTCCTTTAGAATTTACTGATTCCCTCTGGGAGGGAGAGGGATGCTTAGGAGACACAGGAGGTAAGGACATATCAGATCTTGGAAAGCTGAAACTTGAAAGATTTTCCAAGATCCCTACCCACTTTATAGAAAGAGTAAACAGTAGGAGCTGAGATTCTGCCTAGCCTCATTGGAAGAGAACCCTTGACCTATCAAGCTCCTTTCCAATTGTGGACAGAGCTCAAAGGATGCAGGTTGTCTGAGTTACCATCGATATTGCAGATGGCTGGTCCAGAAGCAACTGTTTCAAGTCATTTCTGCTGTTGTAAGTAACCCCTCACATATACTCCTGTTACAATCCCAGTAAAAAAATATTGTTTAACCAAGTCAGACTGAAGTGTAATAATTACCCTGGGCTCTTGTGGGTTCATTTCTTGGGGTGAGTAGGCATGTTTACATCATGTCTCCCAGGAAAATTCTGTTCCTGCACAAAACAAAATAACAAGAGCAATTGAGAAATAAGGGGCATTTTGAGCAATCACATTCAATAATTAGAAGCTCATAGATGTGTCTTTAAGTTAAATTAAAATGCCAACAACTAAACAATACCTATCCTAAAAATTTAAGATTCTCCTGTAATCTGTAATGTATTAATAATCTACTATCATTATTTAATTTGCATATTATTTAAGTTGCATTTTAGCAATGGTTTAATTTTATCAAATTTTAGTATGTATTTAGTGAAAACTAGATATTAGGTCCTGAGTTTGCTATATTATGAATTTATAAAGATAAACCAATTGTGGGAACAGCACATCATCAAATTGGTGAACTGGTATGGTTCGTAAATATTTTATTTTAGATCTGTTAAATGAGATAAAGTTAATGAAATTTTCTTCTTTCTGTTGTTTGCATTAAGACAGACTTCATTTGCCATCCCCTTTGTGAATGTGTCAGCACAGTGCTACATTACCTGAGCTGCAGAATATATATAGTGAATGCTTTATATCCATCTCATATGCTAATAAGTTCTGGAGATGAGATGCTGAAGACTCTATGTACAGATTAAAATACATAATGCACTCACTTTTTGTAAATGCTTCCTTCAGTCAAGATATTTTTAGAACTAAGTCAGTTTTATTCCATCATGGCTGTGAAATTTCTGGTACCATCTTTCTAGTGCTTCTACTTCATAAATCTGAACAAACCAGACATTGCAACCTATAGATTTTATATTTAATTTTAGGTCGAAATTAGAGGTAATGAGGCTTTTTGAGTAGAGAGTGAGGTCTCTCATTGAACTTGCTCAACTAATTAAATTTAAAGTGTTGAATCTCTAAAGCTAAAGTTGTAGGAGACTGTGAGCCTCACAATTTGGGTGTTGGAAAGTGAACATGGGTCTTCTGGAACTATGCTAAGCATGCCTAAAAGCCAAGGCAACACTTCTAACCCCCATAAAACAGTAATGGGACTTTTAATGGTATATATAACCAATTGTAAACAACTCTTCTGAAAGGCAATAATGAAAGTAATGTTTTGGTATTATATTTGAATTCGTACCTGCCTGACAGCTGCACTTTGTAGAAACACATGTAGAGTCTATCAATCAATGTTTGAAGTTCTTCCCTGTAGTTCCAGGAATAAAAACAATTCACATTCCAAATGATTTGAAGGAAAAAAAGTGTTGCAGAGAAATGTTAGTGAAATAATTGGGAATGCATTATGATGCATCAAAAATCTGTAATGAAATGAAATGTATGTTGTGGGAATAAACAACCAATATCTAATTTGACTTAAGACCCACTCTATGGTATTTAACCAAGAGCAGACACAAGTTGATTGACCAAGAGCATGAGATTAGATACCTCAGGGACCTCGGGTAAAACCAAATACTACTGTTCTAAAAAGAACAGAAATGCAGTGATAAAATTTGTCTTGATGACATTCTTGCTATCCTCATATCTTCATAGATGAGTGTGCCTTGTTCTGTCATCATATGAGAAGCTCCTTTCAGCAACAGATAGGAACAGATACAGGGACACACAGCCAGACTTTATGGTGTGAGACATCAGAATACTTAGCCTTCCATGGGTCCCCTGAGTGTTCAACTAAGTGCACATCTGCACCTCTCTGTTTACTGTGCCTCTTTTGCTCATTTCTTTCTGTTTGTTTTTTCCTATCTGGATATGTTAATTTTTGTCTTTTCCCATTATATTTTATCATTATCCTTGAGAATCCTGATTTTTTTTTAATTTAGTTATTTTATGTATATGAACACTGTTTTCATGCATAGCAGTAGAAAGGATCATATTCCATTACAGATGTTGAAAGCCTCCATGTGGTTGTTGGGAATTGAACTCAGGACCTCTGGAAGAACAACCAATGTTCTTAATTACTGAACCATCTCTTCAGTCCTGTTTTGTTTTTGTTTGTTTGTTTTTGTTTTTTAATGAGGGACAAAAAGGGTGGATCCAGATGAGAAGGGAAGTGAGGCAAAACTGCAAGGAGCTGAAAGAGGGCTAACTGTGATCAAGATACATTATTTGAGAAAAATTATTTTCAGTAAAATGAAACTATTGGATTGTAAATAACTTTAAACCCTGAACTCTTTCCAGTTTGGCAAATATAAATGAATTTAATTGAACTCTTTGACTCATGAACAGTCAGTGTTACTTTTCTTTCTAATATCTCTCACACTTACTTTCTATCTCTCTCTTTTTTCTTCACGCACATAACACTAAATTCTCCCTTTTTTTATCCTTTCTCATTAGTCTTTTATCATTATGTCTTATCAAAGCATAGACATAATATTTCCCAAACTCCCTAAATGCTTGGACAGCTTAAGATCAAGATAGTAAATATTAAATTTGTACAATAGACATGGAATGGCAACATGGACACTTAATTAGGAAGACAGATTCAGAAGGGATATTATTTTTGGGTTCAACAGGGATATTATATCCCTGTTTTGGGTAAAACAGGGATATTATTTTTGGGTTCAAATACAGAGTGAAATTTTTGGTCAACAGACCAGTATGAGGTTCAAAGGCAAAGAGACATGCCACACAAAATACTGCATGGTTTGAACAGGCCCTGAGCTAGAGATTGAGGTCAAAGCAGGTCCTCATGGCCCTGCTTATATCAAAGGCAAATTCTGCTGGCGGTTTGATTAATGTTATTGGTGACACCAAAACCCTCATTCTTCTGAATTAAGAGAAATGATGTAGCAAAATCTAAGACCCAAAGGAGCATGAGAGAAACAACTGTATTCTCCTCAGTGTAGCTTCACCATTCCCGGAGTCTTCCACCTTTGAGCTCCTCTTGCTTCTTCAGTGGCATTTGCTCTAAAAATCACTTGAGTATGTGCCTTCTATGTGGTCTATACTTGGGAAAAGAAAACAAACAAACACAAACAAACAAAACAACCTAAAGTTCTCTGCTTTGTACTAGGTACATAGTCTTAGAGATTCAAGTCATTACCTAGGGCTTTTTTTTTTTTTTTAAAGGAATAGTATCAAGTTAGCTGAGATTCCTTGTGCAAAAGCTCGTAACTGCATGTAAGAAAACACAGAGGCTGGCTGGCTTGTCTATATGATGATTTTGAGATTAGAAGTTAAGTATTCCATAGTTGATAGCCCATTTTATCTCCTGTAGGGAATCACTAAGTTTTATTCTTTTGACAGTTTAAAGTCTGTCTCAATTCACCCCCTTTCCTCTGTATTACCTCCTTCCATGTTTCCTTGGCATCTTGGGATAAGAAAAAAGGCTTGAAAATTATATACAATTTTTAAATATTTAAGAAGAGTTAGAAAAGATGAAGGGGGAATACAGGGAACTTGGATTACTACTGCCAAAAATTACATCACGTATGGTGGAAGTACAGAGTTTGATGAGCAATTTAATGTTATCCTACCATATTATTTAGAAATATTATTTCTGAAAATACATCTGAGGGATTGTGTTAAACTTTCAATCCCTCCAAAGGGTTGAGGTTACAGGTCACATTAAAGTTAGCACTGAGCACTTCTTCCTTCAGAAAAAAACATACAGTTCTTTTTTTATATTTTGATATTTATTTATTCATTGAGCTATAGGCCTATTCCTTATTCAGATTTTAAAAGAAGAGTTTCTGTCCTTTCAGGACTTAATGAATCTGGAAGGTGCTGAATTGTACTAAATGCCATCCAATCCCATTGTACATTTTATAGACCTTACAAGTTGAATCCACTGAACAGACTGCAGAAAAGTGGCTGCCATCAGCAGAGGTGGTAGTGAAAATGACTGTATAGAGGTATGTTGGTTAACTGGTGTGAAGTTAGTTAGAAAGAATGTGTATTTGAGATTATTGCAGAAGATGGTGCAGCTAATAACATTTTAGACTGTGTTTTAAATTACTAAAAATACAAATTTCAGACCCTACAAAAATATTGGATACAAAAAAATACTGGATATTTCTTTGATAGATTTGTTAATTAGCTGTTTAATCACTCCACTTTTATTCACGTGTATAGGCAACAGTTCCACACTGAGCTACACCACAAGGATAGAGTCTTAAAATAGCATCACATCTCAGAAATACGCATTTTATCTTGTAAATTCATAATAAGATAAAAATCAGAATTAAAAATTCAGGAGCTAGAGGATGGCTCCTCGACAAGAATGGCTCCTGGGTTTGCTAAGGCCTGGAGTTTGATTCATAGTACCACACCAGGAAGCTCACAACAGCCTGTGACCACAGCTCCAAGGATTCTGATGGCCATTTCTAGTCTCTGCAAATACCCACACGTGTGCCCATACACATACAGAGATTTACCCACATACGTATAAGTTCATGTTTAGTCCATATTATGTTACTTGTATTCATGTTTCCAGAGCAGCCATTTGGTATTGGATAAAGGGGTGGTGCACTTTTACCTGGGGAAAACTACTTCCTTTCTCCCAGTATTTCTTTTTTAATTTTTTTTATAATTTTTATTTTTTATATTAATCATGGGTTATTTACTTTGTATCACAGCCGTGGCCCCCTCCCTCATTCCCTCCCAATTCCATCCTCCCTCCCTCCTCTCCTCCCTGCCCCTTTCCAAGGACACTGATAGGGGAGAACCTCCTCCCTTTCCATCTGACCCTAGCTTATCAGGTATCTTCAGGGCTGTTTACAATGTCCTCCTCTGTGGCCTAGCAAGGCTGCTCCCCCATTGGGGGTGGGGAGAAGAGGTCAAAGAACCAGCCATTGAGTTCATGTCAGAAATAGTCCTTGTTCCCTTTACTAGGGCAACCACTTGGACACTGAGCTACCATGGGCTGCATCTGAGCAGGGGTTCTAGGTTATATCCATGAATGGTCCTTCATTGGAGAAACAGTCTCATAGAAGATCCCTGTGTCTAGATATATTTGGTCCTTGTGGAGCTCCTGTCCTCTCCACGTCATACTAACTCCCCCTTCATTCATATGATTCCCTGCACTCTGCCAAAGGTTTGGTTATGAGTCTCAGTATCTGCTTTGATATACTGCTAGGTAGAGTCTTTCAGAGGCCCTCTGCAGTAGGCTCCTGTCCTGTTAATTGTTTTCTCCTACTTTCAATGTCCATTCCATTTGTCTTTCTAAGTGAGGATTGATCATCTTACACAGGGTCCTCTTTCTTGTTTATCTTCTTTAGGTGTACAGATTTTAGTATGTTTATCCTATCTTATAGGGCTGGTATCCACTTATAAGTGAGTATATACCGTGTGCGTCTTTCTGCTCCTGGGATACCGCACTCAGGATGATCTTTTCTAGATTCCACAATTTACCTGCAAATTTCATGATTTCCTTGTTTTTAATTGCTGAGTAGTATCCATTGTGTAAATGTACCACAATTTCTATAGTTCCTTATGTTGGCCTGAGGTCTAGGGCCTTGTCCAAGTAAGCATGTCTATTGGTGTCTTCATTCTTTGGTTCATGTCTAGGCAGCCATGGCTTTTTTTTCCTTCTCTTGTGTTTAAGAATACAGATACAATCATTGAAACACAGACACTAAACACATACATGCACACGCATCTACACATGCACACACTCATGCACACTCACAAACAAAAAGAATGACAATTAGAGAAAATGTGGCCAAGAATTTAAAGAGAGTTGTTTGACCATGGGAAGGTTTGGGAAAAAGGAAATTATATAACCATGTTAAAATCTCAGAAAAGGAAGTAACACTTAAATATTTTGATATTAAAATAGAATGCAATTTTAATGTTAGAGGTTAAATTTGCATAATTTTGATTACATCAGAAATCTGAGGATTTTTCCATATGTTTAAGTGTGTGTGTGTTTGTGTGTGTGCATGTGTGGTTTATAAGAACGGCTACATAATTGCAAACATACTTTTCGAAAGGTTTTCCTATAATTTCCTGGTTTTGTTCCTGCATGTTTTTCTGGTTCCCATTCAGATAATTCAATTGCTTTCAATTTCTTGTAGTTCGACTACAATTTTTAAATCCCGCAGCAGGTTGCCTAGATTGTATTTCTGAACCAGTTTTGTCGAAGTATGAAACCAGGAGTAAACTTCTTGGTGACAAAGCTCAGTGACAGTGGTTTTCCCAGTTTGCTGCAGCCTGGGTTTTAATGCCTCAGCCTGACTCCTATGTCTCAGCCGTGTTTGCAGCATCCACTATTTGTTTTCAAATCCTCTGTTAAAGTAATGTTTGCAAAGGGGATTTTCAGTATTGTTTTAATTTCATTTTTTCCCTTCCTAACAAGGTTGCTCCTGTGTTCCTATACTCTGCCTTTCCCCTCTGAGACTTATTAATAACCACATTAGTTTTCTGATCTTTTTAATTCACCTGCTTTCCTTAAGTACACATTCTAAGTTTTTCTCATTAATCTTCTTTTTTTTATTATTCAATAATCTCTTCCCAGTCTGTTAACTATCTGTGGACTTTCTGCTTCATGTATTCAAATGCCTTTCTTTTCTCCTAATCAGTCTTTTATACTTTCATAATTCTGGCCCAACTCCAATGCATCTTTTCCCATTAAGTATGCTTTACTACCCCAATCATTACTTAATTACCAGATTTTGTACTGCTTATTTCCTACAGATAATATATATGTACAGATTATATAATATATGTATATATATTATATATATATAATATATACATATATATCCCCTCAACACAAGATACTGTCCACTTATTGATTAATGCATTTGCTGCAGTTGTTAAATTATTGTCAACACCCATCATGCCTACATGTTATGCAATTCATTTGTCATTACATTTTATTTGATTATAAAGTCTCAACTAGGTTTTATTAGAGTTTCCCAATCAATGTAGCAATAAAGCTAATAGACGAGACTAAGTGAATGTTCTCGTTAATAAAGCTTACAGGCTTCTGTTGAACATATAAAGTTCTTCTACTTATTACATCATAAGTATTGATTTACAGTGAACTTTTTATTCTGATTACTTACTAGCTATTTAGGTCAAATTGTCCATAAACATTGCACTTAGTTTTATAGCGAAAAGTCTTCTGATAGAGTGATACATATGTAAATTGCTTTCTGACACATGTATGCAGTAGCATAAACTGGGACTCTAACTGGTTTCTATGACACTCATTTCCATGGTTACTATTGTGAGGATTAGCAGTTTACCTGGAGTGCCAATCAAATGACTGCTGTTCTTGAGACACTGAGGTGGAGGTGTTTTCATTTCTCCTAACTAAACTAGCAACTCTCTGGGAAAACTGTAAGCACAGAGAGAAAACAGAGAAAGGGAGCAGCTATATTTTCTTATCACAATCCAGCTTGAGCTTTCAAACTTCAGGATCAGGAGAGAAGAGCGATTCCACAAACAGCAGTGGATGTCCACCTACAGCTAATAATCTCTTGAACCGAAGTTTCTCTACAGCTGGGCTTCTTTTTGTTTAATTTTTATTGCAGTGTGTGTGTGTGTGTGTGTGTGTATACACACATGTTATACATCTGTGTGTTCAAGGGCAAATTCATAGATGTGAAGGTTAGTGACTGACATTGGGCAGTTGCCCTCTTTTCTCCTTCTTTATCTTGTTTTATTTTCAATCTTTTCTTTTATTTTTGAGGTTCTGATATAATTATATCATTTCTACCTTCCTGTTTTTCACTTTAGGCCCTCTGATTTACCCCCCCCCCATTCACTTTCAAATTCTTGCCAAATTTTAAAAATATTGCTACATGAATATATGCATCACTAAATAAAAAAATATATATATACATATATATATATTTCTAAATATAATCTGCTCAGTCTGAACACTCTTACTCATATGCATGTTTTCAGGAATGACGATTTGTATTGGGCAATCAATTGGAGTGCTGTTTCATGGACATGACAATTTCTCATGTTATCGGAACTATTTAGTTTTCTGTGGTTTTTAATGTAGGTTTGATAACCCTGGGCTTCCTCCACCAACTCCATCCACTTTGGCAAGTCTATTGTTATTGTCCTGGTTCATTTCATGTTTAGGCAATCATGTTGGGAAGATATTTTATGTGTATCTTCTGACCTTGCTAGGACATAACCTCCCAGAAATCTCCCTGATCCTCTGGCTCTTAACATCCCCTTGCTCTTCCACACTGTTCCCTGAGGTACATGACAGTTTTATAGATGTATCCATTGAGAATGGGCTCTGTGAGTCTGAATTTTGATTAGCTTTGGTTTTCTATAATGGTCTTCATCTGTTGTATGGAGAAGTTTCTTTTAAACAGGGCAAGGATTTCTCTTATCTGCAGGTATAAGAACAAACATCTAGGATAGAGTTATGCATTATGTTGATTTGATAAAGTAGAAGTGTAGGTTCTCCTCCAAGATCCACCCTGAGTTTACTAGCTGTTAGTAGTTGACTAGGTTTCCAGTAACAGCTACGGTTTGAGTCTTGCTGCCCTGGTCTTAAGGCAAAGTAGAGAGCTGTTGCTGTTCTCAAGGCATATGTGTCAGTATTGTTCTCTTAGGATTATCACGCCAAACTGGCCATTATTGTAGTTCATCCGTGTCATAGCTGGGTAGGACTGTTGGTTGCTTCTCTCCCTTGGAAGTTTGCATGACACCTTCAGGTATGATGAAAGCTAGAACTTTCCTGGAGGCAGCTTTCAGGTCAGTTCCAGGTCACAGTACTTTGGGCCCTGTGTCTAATGTGTATGATGTCTTCCATAATTTTTTAAGACAAAGTTTAACACTGAATTGGGGATTTATCAATTGCCTTTTTTGGCTTGGCAGCTAGCTCTGGGAATATACTAGTCTCTAATCCCCAGCACTGGGGTAACAGATGCATATCACAACAACAGGTTTTTATGTGTTCCTGGGTTTCAAATTTACACTTTCATGTTTGCACAGCTGGGACTTTATTGACTGAGGTATCTCCTTAGCCCATTCTTGGGTTTCTTGACTCACTGAGGGAGTCAATAGTACCAAATTCATGAGAGCCTGGAGGGAGGACAGCTCAGTGGTTAAGAATGCTTGTTTCCTGCTCTTGTAGAGGACCCAGGTTCTGTTCCCAGCAACCATGGGTGGCTTACAGCTGCCCATATAAGTGTCTTTCTGACAGTATCTGATGCCCTCTTCTGGTTTCCATAAGCTACTGCATGCACATGGTACATAAAAACCCTACTGGCGTACATTGAGACATGTTTTACAGATTTCAGCCACAACAACAAATTAGCCCCCAACAATCACCTGAATCATCCTAGACTCTGCCATTGGAATGAGATCAGATTGTTTTCAGAGTAGTCTTTTTCTCCCAAGATTCTCACAACCTATCCTCTGTTATCATCTCTACCTAATAACTTTTGGAAAAGAATGATGCTTAGTCATATTCATCTTGCTAAGGCCTTGCTGAAGCTAACAAAATTTGGTAAAACTTATAAAATAAGAAACTTAAAAAGCCATGTTATGAAGCTGAATGAAATTTAGTCAAATTTGCCACATCAGTCAAAGCAATAATAATAAAAATAATAACGGCTACATACACATGTATATAATATTTCTCATTTTTCAGAGCACCACATTCATATTCCCATATGCTCTCACCTACTTTCATTCATTATATGCCACAATAGAATAATAACAAAAATACTTTCTTAATTTTCTATGTAATATTGGCATTAAGAAGTATTCTATTTCATTGTTAATATTTACTTTTTACACTTATTTATTGAGTCTTATAAAAGGCAACTGGGGCATGCCATGGCACAAATGTGGAGGTCAGAGAATAACTTTTGAAAATTTGTTCTCTCCTTTGACTTTGTGTCTCCTTGTAATAAAATTCAGGTCATCATGTTTGGCAGTAAGTGCCCTCACATACTGATACATCTTGCCAGACCTACACAGCATTTCTTTTCATTTTTTTCTTTTTTTTATATTATTTACAGTTTATTCACTTTGTATCCTAGCTGTAGCTCCTTTCCTCAGTCCCTCCCAATCCAACCCTCCCTCTTCCTCTCCTCCCACGCCCTCTCCAAGTCCACTGATACGGGAGGTCCTCCTCCCCTTCCATTTGACTCTAGCTTATCAAGTCTCATCAGGACTGGCTGCATTGTCTTCCTCTGTGGCTTGGTATAGCTGCTCCCCTATCAGGGAGAAGTGAACAAAGAGAAAGCCACTGAGTTTATGTCAGAGACAGTCCCTGTTCCCCTTACTAGGGTACCCACCTGGATACAGAGCTGCCATGGGCTACATCTGTGCAGGGATTCTAGGTTATCTCATTCATGGTCCTTGGTTGGAGTATCAGTCTCATAAAAGACTCCAGAGCCTAGATATTTTGGTTTTATTGCTCTTCTTATGGAACTCTGTCCCCTCCAGGTCTTTCTATCTCCCACAACTTTCATAAGATTCCCTGCACTCTCCCCAAAGTTTGGATATGAGCCTCCGTATCTGTTTTGATTCCCTGCTAGGTAGAGTCTTTCAGGGGCCCTCTCTGGTAGGCTCCTGTCCTGGTCACTGTTTTCTCCATCTCCCAATGTCCATCCCATTGCCTTTCTGAGTGAGGATTGATCATCTTCTCCAGGGTCCTCTTTCTCTCTTAGGTTCCTTAGTTGTACAGATTTTAGTATGTTTATTCTATGTTATATGTCTAATATCCACTTATAAGTGAGTATATGCCATGTGTGTCTTTCTGCTTTTGGGACACCTCACTCAGGATGATCCTTTCTAGTTCCCAACATTTGCCTACAAATCTCATGATTTCCTTTTTTTTTTTTAATTGCTGAGTTAATTCATTGAGTAAAAGAACCATAATTTCTGTATCCATTCTTCTGGTTGTTTCTGACATCTGGTTGTTTCCAGATCCTGGCTATTATAAATAAAGCTGCTATTATCATGGTTGAGCAAATGTCCTTGTTGTGTACTTGAGCATCTTTTGGATATATGCCCAGGAGTGATATTGCTGGATCTTGAGGCAGCACTATTCCTAATTATCTGAGAAATCGCCAAGTAGATATCCAAAGTGGTTGTACAAGTTTACATTCCCACCAGCAATGGAGGAGGGTTTCCCTTTCTCCACACCCTCTCCAGCATGTGTTGTCACTTGAGTTTTGATCTTAGCCATTCTGATGGTTATAAGGTGAAATCTCAGGGTTGTTTTGATTTCCATTTCACTGATGAGTAAGGATGTTGATCATCTCTTTAAGTGTTTCTCTGCCATTCGATATTCCTCTATAGAGAATTCCCCATTTAGCTCTGTATCCCATTCTTTATTACTTGATTTGTTGCTTTTTAACTTCTTGAGTTCTTTTTATATACTAGATATTAGCTCCCTGTCAGATATAGGGTTTGTGAAGATCCTTTCCCAGGCTGTAGGCTGTCGTTTTGTTCTGATGACAGCGTCCTTTTCTTTAGAGAATCTTTTCAATTTCACAAGTTCCCACTTATTGATTAAACATAGTAAAGACAATATACAGGAAACCTATGGCCAACATCAAACTAAATGGAGGAAACTTAAATCAATCCACTGAAATCAGGGACAAGGCAAGGATGCCCACTCTCTCCATTTCTCTTCAATATAGTACTTGAAGTCCAAGCTAGAGCAATAAAACAAATAAAATAGATAAGGGGATACAAATCAGTAAGAAAGAAGTCAATATATTACTATTCGCAGATGATATGGTGGTATACATGAGTGACCCCAAAAATTCAACCAGAGAACTCTTTCAGCTGATAAACACCTTCAGCAAAGTGGCTGGATAAAAAATTAACTCAAAAAAATCAGTAATGCTCCTGTATAGGAAAGAAAAATGGCTGAGAAAGAAATTAGGGAAGCCATACCATTCACAATAGCCACTAATAACATAAAGCACCTTGGTGTGACTCTAACCAAGCTAATGGAAAACCTGTTTGGGAAAAACAAAACAAAACAAAACACAAAAAACCAACTTCAAGTCTCTAAAGAAAGAAATTGAAGAAGATATCAGAAGATGGAAAGATCTCCTATGTTCATAGTGAAAATGGCCATCCTGCCAAAAGCAATCTACAGAGTCAATAAAATTCCCATCAAATTACCAATACAATTATTTACAGACCTTGAAAGAACAATTATCAACTTCATATGTAATAACAAGAAACCCAGAATAGCTAAAACAATCCTCTACAATAAAAGATCTTCTGGTGGCATCTCCATCCCTGATCTCAAACTGCTATAGTACTAAAAACTTCACAGTACTGGCATAGAAACATAATCAAGAGAGCGGACATGGGGTAAGATGATCAATCCTAACTTAGAAAGACAGATGGGATGTGCATTGTACGTATGACAGGAGTCTACTGAAGGCATCTGAAAGACTCTAACTAGCAGTGTTTTCAAAGCAGATGCAAAGACTCATAACGAAACCTTCGGCAGAGTACAGGGAATCATATGAAAGAAGGGGAGTTAGTATGATGGGGAAAGGATAGGAGCTCCACAAGGACCAAATATATCTGGGCACAGGGTCTTTTCTGAGACTGACATTCAACCAAGGACCATGTATGGATATAACCTAAAACCTATGCTCAGATGTAGCCTGTGGTAGCTCAGTAACCAATTGGTTTCCCATAGTGAGGGGAACAAGGACTATTTCTAACAGGAACTAATGACTGGCTCTTTGACCTCCCCACCCCCCAAGGGAGGAGCAGTCCTGTTAGGCCACAGAGGAGGACTTTGCAGCCAGTCCTGAAGATACCTGATAAAACAGGATCGGATGAATGGGGAGGAGGTCCCCCCCCCCATCAGTGGACTTGGAAAGGGGCAAGGTGGAGATGAGGAAGGGAGGGTGGGATTGGGAGGGAATGAGGGAGTGGGATACAGCTGGGATACAGAGTTAATATAATGTAACTGATAAGAAAAAAAATAAAATTAAAAAAAAGAAACAGAATGGTAGATCAATGGAATAAAATAGAAGACCCAGAAATAAACCCACACACTACAGATACTTGAATTTTGACAAAGAAGCCAAAAACTGTATGGTAATGGCATTGAAACAGAATGGTGGATTAATAGAATCTAATAAAAGGTCTAGAAATTAACCCACACACCTATGGTTACTTGATTTTTGACAAAGAAGCCAAAATCATACAATGGAAAAAAAACAGCATCTACAATAAATGGTGCTGATCTAACTGGATATCTACATGTAGAAAATGCAAATAATCCATATTTATTACTGTGTACAAAGCTAAAGTCCAAATGGATCAAAGACTTTAACATAAAACCAGACACAATAAATCTTTTAGAAGAAAAAGGGGGAAGAACCTTGAACTCATTGGCCCAGGAGACAACTTTCTGAACAGAACACCAACAGCACAGGCTCTCACATCAACAATCAGCATTTTTTTTAACATAGATGAATATAGATTCTTGCTATGGTAAATATAGTTTGCTTTCTGCCCATTGAAAGCAGCTTTACAGAACTTTTCAGAAACAAATAGAGTTCATAATCTTAGTCTATTATCATCAGACAAATTTAAAAATAAGTTAAATTGTCCAAACATAGAGATATATTAGTTCAGTGCGACATATCAACTTTGTGAAACATTAAATGGAAAGAAAAGGTGCTATTTTGCATTGAGAGGAAACATCAAGAAATATTATATCTCTATACATAATTTTATAGTCACGATATTTATTTTAGAATTTTGCATAAAAACGAATATTATTAGAAATCAAATGAAACCTGAAAAATTAATATAAAGTGGCTGCATTAGAATTATTCTTCTGTGGTGTATTTATGTTTTATTAGTGTTGTAAGCTGCACGGTGGACTCATTATTTTAAAATAATTTTTAGCACAGTTCTTATACATATTTTCTTGGTCACCAAGATGATGATTTATTGGTCTGAACTCCCTAGAGGCCATGCAAATTAAAGTAATTAATTATTATATTCATATTGTGTTTTTAGTGGTACAAAGTTTTATACACTCACTAGCCATCTCTCGGTCAAGCCATCAATTTCACAAAGAAACAAACTTAAGTAGCAATATTGTTCATGAGCATCAGTGCAATTTGTAGTTGCTGTGGATTCTGAAGGAGGGATTTCATAAAAATATTTTAGATAGACTCTCATGGCCTGACATCCATTGCATTTGTGTATTTTGAGGGACGCCAGGAAAATCTGTTGTTCTCCTGTTGGGAGACAGATATTTGATAGAGAGATAAATTTCTCTGGAAATTTTTCACTGATAAAAGTTGAAGATTATTTGTGTCCTCTACTTCAGTTTCAAATTCATCACCATGGAGCCTGAAGCTATGATCTCCTTTGCTATAACTCTTCAGGGTAAAACTGTAAAACTATCTGTGGAGGTAAAGTAGCTATGCTTTTGTTCCTACTAAGGAGGCACTTAAAAAAAAAAAGGAAAGATTAATTACACTATCAAGATAAGGATAGCAATAAATTTTATAGTCATTAGGCGTAAGAGTCTAGATTTTAATAACTTCAATATTTAGGGATAAAACATTTATTTGAATTTGATATTTAAAATATTCCTGTATCCATTTTCATGAAAACTCTAAGACTAAAATGCGTGCCTTTAAAAAAATAATATTTATCCATCAGCCTTTTTTTTTCTTGATTCTTCCTCTCAAAGAAAAAATACCACTTTCTCTTTCTTTTAAACATTTAACTAAGTGAACTAATAGAGATGTGTTTGGGGTCATTCACTTATTTTTAATTTTTTTACAACTATAGAATTAATCATTTTTTTTCTTTATAGTCCAGACTAATATTATGAATTCATTATTTTTCTGAAAAGTTCTGCTTTCTAAAAGGCAGCAGACAGCTATATTTACAGCAAAATCTCTGTGTGCATTTATGTTATATTAGTATACTTATTGATGGCGTATGCGTGCATGTGCGGATGCACGCACACATACATGTCCTTGTGTTTGAAGCTAGAAGACCATCTTGGGTGTCATAATCAGAACTGCTAGCTACATTCTTTAAGACAATGTTTCTCATTGGGCTGGAGCTCTCCAATATGCCTAAACTAGCTGATTAGTGAGGCTCAGAGCCCTGCTGTTTCCTTGGTATTATCAGCCTGTGCCACATACCTGGCATTTCTAAGTGGGTTTTGGGAATCAAACTCAGATTCTTATGTTCGTAACACAAGCAATTAATCAACTGAGCTGCCTCTCCAGTCTCTAGATGACTTATTATTTTTACCTAATACATACGTAAAGCAATAACTCATTTTGGCTTGCTTGCTTTTGTTGTTGAGTTCATTTTACTGCAAGAGCCAATATCCACTGAGTCTGCTTGTGAAGAACATGTTTCTTTTTCATCACTTAATTTTTAATATAAAATATAAAACAGTTAATTCTTAATGGAAATAGTACAAGCTACACTGGGCCTTGCAAATACTTCTAGAAAACAATACATATTTTATTGTTCCTAAGCCTCTCTTGTAGGCTATTATATATATATAATATATATATAATATATATAATATATATATAAATAATCTCTCTATATATACATATATATGTGTGTGTGTGTGTGTGTGTACGTGTGTGTGTGAAAATGGATGTGGCATTGAAAACAATGCATGTGATTGACTATAAATATAAAAAGATTTCGACAGCCAGGCATGGTGGCACATACCTTTAATCCCAGCACTAGGCAGGCAGAGGCAGATAGATCTCTTTGATTTTGAGGCCAGCCTGGTTTACAAAAATGAGTCTAGGACAGCTAGAGATACACAGAGAATTCTTCTCTCAAAAATATAAATAAATAAATAAATAAATAAATAAATAAATAAATAAATAAATAAATAAATAAATAAATGAAGATGTAACTCAACATTGCTAGAAGGTTAAAGTGACACAGGCTTCATCCCAACAATGCTGTCAGTAGGACAGATAGATACATGCAAAGGCCATCTTCCACCCTCTGTCTAGGCAGTCTTCACAGTCTACCTCTTTAGTTTTCCATGTTTGGATTGAATGACATGTTTTTATTGAATCACACGAAGAGACCCCTTGAAATAAAATTTAAAAGAAAAATGGCTGAAGCACTACAAACTATTGGAGAAAGTCATCCAAAGCAGGTAGAAGAATGCAGAAGTCACATGAGAGAGTTCTTAGGAAAGGTAGGTGTCCTACCTGTGGCTGGTGACACACGGTAGAAATAAAGGCAGTACTTCCTCCGTACCCTTATTACAAAGATTAAATAAGTCACTAAGAAGGACATACTCCAAATAGTCCCTGCTTTTTTGTTTTTTTTTTCTTTTTCTTTCTTGCTTTTTATTTTTCTTTTTTAAACCATGAGACTTAACTCAAGACCACCTCTTGTATCATACCACTCATTGGCTGATGGTGACTCATTTCCTAATTTTCCTGGGAGAGTTCTTATTAAATTAAAACCACAGTGTTATTAGAAATATTTTCTCCACCTTTCTACTTATGCTAAAATATCCTCCATTTTGAGCAACTATTTACATGGTGTGTGTGTGTGTGTGTGTGTGTGTGTGTGTGTGTGTGTGTGTCTCCTCACATTCCAATTATGGATTATGATTTATTATTACAAAACTGTATTAGAGGCAGAATATAGCCCAACCACTTAATGTTCTTGAAAAACTTGCACAGGGGCTCACCAGCTTTTGTTTATTGCTTTTCAATTGGTTAAGGATGTTTCTGAATTCCATTAAGCTTGTAATAAGAAATCCCTCTTAATATCTGAAATGCTTAGAAGCTATTACTTAATAAAGTACAAAACAATACAACAACCATAGAACTCAGGAGGTTAGTTTGAGAGTAAAGTGAGCTACAAGCCAACATAGATTAATAACAAGACATTGTATCAAAAAGCATAAAAGCAGAACAGTAACAACAACAAAATTAGTACATAACAATTTTGCCTTTCCTGGATACCAACTCTAGTCCAGAGAGAAAGTCACTGGAAACGCACATTTCTTCATCAAGTAGTCTAATTCAGTGGATAAGATAGAGAATAATACCTTTCCAATGTGGTTGATGAAAATGGGAGAATTAGAATATGATAAGCAATTTTTATTTTAATTTTCACTTTAAGGAGGTTTTCACTACTGTATTAAACAGAAGTAGCTAGACTAAGGGTTGGTGTGTGAAGTTTCTTTATGTGATGATCAGTGACTACTTAAATAATGCCATAGTGATAAGAGTTGTCCTACTTTTCTTTCTGTCGCTGTGATGAAACAGATGACCTAATGCAACTTAGGGGAATGAGGGTTTATTTCATCTGATAGCATACACTCTTTCATTGAGAGATGTCAGGGAAGGAACTCAAGGCAGGAACCTGGAGGCAGGAGCTGAAGAAGAGAGTGTGCAGAGACCACAGAGGAACTGTAGTTTCTGCACCACGTCCTCTGGCTTTCTATGCTACCATTTGTATAAGGCCCATGACCTTTTATCCAGGTCTTAGAGAAAAGGGCCATTTTGCATCAATTAGCAATTAATAAAATTCCCTAAAACATGCTCAATATGACGAGAGAATTTCCTTAGATGAGATTTCCTAGTCCTAACATTCTTTAGATTTCTGTCAAGTTGACAAAGTCTATGACAAGAACATCTGTTTAATGACCTTGTATGAAAAGGTAAATTTTATTATCTATTGATACCAGGAAAAGGAAGATGGAATCAATTTGTTCAATCTTTAGTTCTGAGAAATATATAACTTCTGCCTAATGCATCTAATAGTGTTTACATAATGTTCAGGCATCAGAGGGAAGTCTCAACATAGCTCATATTTTTTAGGGTCTTATAGACTTCCCATTGCTTCTGAAGGCTTTTGAAGGAAACTGAAAATAATCTTCCTAATTTACATGTTTTCTTAAACAAGCCCACTTTTACACTCTACGGATACTTGTACTTAGTCAGTCAGGTGGCAGTTGCATTTTCTTGACATATCAAGGACAAGCTTAAGTTTCATTTTTTGGAAAGAGTTTTTGTAAGAGAAAACACAGGTTCTAATTTATATTTCCCTAAACCAAAATAAACTCATCTTACATAAATGAACAGTGTCACTGCCTGAAATTTGCATCTTAATGCAAATGTCATTTCCCTGGTTCTTGTTACAGCTTGAAGTTCAGGCTTTGCTTCCCTGACAGCTCTCCCATTAATACACAAGATTTCTTTCTTTATGCCTTCCTTTTGGGAACTTTCTCAAGCAGAATACAGTCTAATGATATGTAGAAAAATTTTAGTTTCTAGATAGAACTTTTTACACTTGAGATGACAGCATTTCCAGAAGTTCACCTGGGAAGTGAAACCCATACACTTTGTCTAAGTTCTACCAGGAAGGAAGGATGAAAATTCCTCTTTCCCATGCTCCCTGTGTCTGCTTACTGGGATAGTAGCAGGCCAAAAGCTACTTTTTACAAGGCCAAAAAGCAGCATTTCCTTCGGAAACTTAAGTTATATTATGATACATAAATGGAGATGATAATAATACTAGTGATATTTTTTATGTATTAAATGTGTCTTAATAAGTGATTCTCTCTTGAAGTGATTTAGATGGCATAGATAGAGCCACAGCATACACCAGGCTTCCAGTATTACTTGTCTTGAAGCTTGAGCTTCCACACAATACAGGAATAAGGAGAAAAATCTGATTCTCAAGGTCTAAATGAATGTAAATAAGGCAGAAAACTTATGAAATCATTAGACCAAAGCAACAGCAATCAAGATTGAAAAATGCAGATTTTAAAAAATCATCAGATGCTTTTCGCTCTTCATAGTTCCTTCTTAGATATCTAAAATTAGTGCGTTCTCATTAGTAATTTGCGTTTGGCTTCTTCCTGCTGTCTTGACATTTTCTCTGTTTACTTGTACCACCTACCTGAGGGAGTGACCCGATAAAGCACAGGAAAACAGGGAGTGGAACAGGGTGGTGAGAGAGAAAGGATAACAGGCTTCCTGTGACTTGTCTTTTAAAGAAAATTGTCAACTAGGTTAGCAGAAGACACCTGAGTCAGAATGTGCTGGGGCGGGGGGCTCCTGACAGAAGAGCATGTCATCATTCCAACAGCCATCCCGATGAGTCATGACAGTGAGACTCAGGCAGCATGAAGATGAACTGAGGTATTCAAAGGGCAAAAATCTCACAGCAACAACTGATATAGTTTCATGGAACCTAAGGAACATGGATGCTTGCCATGCTATTGAAAGAATGACAGTAGGAAGGACAAAGGCTGTCCTAACAAACCCTTTCTTGAAACTCTCAGCCTTGGCTATATGGACTTCCACAGAAAGGCCATCAGGGCCAGTGATACACAACTATCACCTCTCTCCTCCACTGGTCAATCTATTTTAAGTGAGGAAATATAGATATTTTCTTTCTACTCTTTCAGAAAAAAATCCTTGCTAAAATGTGAAAAAAAAATGAACTATTGTACACGTATAGCATCAAGGACAGCAAATGAGAGATGACTGCATTTTTATTTTTTGAGAAAAACTTTCTCGCTATAGCCCAGGCTTGTCTCAAACTTGCATTCATCTCATTTCAACATTTTTTTCTGCTGAACCTACAGGTGTGCCCACAAGGGAGTGTGGAGATTTCAATGGATAAGAAAATTTAAAAAAAAGGGTTTGAGTTACTAACCTTGGTGGGAGGGTTTGTGCTTGGTATTACTGTATCTTGTTGTGCCAAGTTTAGTTAATGTTCCTGGGAGGCCTGCTTTTTTCCCCCGGGTTAGACAGGGACAGGTGGGGGTGGGCCTGGGGAAGAGAGGAGGGAGAGGAAGCTGTGGTCATGATGTATTATGTGAGGGAAGAACAACTAACTTTTTAAATGTCTGTGTCATTGATACGTTTCACTTACCTTTTCTGTCAATTGGAAAAACAGACGAGGGTAAACCAAGTAAGAGGATGAGCACCAAGGAGCAGGAATAATGGATACAAGATGTTGAACTGTTCAGAAGGAGCTTAGCCTTGTGTTGTTTAGCTTAAAAAATTGATTTTCCGCTTTATGGAATAAATACCACAATATATAAAACCATTGTAAATGTTGAAAGTTCTATTGGTAAACCTTGAGTGCAGAGCCTTCTACTCCTTGAAAAACTTTAAGCAAAGGCTGGACACCGTCTCAATGAAGAACAGAACAGTCTGCACAACAGGGCACAGTTCTCTCCTTCTCTTAATCTATTTGAAGATGTAAATAACTGCAAAAGAATATCAATGTTACTTGTTACTGTTACTCTTTTGTAGTTGCACTTTAGTAAAAATCAGTATGAAATTTTTTTAGTCAAATTTGCTTTATAAAAATTACGTATGATATTAGAAAGTGTTTCATATACTGCTTGATTTCATCTTTGTTCTGTTCTTTTCATAGCTAGAGCATTTATGTAAGTGACATAAATTTCTAAGTTTTCATTTACTCATCTATAGAGTAAGAATAACATTTTCCTCATAGCACTGCTATGAAGATTAAATAAAATCATCCATGAAATGTAAATGGAAAAGATGACGGCACATGATAATTGCTTCAATAAATGTTGAACCCTAATTACTAAGTACTTAATTTTTCTGACCCTCAAAGTTTTCAGCTGTAAAATGGAGTAAAGGAGAATCCTGTCAAGAAATTTTAGTTAAGATTTAGTAAGATATGAAAATCACATGAAACAAGGCCTGACTCATAGTTACAGCTCAACCAATGCTGACACTCTCACCCCACTTGAGGAGATTCAAGAGTGCTTTAGTGTGATTTTAGCACACATGTGCTTAACATTATGTCTGGTCTCCTGTTAATCCACTAACTCCTGCACTTAACAGCCAAGCCAGATATCTCTGACATTAAAACAGCCATTATCAAAGTTTTCCAGGCATTTAATTTTTTGTAAGAAGCTGATGAAATCAACAGTGCCTCTTTCAAGCCACCTGTAGAAAGATCGACAAAATTTGAAATCAATTTCAGCTAATTCAACAATACATGAAAGCAGTTGATGGGGCCGTGGATACCATGGCAAACACCTTGGTCTATAGCACACCGTGACTGTGTCTGAAGGCTTAGAAATAATCCATAGTGGGATCATCCATTGCACATTGCTATCAGGCTGTGTGCATGTCAGCCCCAATATTCATTTGAGTCAGTACATGTAGCCTCGTTTCAATTCTTCCAGAGGACTCATACATAATTTCAGTTTGGAGCGTGACTAATACACTGGGATTCGCAAGTGGATACCTTCATAAATACTAATTTATGATGAAAGCTAGATGAAGAAAGCCTAACTATCCTAGAAATAATGTCAAGGATTTAAAAGAGTGAAACCAAAATATCAAATAGTTTTAAAAGGGGGCTGTGGGAAGATAAGAAAGGAGCAAAGAACTCTGAATGAGTAAACATAGAAAATAAATATATGCATACATATTCAAGTAACAGCTTACCGAACTCATAGAAACAAAATGCAATTTTCCACCTGCCTGGTTTTGTGGTTTGATTGAGCCAGTCTTTGGACCTCTCCCTTCCATAGCTGTCACTGACCTAACTGCACCAACTAAGCACCTGACACTATTTGAAGGTTCAACAAAAGTGTGATTTTGTAAAATTGTTTCATTCCACAACCATGTTTGTAATATTTAAAAAAAATATTCTTTAGGCACTTAATACTCTTCTCTCTAAGATACATAATTTTCAGTAGATAGCAAAGAAAAAAGGCAAAAAAAAGAAAAAATAAATATTACTGGGATGAGTATACATTTGTATTCAAGAATATGTATAAAGGTATACATAATAACTTAGGGAATATCTCAATGAACAAACTTTGCTTTTCTTATATAATTTCTATGAATTTTGATAAACTTAATATCTTACCAGGATTCTGGGAATAAATATGATCCATTATCTGTGTCAATGCCATAGATACCTTATGCATTATTATCCGTATGCCCAAAATGTATTCATTGTATTTTAGTAACTTAGGTGTAAAGAAATACTCCATTAACAGTCTTTCTGATTACTAAATGAAAATAATTATATTTAATAGATTATCTTAACTTTTGAGGTTTTACTATGTTTCTGGCTTAGGCTTTAGAGTTGATGGTTGTATATTTTGTAAGGTCGCAAGGCTGGGTTTTGGATCAAACTGTGTTTGAATTCTGACCTCAGCATCTATTGTTTGTGTGGCTTAATAAATCCCCAAGTTCAGACTAAAGTCTCAACACTATGGTCATAGAGGCACAGCTAGCCTCACGGCTGGAACAACAGCAACTTATTTTAAAAAGGGTATAATGACGCCTATTTAATTAAATATACCACAGAATTAAAATCTAAAGTGTGTAAGGAAACTGAATGACACCAATTAGCTTTTTAATAATTAAAATTACTTTAAAAAGTAACTAAAATTTTATTGAGGCGAACCATTTCTTTTTGTCTTCAAGCATACAGTTTCCCCTCCATCTACTACTTTCACTCTCCCCCCACCCCAATTCCTCAACCCCACTTCCCTTCCTCCTAGATCCAGTTTCTCCTTTCCATTCTGAAAAGAGAAGGTCTCCTTGGAATATCCACCGAATTCACTGTAGCCAGTTGCAATACTACTAGGCACAAAGCTGGGTGAGGAAAAATAATAGGAGCAAAAGGGTCCCAAAAGATGATGAGTTAGAGATACCCCACGCCCACTGTAAGGAGCCTCACAAAACACCAAGGTGACAACAATAACCTCTATGCAGAGGGCCTAGCACAGACTCATGCAGGCTCCTTGGTTATTGATTCAGTTGCTGGAAGCACCCGTGAGCCCTGCTTAGCTGACATCTGTGGGCCGTGTTCTCTTGACGTCCCCAATCCCCCTGGCTCCTACATTTTTTTCCTCCACCTCTTCCCATCTTCAAGTAGGGCTGTCTCTCTGCCTAGTGTCTGGCTGTGGTTCTCTGCATCTGCTCCCATCGGCTGCCAGCAGTAGCTTCTTCGAATATGATTGGGCTAGGCACTGATCTATGAGTATACGAGGATATAATTAGGAACCGTTTTGTTGATTTATTTTATTTTTTCTATCATAAGTCTCTGGACTATCCAGCCTTTGGTTCCCGGTCATCCAGGCTGTGTAGGGCATGGACTCCCTCTCATGGTGTGGGTCTCAAATTAGACACTTCTTCCTTTGCTGGCTACTCCTACATGTTCTGGGCCTCCAATGCCCCAGTACATTCTGCATTCGGGATAGATTATAGGTTGAAGGCTTTCTGGGTGCTGTTCCAGTCCCACCTCCGGAAGCCTGGAATGGTTACAGGATGGTCAGTTCAAGTTCTGAATCCTCTGTTACTAGGAGTCCTCCCCAGGGTCACCCTCATAAAATCTTGGCAGTTTTGTTCGACTAGGTTCCCACATCACCCCCCATCCATGCCCTCCAGTTCCAGCTCTCTAACCCACCACTCTCGCCTTCTATCACCCTGTCCCCCATCTGTTTCCTCTTGTTTCCATCCCCACGTGCCCCCAATTCACCTGCTGAATGTATTCTTTTTCTTCTTTCTGGAGAGATCTAGGGACCTTCCTTAGAGCCCTCCTTGTTACTTAGCCTTTCTGGGTCAGTGGATTGTATTATTATTATCATCACTGACTTAACAGCTAATAAACATGTATAAGTGAGTACATACAGTGTCTTTCTGGGTTCGAGTTACCTGATTCGGGGTGTTTGTTGGTTTTTTGTTTGTTTGTTTGTTTGTTGGTTGTTTTTTTTGTTTTTGTTTTTTATTCTCCTCCTGTGTAGGACAGGCTGCTCTTGAACTCGTGATCAGTCTGCCTCAGCTTCCATAGTCTTGAAATTACAGATAAGTCCCATGCAACTCTAGCAAATTAATAATACGGCTGTGCATAGATGGGTCTGTGTGTGTTCATGTGAGACTATGCACACACTGACTCTCTTCTACTGGGATCGTAAAGTGTTCACTAACTACCATGCTCAGTAGTTTAATGAAACTCAGATTTGCACACCTAGTCAACACAAACATACATCGTCAACAGAGCATATTTCACAAGTTGAAATGAGCCTTTTCCTTAATATTGTCTTGAGTTTCAAATTCTCTACTGTCATACATAGCTTTGTAAATCTGTGTAACTTTGACATTCTGACAAATTTGGCAAGTTGCCATGTAGCTAGTGCAAGTTGACTTTGCATTTACAGCAATCCTTCTGCATACACCTCAAGTGTTGATACTATAGGAAGGACCTGCAAGGCTCAGCTCATTTGGATTATTGATTTACCTTAAAACATTGCTACTCCTAGTGCACTCTGGGTAGCAGCTGCACAGGGATTATATTGGAAAGTACCTACATGTGGTGATTAAGCTTCTGGGTTGTGAGACCCAGTACTATAGGCCAGTAACTTCACAGAGACTACACTGAAAATTCCAGTCCAAGAGCACAGTCTTGAGTTATCACGCTATCACTCTAGTATGTGCTCCTCCTATTATTTTGCATTTTATATTGACATTTTCCTTTGAAAGAGGTTTACTATACAAAGGAAATGCAATACAGGAGTCATATGAATTCCAAAGGCAAATCACAGAGAATCACATCTTTGTCAGCTCGGAGAGTGAATACCCAAAGAACGTTTTTCTCTACTTTTAAGTAGAAGTGAAGAGAAAGAATTTATAGTTTTCTGATGGCTGCACATTCAAAATGCTGTCCAACTGAGGATCCATTGAACAGCCTCTAGGGAGTCTGTCTTATTGTCTTAATGTCCTTTTCTCCAATGGAGATAACAGAATATTTATATCAACTGTACACAATAACTTCATTAGTTATTTAGTTACCATTTTTTAAAAATAGAACATCACTGAATAGTTTTCAAAGTTACTGAAAAATATATTTTAAGATAACATGTGGTTCATTTTATGCTCCTTGAGGTATTCTGTCTCAAGGAAGACTTTGTCTTTCAAAGTCTCTGTGTGGTTTGGTAAAATACTCCTTTATTTGTTATTGAAAACGATTTCTTCTCACATATAATACACTGCAACCAGTGTTTCCTCTTCCTTCACTCCCCCCAGTCATCCCCCTTCCTGTCTCCCAGATTCACTCTCACTTTGTTTTTCTTCAGAAAAGAATAGGCCTCCAAATGACAACAATTAAACATGACAATACAAGATAAGTATAAGACAAGTATAAGACAAGGCAAAATCCCTCATGTTGAGGTTAGACAAGGCAATCCAATAGAAGAAAAAAAAAGTCTCAAGAGCAAGCTAAAAGAATCAGAGACACATCTGCACCCACTGTTAAGGGTCCTACAAAAACACCGAGTTAACAGCCATTTCATATACAGGAAGAAAGTCAGATTTGGTGGCACACATCTGTAATTCCAACACTTGGGGAGGCAGGAGGCAGAGGCAGAGGCAGAGGCAGAGGCAGAGGCAGAGGCAGAGGCAGGTGGTTCTCTGTGATTTTAAAGCCAGCCTGGTCTACAAAGTGATTCCAGTACAGTCAAGTCTACACAGAGAAACCCTGTCTTGAAAAACAAAACAAAACAAAACAAATATATATATACAGATGACCTGGTGTAGCAGACTCTTGCAGGCTCCATGCTTGCTGAAATATCCCTTCTGTTTACTAAAAATAGCTTTTGGTGTGGGAAATGCTACATAAGTTGTCTCACTAGGAAAATTTTAGCCCAAATTATTTCCACCTACTGTGATCATCATTAAATAGTAGATACGTATAAAAATATATCTGCACAATATAAGACTGAAACCACGAACACACCTACCAAACAGAAAACCTGCTGCCAACTAAAGAGGATAACTGCATCCTAGATTTTTAATTAGAATGCACTCAGCTCTCAACACCTTAGTTTTGTCAGCTTTACATTCTTTAGCAGGCAGAGAGAAGCAGGAAGGAAAAATTGATGAAAAATATACACGATAAAATCTGTAGCTTCTAAAAACATGATCTTGTATTTCCCCACTGTGAACCGGGAAACATTTGTCAGTATCTGCTTTTCACACATGGAAGAACTTGCTTTAAATTGCACATTGTTCCTCAAGAGAGACAGCACTTGAAATACTACTTACAAGGTGCATTCTACCCTGGAACTTGTACAGGAATGCTTGTAGTTTGGGATCTGTAGTTGTGAAACCCTTCACTAATGCAGGAGAAAACTCAGTGATGGGGTGGGCGTGGCTACAAAAGAAAGCCAAGACAAAGCAATTAGTTGTTCCCTCTATTAAAAGAGAAAGACATTTTCATAAGGGATGTGTACCTTATTAGGAATTTATCTTTCATTGTTCTCCTGGAAAACAATAGTAGGTCCATAAGTTGATGTTATAATCTGTGTTTTACAACTATATAAATAAATAGGTATTTATACATTTATAGCACAAATAATATAATCAAGAGAGTAAAAATAAAATGAATTCAGATGGCCCCCAAATTAAAATGTTTCGGCTTAAGTTTTCAATGCTGTGGAAGAAACAATAGATTCAGTAGAAATTAGACTTTAAATTTTGATTTCTGCCCAAGCAAACAACAAGCATTTTAAGGTTTTTCTTCAAATATTGGCCAGTGGCACTGAGCAGCATCCTAGTCAGGCATCCATGCACTAATTTAAATAATGGACCAGGGAGAGAAGTGCACTAGAGTGACAGTTCTCTACAGTGGCCCATGCTGTTGATGACGACATATGTAGGTAAGGAGTGTTAGATGTAGGTTTTGCTTATGGTACATCCAATTTACAATAGGTTAACTGTGACTTAACCCTGTAACAAGTTGAGGGTCATCTATCTGAGTCCTCAAAACCCATCTGCAAAATGGTCCTGACGCATGAAGGTAAGAGACAATAGCAAGCAGTACTAAGTGGAATCTTTTTGTTTTGATTTGAAAATTTGTTATGCTTCTGTTCACATACAATTTTAAAATGTTCTATGTTACTAATTAGAAGCAATTTCATATATTCATAACTGAACTGTTAAGAGCTTTCAGTGTCTAACATTTATAGTCAAGGACCTGAAACTCAGAATTAACAAATGGCTCACTTTCACATAATGGATAAAATTCAGAATGTTGTCAGTGTGTTATTGCTGCCTGAGTTGAAAGGGGCTTATTCCTGTCTCAACTGTATGTGATATTACAAGAAAATACTAAAATGAAAATCATTTATTCTGATGGATGGGGAGTGAAAGATTGATTTGCCAGCCTGTGGGTATGAAGGAGGGGCCTTCTTGACGCACCTCGAATGCAGAAGGAGAAAGGGCAAGAAGACCTGCCTACCTCTCGCCATCCCATTCATAAAATGATGATTTCAGTCCTACGTGTTCCCTCTTTGAGATCTTACACTCTACCTCTTAAACTGCTATCACATGAGCATTTAAGTGTGAATGCTAGACATGTATCTTTCAAACCATAGATACCTTAAGATTCCCTTTTCATGGGAGGTTTCAAGTTATACAATGCCCTGATAAAAGACCATGAGAGGTGCATGAGGCTTTTGTTTTGTCCAACTGCCAAATGTATCTTTGCAAAATCAAACAATAAACAAAATAATCCCTCTTAATCCTTTCTCTTCTCATCCTTGTAAAGAGATGCAATGCTTTATCCTCATTTGCTTAAATTTATCTTTTTTTTTTTTTTTTTGGTAAGCCTATCTTTTAAGAAAAGTGATGTCAATAATTTATGTTTTATTTACCTTTGAAATGAGTTTTTGCTTTATGTGCATGTGAATGAAGCTACTTATCTGTTCTAATTTCATTTCTGAGTAATGATAAACTCTTCTAGATTATTGTACTCATCAACACAGAAGAACATTTTTAATATTACCATTAGCAGTTTCAACTTCATGTTTGTTCTTGTAAAAAAAAAATGGTAAATGGTACACACGTACCTAGAGCTTTCCTTGTGTCTCAGGCATGTGTCTTTTATTCACAGAGGATGACATGCAAGGAGATTTTTTTTTTCTTTTCTCTTTTGCTCATGTCCCCAGCATGTTGAAAGAAATCGAGAGGGCCTGTGTCCTGTGTCCCATGTTCTGCAGGCCTGGCCCCTGATGCTGCTGTTTCTTTAAATCTTGATAGATGATTCATCTAGGTTCTTCTGACACAAAGTGAGGGCTGTTTTATATCAGTTCAGTATCTCATTCTTCAGAGTCTCCATATCACTAAAAGTAAAGCTTTAAATAAAACTTCCAGAATATGAGCCTGTTTGCTCATAAATTTGCAAAATTAAAAAAAAACCTCACTTGAGTTCATGTTAAATACAGAAAAAATATTAAAAAAAAACTAAATAACAAAAAAATAGTAATTCATTTAGTCCCCCTATATTCTCTATTGTACTCAGTTCCCTGGTGTGCTCATGTGATATAGCATCAGAATAGTAAATAACAGAAAGTTGAGACTGGAACAATAATGCTGATTGACATTTGGAATGTTGTGGTCTGTTGTAGTCCGGATCTTGAGTATCTCCCTGAACTCCAGATGTTACGTTTTTGATTTCTTGCTTAGACCTTGTTCCAACCGTATCACTTTGTCCACTGAGGTCCTTTCTGGCTATATTGTCATATCTAAGGTTGTCCTTTGGGAAGAGCTCTGTATCCGTTTCTCAGTCCTTCATTGTCTTAAATGGTTTTAAGATCCTGAAGGCTATTGAACAGGTATTTGATTTTTTTTTTTTTGGTAACTTGTGCTTTTGTCATATCATTTTCATTCAGAAGCATATATTTTAATCATTCCACATTTTCAATGCTTAGAACCAGAAGTTTTTAGTTTCAATAAGCATGAACTAGCTGGAGATGGGACCCATTTAAAAACATAAAAGTCACTACTATTTTGTAGTTTTATATATTATACATGTAATTTTATACACTTTTTGGTACACCTGTGTTTTGACAATAACCTTTAACATGCCACCAGAATTATAAGTCCCACTTATGGTACTAGGTCATCGTTCAGAATATTTAATAATTTGAAGCATTTCAGATTTTGAATTTGCATTTTAGAAATGCACAATCTGTATTAAGTTATTTTCCCATGAATTTGTTGGAGAATGTCCAAATAATAGAACTTTCTGGCTGTGAACTAGATTCAAGGATGAAAATCAGATTGATTCAGTGAGTTTCATAAACAGCACATGACCAACATGCTAAACTTTTACAAAAAGTGAAAATTGGAAAAGAGAAGAAAATTTAAAAGCATGGTGAGATTATTGTCTGGTGAATATAATTGAGAATAAAGACTATATATATATATATATATATATATAATATATATATATATATATATTTGAGAATAAAGACATGATTTATATCATATATTATATATTATCATATATATTTATGATATATATCATATAGAAAATCACATAGCCAATTGGTCAAATTAAAAATTTGTGGTATCTCATGACATAATTCTTGAATGGCTGATGCTTTCTGTGTTCTATGCACCGTGGAGAGATATTGTTCATGTCAAGCAGCCTGTATGTTCTAGCGTGGTGCCAAAATTGGCATAAATAACCCTGCAGTCTATAAAAATACTGTAATTGAGGAAATCAAATTTCTAAAAACAACTCAGTACAGATTTCATTTTCAACTTTGTAATTCTGTTTTAAATTTTTCTTTAAAAAAGAAGTTGGAAAGCAAGTTGAAAAAACAAGTATGTCCTGACACTGTAAAAGGACTAGAAGGTAGGAGGTAAAGGAGTAAAGGGTATTGATACTTCTAACACTCACTGTTTAAGAGACATGTACTGTGTGCCTGTGAGGCAGGGATAGACCTGTCAGATGAAGTACATATGAAGAAAATGTGATTTTTATTTGCACTTGGTCTTAGGAAAGGAAGGTCACCCATGTTTTTGTTTTTGTTTTTAGCACAGTAGTCTGATTGTGTGAAGAATTGCTACATCATGCTTTTGAAATTGTGGGAGAAATGTGGATTCTCATTTTAGTCTGACATTTGGAAATGGCTTCCACACAGGAAATACTCAAAATACAACGGCACTGATAAGGTTGAAGTCATGGAACTCACGGGAATTAAGAAAGGAAGAGCCCAGTGCTGGCTCAAGCTATATAAACATAAAGCGGTATTAACACGGTGTTTGGAAAGGAAAAGCAGGAAGAGGTTGGGAGATGGGAAGAGTGGAGCTGTAGAAGTGTGTACATTGAACAAGCAATAACTCACCACTTACTGAGAGACTGTGCATGAGCAGAAATGCTCTAAAGTCATAATCCTACCCAAGTTTATAGGGAACTAACCAGGTTTTATTGATTGTGTGTACTTTTAAGTAGATGATGGAGTACATCTGCTGCTTCTCATAGATGGAGGCACTGAGATACAGCTAGATGGCCCTACTTAAAAAGAAAATTACATAGCACACAAAAAGAAAGCTGTCATTAAAGCTAAATGCTCTTCATTCCTTCTTAGATTCTCTGAGACATATGACATAGGCTTGCGGCTAAGCTTCTCTGATTTCATTTTACATTCTCTGAGGAATATGAAATAGGCTGCCAGCATTTTATATCTGATAAAATCAAGTCTAAGATGATGCAAGAATGTCTTGTTTCTAAGTTGCTCATACACCATCGCATAAGAAGTGGTTGATTTAAAAATAGGGTTTCAGCATATACAATCCCATTTTTCTACTCTGATGGCTGCTGGCTCCCCACTGGCTTTCCTTTGTTTCCTTACTTCTTTGATTTGCATGCGTATTCATGTATCTCTCACACACAAGCAAAGCATAGGACAAGCTATTGTTGAGAACTGAGAAAAACTATCCAAAATTTAAAAGTTAATATCAATAGAATAATTAAAATGGCTAATGACAAAAACATTATAAAAATCATTCTGGTGGCTAAAACAATGAGGCTTCCAGTAACGACCTCTGGCCCATCCAGTTAATTTAAACTTTAAATCCAGTTCATATGCCTTAGTACAGATGATTCAGAAAAAAATAAATAGTAATAAAAAAATAAAAACCAAAGAGGATGGACATCAGAAGAAAAAGAAAATAGGAAACAACCTCAGAACCTGCTACAGAGGGCCTCTGAAAGCTTCTGCAGTATAGACTGTCAGGGCAGATGCTGAGCCTGATGGACAACTGATGGGCAGAATGAATGGAATTTTATGTAAGAAGTGGGAAATAGTAAGAGCTGGAGGGGATGGGAAATCCACAAGGAGAGCAACAGAACAAGATAATTTGAACACAGGGAACTTCCCAGAAAATCATACTCCAACCAAGGACTATTCGTGGAAATGACCTGGAACCCCTGCACAGGTGTAGCCCATGGCAGTTCAGTGTCCAAGTGGGTTACATAGTAATGGGAAGAGGGACTGCCTCTGACATAATCTGATTGGCCTGCTCTTTGATCACTTCCCCCTGAGGGGGGAGCAGCCTTACCAGGCCACAGTAGAGGACAATGCAGCCACTTTTGATGAGAACTGATAGACTAAGATCAGAAAGGAGAGGAGAACCTCCCCTATCAGTGGACTTGGGGAGTGGCATGCATGCAGAAAGGGGAGGGAGGGTGGGATCGGCAGGGGAGGAGGGAGGGGCTTATGGGGGGATACAAAATGAATAAAGTGTAATTAATAAAAAAAAGAAAGAAAATAAAATTAAAAAAAAACAGTTTAAATCTCCATACTTGGTCTCCTGTGCACTCCATTTCTACCCTTTCAGCACTGCCTGCATTCCTTGAAGCCTATTGCCCTCAGAGACTGCCCGGTGAGACCCTCTACTCCCCCCAGTCTCCTGTCTGCTGGTTCCTCTAAAACACTACCAACAGCTGTACACTGACTCTGCTTTACTGGACTCCATTTTCTGGCTGACAACTCTGGCTGTAATACCAGAGACCTGCCAATACTAGGGACAACCGAATGAATGACTAAAGGCTAGATATGAACACAACCAACAAACCTAGGGCAATATGGCACCATGAGAACCCAGCTATCTTACTATACCAACCCTTGGATATCCTACCATAGCTGAAACACAAGAAAATGTTAACCTTAAATCCAGTCTTATGAAGGTGATAGAAGACTTTAAAGAAGAAATGAATAAATCTCTTAAGGAAATACAAGAAAATATAATCAAACTGGTGAAGGAAGTGAATAAAACTGATCAAGGCATAAAAATAGAAATAGAAGCACAAAGATAACAAAACATGAGGGAATTCTGAAGATGGGAACCTAGGAAGGAGAACAGAAACCGCAGATGCAAGCATCATCAAAGAAATACAAGAGATGAAAGAAAGAATTTTGAGGCATGGAAGATACAATACAAGAAAATGATACATTGGTTTATGAAAATGTGGAATCTAAAAGTTTCTAAGACAAAACATCTAGGAAATCAGAGACATTATGAAAAGACCAAACCTAAGAATAACAGGAATAGAAGAAAGAAGATTCCCAGCTCAAAGGCCTAGTGAATGTTTTCAACTTAATGAGATGCCTATGAAGGTGTTTATAGAATCAACTAACCTGGGCCCATAGGGACTCACAGAGACTAAACCAGCAACCAGAGAGCATGCATGGGATGGATTGAGGCCTCCTATACTTACAGCTTGGTCCTCATGTGTGACCTCTAATAGCAGGAGCAGGGACTGCCTCTGACTCTGTTGCCTGCCTTTAGATCCCTTTCCCTAACTGGGCAGCTTTGTCTAGCCTCAATAGAAGAGGATGTGCCCTGTTCTACTACAACTTGATATGACAAGATGGGGTGATGTCCATAGGAGGTCCCCTCCTCTCTGAGGAGAAAGGGAGAAGGGTATAGGGTGAGAGTAGATGAAATGAAGGGTCTGGGAGAAGAAGAGAGGGGAATTTTTAATAGGGATATAAAGTTAGTTAATTAATTAATAAAATAAATAAATATCCATACTCAATATTCAGGTTTGAAAAGTGATCTTCTTTGTTTGAAGAGAGTCCAAATTTAGAAGATAAAGTTTTTATTGTTTGAAAAGTTAGACAGGTTTAATTTACCCAAGTGCCATTATTCCTTTTGCTCCATTAACTTTCCATGAAAAGGAGAAATCATTGGTGAGGGTAAGCTTATAACTGCTGATTGTTTTTTGAGTTTAAGGCCACTGTATGGTAACACATTGAGAATTGGTGTCTGATGTAAACTCCATTCTTTTGTATTTTAAAGTAGGCTTCAGATCACTTGTATGTTTGCTACCTCCCTCTATTGCTCATCTACCAGCCTACCCAGCCACACAATGATCCTTTCTTGATTACCTAGTTTCTGCAGCTAACCCAGGTTACATACTCACCTCTAAACATCTGGAGCTAAGAGCCTTAGATGAGAGAGAATATGGAACTTGTCTCCAAGATCCAGAGAAACAGGGAGATTTAAATGAGATTGTGTCTCCTAGGAAGAAAACCACTTTGGCCAACAACTCAATTAAATATAACCTGTTCTCAGTACAGGAGACTTCATTTGATGATAAAAGATGTACAGTCGTGGCTTTCTCCACCATTATTTGGCAATTTCATTTAGGTCACATTAACCTAAGTATATACTTTATGAAGCTATTACTCTATTAGTTTCCTATGCTGCCTCTCAGTGGACCTTAATTTTAGCTCTCATGCCGCATACCCTCTGCATCATCCCACCTTCTTCTTCTCCCTGTTTGATCCACCTGTTATAGTACCCCTAACCCTGGCCATTCGTAACTGTATTTTCCTTTCCTAGGAAGATCTATCTGCACCTGTCCCAAGTACCAGACTCTATGGCTAATTTCCATGGTTCTCTGTATTGTAGCTAGGTTATCTTTGCCTCAGCAGCTAATATCTACGTGTGAGCAAATACATATGGTTTCTATTTTTCTGAATCTGGGTCACCTCACTCAGGACAATTATGTTTCTAGCTCCATCCATTTGAAAATGATTCTATTTGATAAATGTTCCTTTTTTATCTACTTATCTGTTGGGGGGCATCTAGGTTGTTTCCAGTCTCTGGATGTTATGAATAGAGCAACAATGAATAAGGCTGAGCAGGTGTCTCTCTAGTAAGATGAAGTACCTTTTGGATATGTGCCCAAGAGTGGGATAGCTGGATCTTCAGGTAGATTGATTTCCAGATTCCCATCTTCCTGAGAATCCAGCACATTGATATTCATAGTGGCTTCATTAGTTTACACTTCTACAAACAATGGGTCAATGTTCCCCTTACTCCACATTCTCACCAGCATGAGCTGTCATTTGTTTTATTGATCTTGGCCATTCTTATGAATGTAAGATGAATTTTCAAAGTAATTTTGATTTGCCCTTTCAGTTTTCTTTTTTAACAATCTTTATCACATTTAAAAATGTTATTATTTTTTTTATATATCCAGTTTTTTGAGTCCTGTATATATTTTGGACATAGTTCTTCACTGAGTATGTTGTTGAAAAAAATCTTCCCATTCTGTAGGCTTCCACTTTGTCCAAATGTTAGTATCCTTTACTGTTCATAAACATTTCAGTTTCATGAGGTCTAACTTTATTAATTGCTGATCTTAGTGCTTGGGCAATCGGTGTTCTCTTCTGAAATTTATTTATTGCCATGACAATGTAGGATAGCCATTTTTACTATAGTAATCAAACTGATATATGATCATGAGAATGAAAGGCCTTTCCATCTTCTGATATGTTCTTAAAATTGTTTCTTCAATATCATAAGTTTTATAATACAATAATAAAAATATTAATTTTTCACTGCCTTTGTTACAGTTATCCCAAGATCTTTTATATATTGAGGTTATTGTGTAAAAGTTTGTTTCCTTTATTTTTTCTCAGTCTGTTTGTCTATTGTATGTAGGAGGGCAACAAATTTTTGTGAGTTAATTTTGCATCCTGCTGCTTTGCTGGAAGTGTTGTTGTTTTTTTTTTTTTTTTTTTTTTTTTTTTTTTTTGCAGTTGTAGGGGTTCCCGTTAACTTATGTATACTATCAGATCATCTACAAATAAAGATACTTTATTTTCTTTTCTGATGTGTATCCCCTTGATCTTATTCTCCTTTCTTATTTTTTTAGCTCCAACTACAACAACAACAAAAAAATACATTGACTAGGTATGGAGAGAGTGAATAACTTTGTATTGTTCCTGAGTTATTGAAATTGGAAAATGTTTTTAGTGTCTCTCCATTTGATTGGTTTTTGGCTATGAGTTTGTTTTAAACTGCCTTTATTATGTTGAGGTAGGTCCCTTGTATCCCCAATCTCTGCAGGACTTTTGTCATAAAAAGATGCTAGTTTTGTCAAAGGCCTTTTCTACATTTAATGAGATAATCATGTGGATTTGTCTTGTAGTTTGTTTACATGATGGAATATATTTATCAGTTTGTGTGTGTTCAAACATCTGCATCTCTGGGGTAAAGCCTGCTTTTTCATGATGGATGATCGATTTTTAAATTTTTTTTTATTTTACATTCCAATCGATTTCCCCTCCCTCCTCTTCTCCCATTCTCACCCTCCTTCCCTTTTTCCAGTACCCTTCTCCCTTTCCCCTCAAAAACGGGGAGCCCCTTTCCCCCACCACATACCAGTCTCAGCATACCAAGTCTGGGATGAGCACATCCTCTGTCACAGCAGTCTGTCCATGCAGCCCCGGCAGAGAAAAGTGATGACTGAGAAGCATGTAAGAGAGTCCTTGTCAGAGACAGCTCCTGGCCCCCTTGTTAATGGACCCACGTGAAGACCAAGCTGTCCATCATGTACATATGTGTTGGAGGCCTAGGTCCAGTCCATACATTGAATCTGTAATTTTCTTTGTTGAATTTTATGTGGTTTGGATATCAGCATAATTGTGGCCTCGTAAATGAATTGTTTAATGTTCCTTCAGTATTAATTTTATAGAATAATTTGAAGAGTATTGACATCAACTCTTTTTGACCATTTGGTAAAATTCTGTGTGAAAAACAACTGGTCCTCAGCATTTGGGAGGGGGAGAAAAAGGCGTTTGATAGAATTATTGCTTCTATTTTACTAGGGCTTACATACCTGTTTAATTTACTTATCTGATCTTGATTAACTTTGGTAGATGGCATACATAGAGAAATTATTCATTTCTTTTAGATTTTCTAATTTGAAGGAGTATAGATTTTTACAAATATGTCCCTATAATTTTGTGCAGTACCTCAATATTTGGTGTTACGTCTCCTTTTCAACTGTAAATTTGTTAATTTGAAATTTGTATCTTCTGGTGTTTATGACACTATGTATATTATAGTACTCTTTTCCTCTTTAATAGTGTTTTAAAACACTTTGAACTTTGAGTTTCTTTCTTTTTCAAATATTATAAGATGAAATAACATACAGCAATCTAAATCTTCATTTAAGGGAGGCAAGGCTGATCTTTCAGCATTAAGATATTTTAGAAAATGATAATCTTGAGAGATGTATTTGGAAGGTGTCAATATCTAAAAAGTAAGATTTTTAAAAGTGAGCAGAAATGAGATGGGCTATGAAAAGGCAGATCAATTAGTCTGCTTGTTTGATTTTTTATGATACCACAGCAGAGAGGACATGGAAGACACCATGGACTTATTAACAATTATCTATGAAGCTGGAACTTAATGGGATGACACGGTGAGGAGACACAAACTTCAGGGTTTTTTCTCTTTAACCCATTCACCCAGTTTGGCTTTGTGCTCCTCCAGGCCTCTTGGCTCACTCTGGGTCTGTGAGAACTTGACACTGAAAGTGCTCTGAGCAGGGCTGAGCTGCAATTGTGGGAAACACTGGCTCTTAGTTTCAGGGTCTTCCTCATGTTCCAATAGTGCTGTTTGCTTTCTGAGTGTTTCAGTCTCTACCTGCAAAGTCTCTAGCTACCCTGCCAACTCTGCCATCTTTTCTAAAATGAGCGAACCTTTCAATTCTTTGTTTTAATTTCATCCATCTTTTTTTTTTTTTGTTTGTTTGTTTCTTAACCTGCTGTATAACCACTCACAACTTTTACAATGGTTCAACCATTCTCACAAACTTCTTTAAAACAGAATGAAGGAAGACAAAGCAAAATCAGAAAATCCCCTCTGGGAGTAAAGTGAGAGAGAAATGAGAGGTAGAAGCTGCAGTAAACTTTTTAGTTATATCCTGAAACAGCATATTCATGTCTCTGTACCCTGCTGTCTCATCTGTGGCATTAGATACCACGTTTTCCATTATCCCCAACCCTACATCTGGGTGCCACTTATTGGCGTTACTTTTAAACTCTATTTTATTCATCTTCCTTCTTATTATTATTATAATTGTAATTAATTAATTAATTACAATTTATTCACTTTGTATCCCCACTGCAGCCCCCTCCCTCATCTCCTCCCAGTCCTGCCTATCCTCCCACTTCTCCCCCTATGCCCTTTCCTTAGTCCCCTGATAGGGGAGGACCTGCTCCCCTTCTAGCTGACCCTAGCCTATCAGTTCTCAACAAGGCTGGCTGTATCATCTTCCTCTGTGGCCTGGCAAGGCTGCACCCCCACAGGGGATGCTGATCAAAGAGCCAGCCACTGAGTTCATGTCAGAGACAGCCCCTGTTTCCTTACTAGGGAACCTACTTGGAAACTGAGAAGCCTATGGGCTTCCTCTAAACAAGGGGTCTAGGTCCTTCCTATACAAAGTCCTTGGTTGGAGTATCTGTCTCTGCAGGATCCACTGGACCCAGGTATTTTCCGCTCTGATGTTCTCCTTGTGGAGTTCCTGTCCCCTCCAGGTCTTTCTGTCTCCCTATTTTTTCATAAAATTCCATGTATTCTGCCCAATGTTTGCTATGAGTCTCATCCTCTGCTTTGATACCTTGATCAGTAGAGTCTTTCAGGGGCCTCTGTGGTAGACTCCTGTCATATTCCCTGTCTTTGTCTGCTTCTGATGTCTATGGTGCTTGTACTTCTGAATGAGGATTAAGCATCTTCCCTAGGCTCTTCCTTATTGTTTAGCTTCATTAAGAGTATAGATTTTAGTATGTTTATTCTATATTATATGTCTAATAACCACTTATGAGTGAGTTTATACCATTTGTGTCTTTCTGTTTCTGGGTTACCTCACTCAATATGATCTTTTCTAGTTCCCAAATTTAAACTTGTACAACTACTTTGGAAATCAATTTGGTGCTTCCTCAGAAAATTAAGAATAATGCTACCTTAATATCAAGCAATACCAATCCTAGGTATATATCCAAAATATGCTCAACTCTACAACAAGAACATTTGCTCAACCATGTTCATAGCAGCTCTATTCATAATAGCCAGAATCTGGAAACAACCCAGATTTTCCTCAATGGAGAAATGGATACAGAAATTGTGGTACATTTACACAATGGAATACTACTCAGCTATTAAAAACAAGGAAATCCTCTCATTTGCATGAAGTTCCTTAATCCCTTTTCCCCTGCTCCAACACTGTACCAACTGCAACCAGGAGCAGCATGGGGGAAGCACCAGCAACATTTTTCTTCTTTGGAGCCCCTTTTCTCTTTCTGTATTCTGGCCTTTATTCCCTTTTCAGAGTTCTCATATTGAACTATCTCTAGCTGGCAAAAAGCCCATCTTGAAGCCTGCCTGAGGCAAATAGTTTGTTGCTGTGGACATCAGAATCAGTCCCATATTCTATACCTGGGATCAAAACAACAACAACAAAAAAACATGTTTACATCCACAGTAACTTATCTACAGAATCAAAATAGGAAGAAGCTCAGGAAACAAAGACACTTAAGAAGAAACCACTGTGAACTTGTCCATTGTCCTTAAGTTTTGATGAGAGCAATGACTTAGTTTTGCACATCAAAATATGTGCATGAATATTATCAACAGAATTATAATTTACCAACCACATTGTCAAATGCATGTACTTTGGGAGTTTAGAAAAATACTGATAAAATTCTGTTCTTTAATTTCAGAACATTGCCCTCAGTACTTTCTTGGGGATGATATCAAATTTAAAAAAAAAAAAAAAAAAAAAGAAGTTCCTGATAAGTCATGTAAATTAAAAGCTTTTTTGTTTTTGCCTTTCTAACTGTTTCTTTAGAATGCTACAAAACACTCGCAAAGTCAAAAGACTTCTTCTAAATATTCTGTGGAATCATGCAAATGTGTGCCATAAGTTAGTGAACACCTAACAGAAATGCTTAACTTGAAACTAAGCCCAGTCTAAACCCAGCTGCTTGACTTATCAAACCTCTAACAGTTGAGTCTGTTTTCTCTATTAATATTTCTGTAACACTGTTGGTTTTGGGGTTTTTTTTGGGGGGGGGTTGGTTTTTTTTTTTTTCTTTACCTATGCAAGCCATTTTCCCTTACTTATTGCTCATGCATAGTAAAAGGGTGTGAGTTGGCTTAACTAGTTTATAATGGAATAATGAAAAATAAAAACAAAGATTATGGTGGGAATCAGGTTGGGGGATAGCAGGGGTGGGAAGTGAGAAGGCTGGGAGAGAGAAGGGAAACCAAGGGGGGCATTTCTGAGACTAGCTGGAGAGCCTGGAGACCCAAGATACAGAGACTGAAGTGGCCACCTTCTATTCCCAGGCAGGACTTCCAATGGAGGGATGAGGACAGCAACCCACTCACAAAACCTTCAACAGAAAATTTACCCTGCCAGCAAAGTGTGCAGGGGTAACTATGGAGCAGAGATTGAGGAAAGGGCCTAACCAGGAATGGCTCAACTTGAGACCCACCCCATGGAAAAAGCCAACCCTTGACGCTTTAAGGATACTTTGCTAGGTTTCTAGACAGAAGACCAGCATAACTGTCCTCTAAGAGGCTCCACACAATAGCAGATCAAAACAGATGCAGAGACCCATAGCCAAACATAAGGAGGAGCTCCAGGAGCCTTGTGGAAGAGTTGTGGGAAGGATAGAAGGGCCTGGAGGGAACAAGTACTCTACAAGAAGACCAACTGAGTTAACTAACCAATTACCATGGGGGCTCACAGAGATTGAACCACCAACCAACGAGCATGAATTGACTGGACCTAGGTCCCATACACATTGTACCTACTGGGCAGCTTGGTCGTCATGAGGGTTCCCTAGCAATTAGAGTCAGCATTGTCTCTGATATGAATTCTGTTGCCTACTTTTGGATCATTCCCCCTAGCCTGGCTGCCTTGTTGGGCCTCAGTGGAAGAAGATGTGCTTAGTGACTTAGTCCTGATGTGATTTCATGTGCCAGGGCAGGTTAGGGTGGGGCTCCCCTTTTCTGAGGAGAAAGGGAGTGGGCAAAGGGGAAGAGTGTGAGATGGTGAGACTGGGAGGAGAGGAGGAAGAAGGCTGTGACAGGGATGTAAAGTGAATTAAAAAATATAAAGAAAACAAAGATTACTAGTGTTTAAGGCATCTACTTGTTAAACCATGTAGATTTGATATGGTGGACTTTGGACCAGCCTTCCATTCCTGGGTACCTCTACGCTCAAGGCCTGGTCTGGAAGACCCCTCTGAGTATCCATGGACTATTTGCCATTTCTACATCTACCTGTTAAAAAGATCATCTAAAGAGATTATTTTTGAAATCTGTGCTTAAAATACTTTCAAATATAGTAAGCTTATTAAAAAAAAAACATTAGCAATATTGGTGCACAACAAAAGTGGAAAGTTTAGTACAATAATATACAGTTTATGGAAAGTTTCCTGATATTATACTGCAATTTGATTCTGAGCTATACCCCATTGTCCTTCAGCTTTATAGATGATATCTTCACAATAGCTCCTCCCATTGAAAATAACAGAAAATAACAGTAGCTGGTAAGGGAACTGCTTGGAACAGTTCCACAGTAGTGCACCCCGGGGTGTGAATCATAGGTGTTGGAGGTGGTTGAATCTTGGCTGCATTGTTAGTGATCATTTATGGATAATACAGTAGGATGGAACAACAAACAACATCAACATTAGTGGAATGATGGATGCCTTCATGAGCATCTAGGAAAGGCAGCTGCTTGGCTGTGCTCTACCAAGTTCTGCACACTGATGTGACAGTCAGCTGCTGTGAAAATTTTAACCTCTGGGTTCCTCCTTCTTATTGTTATACTATGAACTGAGTGTTATGCAATAGGTTGAGGTGTATTCACAGTAAGGAGAATGTCACCAGAAAATATTTCAACCAGAGCCTTTAACCTTGTGAATTCAGAGGTGAAAGTATAATGAGGAAACTGTTTGGAAAGAAAAGTCTAGCAAAGCCATTTTAAGCTCTTCTGAGAAGCTTCCTGTTTAAAAATACCAAAGTCATATTATATGTCCTTGTGAGTTTAATATAATTGCTGACAGAATGTAATTGTAGATGAGAAAAAGTGATATCGGTGGGCAGCTGGATGGGTGGAACATTTTGTCTGTGTTTCAACAAGCACAATGGTCATGTTCATCCACTCTTCTTTTCCTGTTTGCGTGACTACAATATCTTGAATTCAGTTAAATGTAATGGAGTTAACTCATTTTCTTATCTAAATAATATTAAAGTAATGAAGTATACTGCTCTAACTACTTTGCAAATGTCTATTTTAACCTGGGAAAGCAGATCAATAAAATGTGTTCTTCTCCCCTCCCCACCTCCACATCTGAGAAACTAAACAGTATTTTGTAGGGAAAAGGGGAGGCTTTCCTTGCTTTATGCTTTTGCCTATTTCTACAAGTTGGCAAGAGCTCGTTGAATACTGTTTCCAAACTCTTCCTCATGCTGTAGTACCTACCAGGTCCTACCAGAGTCCTGGGGGACTGGAAGAGACTATGGAAAGTGCCTGGTGATATGCTCTTGAAAAAGTACTCTGGATTACATCTTTATTGAGTAGCAAGATGGAATCACTCACAGAACTTTGGCTCTAAGCCCCTCAGTAGGTACAAGTTCTTTCAAACTTCTGAAATAAATAAATCACAGTGGGTTATATGCCTGTTGAATCTCCTGGTTGTGTTTTATTTTCTATTATTCTGATAATTCAGTTGCACCTGGAACTACTGCACTGCATTCTTGTCCTAGGCTTCAAGCGTTCTAGCACAGTCACGGAGACCGAAGCTGGTGGGTATAACAGGGTGCAGCACCACCGTGCTTGTCAGGTCCTTTTAGCCATATTGTGTAACAGCACCATTCTAGAGAGCTTTACCTATGGAAGTTGCATTTCCATCTTCTGAAGTTGTATAATATAGTAGAGTTGTGTGCTCAGATCACTGTTTTACTCTCACGGCTCTGGGTTATTCTTCCTGTTATTTTCTGTGTTGTGACCTTTTGTTCTCTGGTGTATTCTGAGAGACACTGAGACCAAGACATAAGCCTTGCTCAATTTTCATCTGAAAGGATTTAGGAAAATCTGAGTATCTCTTATCCAGTAACCCATGGAGTCCCTGGTGCCAGAGCCACCATTTTTTTTTTGCCAGTGCTGTAATGCACTGTCCATAAATGGATTACAGAAGCAAACCCATAGTGGGTAACTCATTACTCATGTAGGAAAATGCAGCAGAAAAAAGATTTATTAAGATTCGTATAATCTAATGAGATGATCATATGATTTTTTTCTTTCAGTTTGTTTATATGGTGGATTATATTGATGTATTTTTGTATGTTAAACCATTCATGCATCCCTGGTATGAAGACTACTTGATCATGGTGAATGGTGTGTTTGATGTGTTCTTGAATTCAGTTTGCAAGTATTTTATTGAGGATTTTTGCATCAATGCTCATAAGGGAGATTGGTCTGAAATTTTCTTTCTTTGTTGAGTCTTTGTGTGGTTTAGGTATCAGGGTGACAGTGGTGTCATAGAATTAGTTTGGTAATGTTTCATCTGTTTTTATTTTGTGGAATAGTTTTGAGGAGTTTTGGTGTTAGCTGTTCTTTGAAGGTCTTCAACAAATGGTGCTGGTCTAACTGGAAGTCCACATGTAGAAAAATGCCAATTGACCCATATTTAAAAGATACTCATCAGAACAAAACCAGAGCCTACAGACTGGGAAAAGATCTTCACCAACCCTATATCTGACAAAGGGCTAATATTAAGAATATAAAAAACTCAAGAAATTAAACACCAACAAACCACATAATCCCGTTAAAAATGGGATATAGAGCTAAACAGAGAATTATCAACAGCGGAATCTTGAATGGGAGAGAAGCAATTAAAGAAATGCTCTATGTCCATAGTCATCAGAGAAATGAAAATCAAGATGACTCTGAAATTACATCTTACACCTGTCAGAATGGTTAACATCAAACACTCAAATGACAACACATGCTGGTAAGGATATAGAGAAAGGGCCCTCCCCCTCCATTGCTGGTGGGAGTGCAAATTAGTACAACCAGTTTGGAAATCAATCTGGTACTTTCTCATAAAACTGGGAATAGCCATACCTCAAGACCCAGCTCTACCATTCTTGGACATACATTTGAAAAATGTTCCACTGTACAACAAGGACATTTGCCCAACCATGTTCATAGCATCTTTATTCTTAATAACCAGAAACTGCAAATAACCCTGATGTCATTCAACCAAAGAATGGATAAAGAAACTAAGGTCATTTACACAAAGGAGCACTACTCAGCAATTACAAACAAGGAAATCATAAAATGTTCAGGCAAGTGGATGGAACTAGAAAAGATCACCCTGAGTAAGGTAACATAGAAGCAGAAAAACACACATGGTAGATACTCATAAGCAGATGTTAGTCATATAGTACAGGATAGACAAACTACAATGCACAGACCCCAAGAAGATAAGTCCGATGGAAATCTTAGGCTTCAGATGAGCCCATTAGTTAGGAGAGTGGGTATGTCTCTGACACAGACTATGGTACCCGCTTTTTGATCACTTCCCCTTGATGGGACTTCCCTACCAAGCAATAGGGGAGGAAGAAGAACTCAGTCCTCATGTGAGTAGATGAGCTGGGATGTCTGGGTAGGGAGGGCTCCCCTTTTCTAAGGAATAGGGAAGAGGATGTGGGAGAGAGGGTGGGACTGGGATGAGAGTAGGATGAGGCTTCTGACTGAGATGTAAATTGAATTAATTAATAAACAAATTTAGATCATCTTCCTAGACATAGATGCTGGTTTCTTTGTTGAACCTTTCAAATATGAAATTTGGCATAATTTTTATGTTTCTATCTCATTGTTCTTGCAAACTGATTATAAAAACTTTGAAACTCTATTGCACTCCTCTGACATTTTTCTCCTAGCTAACAATGTAGGTAGAGTAATTTTCAATTTTATTTTGAATATATAAGATATATTTTGTTTAACTTTGCAAGTAAATGTTTATCACTTTTTTGAAAAGAAAAATCACTCTTGTAATGTTAGTAAGATATTTTGCAGCTATAAAATGATAAAAATTGTTTGTTTTTCCTACCACAGAAGAGTATGATGATTATATTTAGGATGTAGTTGGAAATTTTAATTGAGATGCCTTGTTGTTGACAGCAATAACCTTTATTTTGCAAATCTAGGTTTATAGTACATGGAGCGCTTATATTAAATATACATACATATGATGACCTATATTAATATGTAAATTAATGAAAATAGTAATATAAATTATGTAAATGTATCAAATATTAAGTGTAGAGTTAAAATAAACAATTTATAATAGAAAACACACATATCAGATTACATAATCTTGAGTGTAAGTCTGAATTTAAAATTCTTCATGTATTTCTTTAGTATATTTTCTGTATCCTATTAAAATACATATTTTTAAAAAACATAATAGTTTTATTAATTATTTGAGCATTTAATAGAATATAATTTAATCATATCCACTCCACCTTACTCCTCCCAGAGTCCTCTTTTCACTCTTTCCTCTTTACATACCCAACTTTAAAGAGTGTTCTTCCAGCCCTGGAGTTTGTTCAACCTACCAAGGCTCACATCATTAAAGAATGTTAATTCTCCATTTTCTTTTTTATTAGAGTTTTGCATAGAAATTTTTTTCTTTATTAATTACACTTTATTCACTTTGTATCCCTCCCTCCTCCCGTCCCAATCCCTCCCTTCCTCCACCCTCTGCATGCATGCCCCTCCCCAAGTCCACTGATAGGGGAGGACTTCTTTTCCTTCCTTCTGATCCTAGTCAATTAGGTCTCATCAGGAGTGCATATGTAGAACCACATGCCTTAATCTCAGCATTCAGGAGACAGAGGCAGATGAATCTCTGAGTTCAAGGTCAGCCTGTTCTGCAGAGGGAGTTCCAGGACAGGAAGAGATACACAAAGAAACCCTGTCTTGAAAAATAGCAAAAACAAAACAATGAAATGTACATTTCCTCAGTGAACATATTCTGAGTTAATTATACGACCATTTTCTGAGTTAATCATACAATCTAGCTAAGTTGAAAGCCAAAAACCATGTACCATTAAGAAAAGATGTGACAATAACAAATAAGAATAAACATTATTATAGATGTCATGAAATTTAGTCAGATATTATTTTAGAACAAGTGAAAATAAGTCGATCAAGCATTTACAGTCAGAGCAGCATATTTTGAAGACATATTAGTTAAGACTGCAGATGAGTGAAGGGTCAATACTGAATACACAAGGAAGAAGAGTTTAGATCTGGCTCTCACAGAGAGACCTTTTCCATCCATCAGCCAGCTAGAATAAGATTAAAGACTGAGTATGTGGACTCTTACCTCTGTAAATAGGTTCACTGGACAACTTACAGACTGCGACACTGGCAAGATAACTCAGATTTTAGAAACAGCTATTTTTCCTCCCTTGGAAATTAGGTCAATGCTTTGAATTGTGAATTAATGTACCTTTATTCCCAGTGTAAAAGAGGGTCATTACCGTGAAGAGAAGAGAAAATAAGACTGCAAATAGATCTGAGGTTTATTAAAGTCTGTTTTGTTTCCTTTTGTTCTGTTCTTCTGAGAAAAGATATCAATGGGAAGTGATTTCTATAACTCTGCTAGACAGCAGCCTTTTCAAAAGTTAACCATGACTTTTGTGGTTTCTTTTTGCACATTTGTCTTTATCTGGAGTCAGAACACAAGAGTCTCCAATGCTCGATTATTTATTGTATTCACCTCTACCTTTCAAGGTCTGGATGTTCAAACTTCTGAACTCAGCTTATACAGCACAAACAAACAACAACAAAAAATATTTCTTTAGCTCTTATCTTGGAAGTTTTTTTTTGTTTTTTTTTTTTTTTTTTGGTCCTGAGATTATCCTCTTCAAATAAATTGAAATTAAGTCAGGGGATACCTTCAGAGTTTTCTAAAGAGATAAGCAATTCTCTAAAAATATATCTATTTTCTATCTCATTATAATAAGTAGGAAAATCACTAGTTGATGAATTAAGTGCATTAATCACAGTAACTACAGCCTGTGAAGCAAAACAAACAAACAAATAAAAATTGGAACGTACACAGAGAAAGATGTGAGATATTTGTTATGTTTGAATTGCTAAAACCAGCCAAAGCCTCACCAAGAGGCTGAGAGTGACAGAAGGAGTGATAACAGGAGTGGAGAGGGAAATAGTGGGATTGGAAGGAAGCATGTGCCTGGGGCACATTTGGGTGCATAATATGCACTGCTGCATTCGATATGAGTAAAAGAAAAAGAAGATGAGTTTCAAAATCATGGCAATAATCAATTGTGGACCATCACTTACTAGGAAAAATCTAAAGAGGGCACAGCTTTCAGATACAGAGCAAAGTAAAACTCAGTGTGATAATTCCCGCCCATGGCTCCAGTATTCAGGTGTCAGAGGCAAGAGGAATTTAAATTCAAGAATAATCTTGGGTATGTAGCTAGACCCTGCAGGGAAAAAAATGAAAAAGAGAGAGGAAAGAAACAACTAGACATGGAAGAAAGAAAGAAAAAGGGAATGAGGAGGATAAAAAATATAAAAGAAGGAAAAGGAAAAGAAGAAAAGAAAGAAAATACTCCTGATAGAGCATGCTATAGTCAGGAAATCAGAGTGCAACTTCTGGGGGTTATAATATAATGTTTAAAATGTGAGCTTACTAGTGAGATGATGGATGGGGTTTGATGTATTGGAATATAACAGGACACTTTTGGAAAAAGCAGGGTTGCTGTAACACACACAAATACCACAGGCAGAGGTAGGGGAAAACCGTGGAAAGCATACCTGGGGCATCGTAATAATCTATGGAGCTCTCAGCAGGTTGAAAACACACTATCTAGATTTTTTTTTCAAAGCTCAGTCACCTTTATTTCGTTCATGTGAGAATATGCCACGTGTATGTGCAAATGGGAAGGTCGCAGGGACAAAAATCTATTACCTCCTCCCAACATGTGCAACCCAGGCCTGTGGGCAGATACCATTGTTCTGGGTTGCGTATCATGAATTGTTAGTGATGAGCTGGATAAGGGCTGTTTTCATTAAGTAATGGATCAAACTACAGAGAAAATAGAGTAAGAGAGAACTGGGAGTGAGGATGCATTCACCCAGGAAAGAAACAGAACACAGTAGATGACCTGCTGTGCGTTGATAACGCTGCCCGTTATTAACGTTATGTCGTAAAGCAGGTTGCTGTAGCGCATACAGGGAAGATGCTACACACTTTTCTCTCTTGTGACTACTCAGAACACGCTTTTTGATGATTAACTTCCGTACACTTCAGTATATTATGTTTTGAGCCACTGATTTAGATCTGTTATGGATGAGCACAGTAAAAGTATTGAGAAAAAATATTGGAAGATCAGGCTTTGCTGGACTGACTTTGCATTAATTTCAAGAGTAAAATTCAACAGTTTTTGAGGTGGAGGCCAGGTTTCATTTTCAAAAGGCCCTTACTTTAATTTCTCTCCTTTCCACGGTCTCACACTCAGGCAATGGGCTGCATTTTTTAAAAATGGCATCACTTCCCCCAGGCTCCCTGATCCTCCCAGATGAGTGCATCTGTGTGAGTCAGCCAGGTAGGGAGAAAATTTAACAGTTCGTTATCTCCATGGGATCTAGTGTGTCTCTAAAGGAACTTAATTAAATTCTCCTCTCAGAATTCTTTTTGTTTTTGATTTGCAAAAGGGATTAAAACCTGGCTGGGTTCTAATTTATCCTAATTTTTACACTGAGAGTTACACTATTTGATTGGTTTCTACTAAGTAACCTATTTTTCTAGGTTTATTTTTTATGGTGTAAATCTGTTTGCACGCTTTGAATTTACTACCAGACAGAGCAACAACTCACTGTTTAATCACCAAAGGAGAACAGCTGCAATCATTGTATCATAAAGTACATTTTTTGATATTCTGTTAAACCACCGACGAAAGAGAAATCTTCATCCGTGTCGGGAGTAAGTGTTCATGCAAAAGATAAACTAGGGAGTAGAGGCTTAGAATTTGTGTTCATTAAATTTTAATTTTTGAACTTTTCATACGTTTTATAAAGACCCTGGTTCCTTACCAGTGTTGTTGATATGCCATTACTGCAGAGTGGCTGGCACTTCCTGTAGTCTGTAGAATTCCAGTGTGTGTTGCTGTGTTAAAGGTTCTACAGGGAAGCCATATGTTATCATCACAAAATCACATTCACTCTTGTAGGCAATCAGTCATCAGGTCAACCTGCATTTCAGTAGATTTTCAACACCATGTCATAAATTGTACATGATTGTCAGTTACACACTGACAACTCATTTCTTTGCATATGCTCTTGGTTTTATCTTTATCTGTCTGTATTATCTATGTTTCCTACTTTAGTATTCAAGTAAAAAAAAAAAATAAGTCACTTCAGCTACACATTTCATATGAGAAGAGACTGTTGAAATTAGTTTCCAAAGTACTATTCTTAAAAATGAACTAAAAAGCATTTGCATAGATCAGTTCCATGAACTAGATGAAGCAGAACAGCACTTTACCTTATATTCTTAGTTGAAGTCATCCCAGATATGCATATAACGAACGTGTAAAGTTTTTAGCATTTGCCAATTGACAGGACAGGAGCTTGCATGTCATTATACTATTCCTCAGTTCTACATGAATTTACTGCACCTGATTTTTATATTCACAGTAACTGATTGTGGATTTTGTAGCATAGGAGATAGAGCAGGACCTCGGTTGCAATGCTCATTCATTCTGAGAGACTGATACATTCACTAGAACAGGCCTGAGGACAAAGGGTCACACTTGTGCCAAGGGCAAATCTGTTGTCACTTTTTCCATCGCAGTTTCTTGTTCCGATGTGGGGCATAGTTAGACGCTGTAGCGATTATAGGAAATGATGTCTTTGACCCCCAAAGTCACCTATTGCAATCTGAAACAAATTGAGAGTGACTAGATATAATTCTGTAAGACAATGAACCATCAGTTTGTGGTAGAACATCATGAAGATGAAAAATTTCACATCACATTTTGCTTTCCTTGCTCATTGTCCTGCCTAATGTGTTCCTGTCATTTTAATTATCAAAATTAGGACACAACCGAGAATTAAATTCAGTGTAAAACTAACATGAGCTTACATGAAAGCATTTTATACAACATACTTTGTTACATGTAAAGTAGCACAACATACATTTACATATTATATTCAGGTACAGGCATAACTGCAGCTTTTATTTCAACTGAAAATGTGGCAATTATTAAGGAGTTAAATAATGAACAGCCATTTTGTTCTAATTTTTTATCCTATTTAGAAGAAAATAAAACTCAGTAGTCAGATGTAAGCTTCTCAGGTCTGACTGTGCTGGACGTGGTACTGTTCCTAAGGTTAAAATTTGAGAAAAGCAAGAAAGAGGCCACTTACCTTTTGCATAACAAAGTTTTTTAAATTTATTTATTTATTATTTTATTTATTACAATTTATTCACTTTGTATCCCAGCTGAAGCCCTCTCCCTCATCCCCTCCCAATCCTGTTCTTCCTCCCTCTTCTCCTCCAATGGCCCTCCCCCAGTCTACTGAAAGCAGAGGTCCTCCTCCCCTTCCATCTGATGCTAGCCTATCAGCTCTTATTAGAACTGTCTGCATTGTCTTCCACTGTGCCCTGGTAAGGCTGCCCCCCACCTCTCAGGGGGAGGTGATCAAAGAGCCAGCCACTGAGTTCGTGTCAGAGACAGACCCTGTTCCTCTTTGCTAGAGTATCCACTTGAACACTGAGCTGCCCTGTGCTACATCTGTGCAAGGGTTCTAGGTTATCTCCATGAATGGTTCTTGATTGGAGTATCAGTCTCAGAAATAACCCCTAGGCTCAGATTTTTTGGTTCTGTCGTTCTCTTTATGGAGCTCCTTTTGCTCTATCTACCCTTCTTTCATAAGTTTCCCTGCACTCTGCCCAAAGTTTGGCTATGAGTCTCAGCATCTGCTTTGATACCCTGCAGGGAAGAGAGTTTCAGAGGCCCTCTGTGTTAAGCTCCTGTCTGTTCCCTATTTTCTTTCTCTTTCAATGTCTATGTAGGATAATCATGCTAAAATGTGTACACCTAAAGAAGCTAAGCAATAAGAAGGACCCTGAGTAAGATGTTCAATCCTCATTCAGAAAGGCAAATGGGATAGATATATCAGTGTTTTATGTTTCTTTTATATTACTAGGAAATTCTGTTTTTCACAATTTCGTACATGTACACTATGTATTCTGGTGACCCTTTGTACCACTGTTTCCTATTTCTCACCTCTACCAGCCCTCCCCTTTCATCTAGCTAACTTTCTTTTATATTTTAATTTTGTTTTGTATAGTGTACTACAGAGTAACTACGGTCATCTGTGTAATGCAGCGTTTGGAACTAAGAATCAGGGTCTGGTCAGATCACTCAATTTGCCATTAACTAAAGCTATCTGTGAAGAAGTATCTCAATCTCAAGATGCCTCTATCACATAGCCTCTAGGCAAGTCTGTAGAGCGATTTTAGATTAATAACTGATGTGGGGAAGTTTCCCAGCCCACTGTAGGTAGCACCATCCCTGGGCTGGTTGTCCTGGCTGATATAAGAAAATAAGGCTGAGTAAGCCATGAGAAACAAGCCAGGAGGCAGCATTCATTCATAGTCTCTCAGCTCCTTTCTCAAGAATGTCTACTGGGGTACCCTTATATTGAAGGCAGCAATAATACTTTCAGCCTTGACTTCTCATCCTGATTTCCCTCCATGACCTCGGAGCTGTAAGCTGAAAGAAACCCTTTCCCCCTCAAGTTGATTTTGGTTCTAGTTTTCATCACAATACAGAGTGAACTATGATATATACCAATATCCCTCCTCCCCAATGTATTTATTACCTATAGATCTTTAGTATGTTGTATGGCCCATGTGTTCATTCCCCATCTTTACTTATGTTTGTGAAAACAGTGCTAGTTTACAGAGCTGCTGTGTGTTAGTGGTTTTCATGGCCATTTTATGCTTAAAGATGACATTTTGCAAACCCTCTCCCTATTGTTCAGCTCTAATAGTCTTTCCTTTCCAACTCTTCATCTGTAGAGTTTCATTAGACTTGAAGAAGTATACGTGCTTTGTCAAGGGTTGAACCCCTAATCGTTCTTCATTCCCATAGCTTTATGCAGGTCTTGGTCTTTGAATTTACCTACACTCCATGCAAGGAAGTGATTCTCTGTTTAAGGCTTGCAATATCATGTGTAGATAGAAACAGACATTGAAGGGGTGGCTTATGCAACATTAGTTCAGCTAAGTAGTTATCTGCTGCTCCTCTCCAGGTGTTGTCTGCTGTTCCTCTTCAGCCATGAATCTTGGTTACATCTTTCTTGGGTGGTTGTTACTATATAGTTCATGGAGTACACAGCTGGGTTTAGCTGTCAGTGCCTTTATCACAAAGCATCTTGCATAACACCATTCTATACCAAGAGATCTAGCCAAGAGGGAGGACACTTAAAATTCATTACTTTTAAACTACATCTTACATCCAAGGTGTGTGGTGTCTACAGTAGTAGGGGTTTATCCATCAGTTCTTACTGGTAACAAGCAGACTGGAAAAAGCCCGTTTTTGTGGGACCTTGGGGTCTCTCTGATGAGTGTCATATTTGAGATATGGGTATTTGTTTAATGACTCATTTCTTCTAAGAATTACTTTGCACATTTTTTTTGCATCAAATTCTCTTTTAAATTATTTAGTTGTTTTACTAGATATTAGATTACTGAATTTTTGTGGTGCCAGAAAGTCGTGTGACTGGGGGAGCCAGTCTAGAGCACAAATGAGATGGAGCTACATCCAGTCCCAGAAAAGTATCATCCAGAGACCGGCAGGAGTAGGAGTGTTCCCTTCTTGCTCTGGGTCTGCGTCTGCGTGTTCCAGCGCACATAAGTGGTATGACTCCCACCTTCATCACCCTTGAGGTAGTCACGTAGCCTAGTGGCCAGGGTTTAGGTTAAACCTCTCTCGTTACAAGGACATGTCCAAGCACCTGGAATTCATCTTCATGCAAAGGAAGGATTCCCAGAGCCTTGGCCCCAGCCAATGATGTATACTCACCCCCAAAAGCTCTACCCACTCCCCAAGGTTTTTATAACCCTTATTCACCCTCAGTAAACAAAGATGATTCACTGAAAACCATCTAGGTCTCAGCTAAGTTTCATCTGGCCCTATATGCAACAGCGTCTGAATACCCTGAGGGCAGAAGTAGACCCAGGCCATAAGCTTTTTATTTTGTTGGACTAGTTGCCTTTTTTTACTCCATCTTTGACTATACTCCACGTTTAAATATTTCTACCCCAACATTCCTCCCATCATCATTTAATCAGTGAGAGAATCTATCTCAGAAAACAAGGTAAATAGTTCCCGAGGAACTGTGCTAGGTTTGTCAACTTGGTCCAAGGTAGAGTCATGGAGGAAGAGGGAACATCAGTTGAGGAACTGCCTCCATGAGATCTCCTGTGAGTAAGCAGGTGGAACATTTTCTTAATTAATATGTGATGTGGGAGGGCCCAGCCCAGGGTGGATAATATCAGCTCTGAGCAAGTGGCCCAGGTTGTGAGAGGAAGCAGGCTGAGCAGGCACTGAGCTGGGAGCAAGCCTGCAAGGAACACTCCTCCATGGACTCTGCTTCAGTTCCTGGCTGCCTTGACTTTCCTTCATTGCGGACTGTAAGCTGTCAGATGAAATAAACCCTTTGCTCCCCAAGAAGAAAAACACAATATCTAGTGGCACCCATTTTCCTTCAAATCAGACTCCCTCCAGGTGGGTATAAATATTCACATTTTCCAACCGCTTTGGCAATGATTATTGTCATTTAAATTTTATTTATTTATTTATTACAGTTTATGAATCAGCAGTTAAGATCCTGTGTAAATTTATCCAGTAATAATCCATATAGCCTTTGATTCTACTAGAAAAGTTTGGTTCTTCATGGCTGAGAAAATTCATTAGAAAAATACAGTTGAAGAACACCTCAGTTGGCATTTAGAGGTAATGAGTTAAATGTCTTAGTGATGTCATGGATGGGCCTTAGAGACATGTCATTGAGTGGGAACATTTTTCCAAATTATAAATAATTGTATGTATTTTTATAAAAAATCATATAAAATCACATTATTAAGTACTTTTGGATTATTGAATATATAAAGAAAATGATGAACGTAATAAATTATGTATTAAAAATAATCCTTGTGATAATTCTCCAATAAGGAATATAATTTTTATACAACCTTTGACTAATGATCTATCCATCCAATGTTACATAATGATATGAAGAAAGGACAAATATTATTAATTAGATGTCATTAAATAAATCTTTGTAGATTGCCTTTTTGCATAATTGCCTACCAGTATAAGGTAGTTGTCTGCCTGTATGCCTGTACTGTATAATATGCTATAGAGAAATTGTTCAGTTTTTTTTTTTTTTTTTACAAAATTACATAATCTATGATTGATTATAGTAAAAGCAGGCTGAAAAAGAGCATGGTGAAAGGGATACATACATGCTTTTATTTACCCAATTTCTTTTTCTTAAATTTTTATCATTTTGGGACTAATGCTTGATTTTCTAGTCCCCAGTTTCTTTGCCTCACAGCTTTTGTGATTTCATTTCTAATATAGAAAGACTAGGTATGGCCATTTAATCCCCAACCACTGTATGTCATACTTCCTAGCTAATTCTGTATCTGAAACTCAGCAAAAACAATACTCAACTTAGTGTGAATTGTTTATAATGTACTTCCTAGCTATCTATTGGGATCACCACTACTTTCTTAGAATTTCAAGACCTAGTCAAGAGGTATCTGTCAATAACTAAGTAAATTCTAGTTGTTTTATACCTAAGCTCTTCACAAATGTTTCCATCTTCATCTTGAATGGGTGTCTTGTACTGCTTCCTCTTTTCCTTTTCACTCCACCAATTATATCCTCTCAAGTGATTTGTATTAGACATATTACATTATTTTTTAACTTTATCCTTTACACATTATTTGTGCATATATGTGGTGTATGTTTGCAAACATACCTCTATGTGTACACATGTCTATGTTATTGTAAGTATGCATGTGGTGGTCAGAGGTACATTATGAGTCTCTTTTCTAGTCACTCTCCACTATATTTTTTTGCAGCGTCTTTTGGAATTACAAAAGATTACCCTGATGCTCCAGGGTCTGGCTATGAACTCATGTCCTCCTGAATGCCCATCAAGCATTTTACTAACTCAACCATCTAATTCCTCACAAAATGTCTGGTGATGAATGAACACTCAATAATTGCATCATGAACTGTCCATGCTTCATTTCTGTATTGGTGATCAAACCAGGGTCTTGTGCATGCTAGGCATGTTCTCTGAACTACATTCCTAGTCATTTGTTTCAAAATTAATGACTAAGTGGTATAGCATGAAATTCTCACAGCGGTTGATTGAACAACTTGTTAAAGTTTCATATAGGAAAATGTTACAAAAATGAAAATAAATCTTTCACACAAATAAAATTTTGAGCAAAAATATTTCAGATGTAGATAAAAGAACATAATAGACAATTCTATTAACAGTGAAGGAACCAAGGTTTTCTTTACCTTGAGTAATGGGGAACTGCAAATTCAACAGGGGAAGGCAGATTTACAGTGGAGCACACAGAAACTAGAAACACAAAGAACAAGCAAGCAAACAAACAAAAACCATCAAGTTAGCTAGATGTCTGAAGTTAGAGGTTTGTATACCTGGTCTGATAAAGAAAGGGAAAGGGCAGAAGAGGCTTTTAGAGGAATAACAATTAGATTGGGACAGCAAAGATAAATGAGTTTGTAGAATAGACTGCAGATGAGGAAGTTTGTTGATAGTATTTCCAGTGGTCTTTCCCTTTCCTTGAGAGCCATAAACTGCCTTAGAGAGGAAAGAGGTATATGGTAACTTCACTGGACAGAAGTTGTTGCATATAATAAAAGGAGAGAAGCCCTCTGAAAGATGCTCGCTTTCTTGTCTTCTGGGTCTTATATCACTTCAGTTTCAGATATTCTTCATATCAACTGTATAATTTCAAAGTATTCTCCTCTACATGAAGTTAAAATATAACAGCAAGAGAAAAATGTTGCATTACAATGTTAGCAGTTAATATACGAGTTACTTTGCTTAGGAGAATGGAGTAATAGTGGGGTTAGGGAAACCTAGGAAAGACTTGGAATGTAGGAGGCCTCCTCTTTCTTTATCTGGCCAGTGAATACTTGGCACAGTCAACTTGTGGGAATTCCTAGAATATCACTGTAATTACTGATACAAATTTCTGTCAAGATAGTCTACCGATAAAGTTTATAAGGAAAGAAAAAGTAAATTAAATTCACTTTGTAACAAAAAGCAATGCTCTTTGTACAGATTTTGCAGAGGAGAAATTGTATGTAGAAGCTTAAGATCAGAGTCACGTTTCTGATAGTTATATCAGAAAGTTGACAAAATGTGACTTGCAACACTTGCTGGCTAGAGGATTTTCTCCTTCCTATGATATATCTGTAAGGCTGAAGTATCAATGACAGCCAATGTTTTAACTTTAACATCTTGGCTGCTGTGTCTCAAACCACCTTCAGACTATTTCCCAAGCCAAATCTATCTAATTTTATATAATGACAGGTCTGCAGAGATGTTCCTGTATTGGTAAATACCATGAGCAAAGGAGCTGTTATGCTAACCAGCACATTATCATGACCATTCTTGATCATTCTTTACATCTAAGACCAAGTCTATCCCTGTATTACCATCCTCACAAGTACTGTTCCTACGCAGAACATCATCTTTCATACATTACTCTAACAACATCTTGTTTGTTCTACCAATTTCTTTCTGATTTTCGTTTGTCTAATTTTTTTTTTATATAATGCAAACTGCTTAATGCTTTAACAGGCTCCATGGGACCAAAGAGGCATTTTGAGAATACATATAGCTCTCAAGTGAATTGAGAATGAGAGAGAGAGACATGTAGGCACCAATTTTCCTAGATGCCACGAATTTAGAAAACCTTCTAATTATGCCTGTAAACTGCCTTAGATTAGTGATCAGAGGGGAAACACTTTTCTCAGTGATGCGTATGTGCACACAAATACAAATTGTAAAATAAAGACAATTTTCAGTTTGGAGGAGCCTTATTTGGCTGCTTTATGTGCCAGATTGAAATTTCCCAGATATTTCCCACAAATTAAATGCACTGTATTAGACCTTCCAGGAATTTAAGAAGAAAAACCTTTGGACCTTATTCTGGACTTTTAAGCAGGAGGAAGGTATCAATCTGAATATCTATGAGAAAAAGATTTCATTAAGAAAAGTCTTTACAGTTATTCCATGAGAAAAACATTTTAAAAAATCTGCTGTTGTGGTAGATTACGTGATGCTGGGTATGACAGCACATACCTTTAATCCTCAAGCTTGGGAGGCTGAGGCAGGTTGATCTCTATGAATTTAAGGCCATCCCAGACTACATAGCAAGCTCCAGGCCAACCAAGGACACAAACTGAGATCCTGGAGGTGGCGGAGGTAGGCTCATATTAAGAGGAACAATAACAAATGAAGAACTAACAGAAGAGTGCTTTCATCTTAAAAGTTATCAGGGAAATATGACAATTATTATAAACTTTGATAATTACATGGTTACTTCATTTTCCTAACAAATAATCATAACAACAATAAGTAACATTTGGACTTCTTGATATTGCCATTTATTACATGAGAAATGCCATTCAGTGGATTGATTATGATGAGGAAATAAGCTCTAATTTATCATGAATAGCAAGCTATGTCTCTCTTCATGATGGTTATAACTCTCTCTACACCTACCTAAGTCAAATTCTCTTTTCAAGCATAATAATGGAATTCCATTTGACCAAGGCTTGAAAAGTTGATCTTCAAAAGTGTAATACTCCTGTACTGATATGAGTAATACTATGCAGGTTTCATTGAAGTATTCTGCTTTTCTGAAAACTGCATATTGCAAAATGCAACTAAAATATAATGGGTGAACTATAATAGACTTTCAATATTTTAATATTTTTGGTATGTACTATTTTTTATTAAATTTTACTACACAGTGGCAAACATTTTAAACCTTCTATAGACAGAATATTTGTATGTATTAGTTCTCAATTTGACTGGTCTAAAGAGATAATAGAGATAATTTAATTACATAGTTCACCAATTGTGCATTTATTCAAATGTACAATATAAGCATTTGTATTATAATTAAGATCATGCTAAAACATCACTTATAGACAAAGCTTCTTGTCATTCCAAACGAGCTTAATTAAATATTTGTTATCAGTCTTCTTGACCATTTAATGTTTATTTTCAGGCTTTGTTTTTCTACATTTAAAATCTAGTAGCAAAGATTGTAACATATCAGACAGTTCATCCCCATAGCATAATATTTAACATCTATTGATGTCTGTTAAACCAGGATTTGTTTGTTTGTTTGTTTTCCAGAGAAAGCTGTCAAACATGCTAATTGGAAACTTTATTACAATTCTAGGTGCTTAGTCTGTCTCATCACACACACACACATAGCAAACATCATCACATTGAGAATCTTCCAGAAAAATCTATATAACAAAGAGAAACACCAGAATGGAAATCGTACAAAGAAATCAGCAAAATCTCACAATGGGAAACATTGTAGGCAAGAAGGCTTAGAGAATTTTCCATAATGGAAGAGATCAATGGGATAGTGAGATAGAATAGACTCCTGGGAGACACTGAAGAAAAAATGAGATGGAGGGAGGGAAGAAATAACAGAAAGCCCAAGGCTGTAAAGAGCAAAGCAAAAATAAAACTAATTTACCTGTTATCTAATTAGAAGGCACTGCCCAGATAAAAGCAGATGAAGCACACCCTACGAACAACCAACCCTCCCAATCACCTACCAACTATGTGGATGACCCTGTGCATCCACAAAAATGATATATTCAATAGTTGGAAGCACAGGATCAAGCAAGTATGGGATTATTTGCTTTGTAGATATTTAAATATCATATGTCATGTTACACATTTTTAAATTTCTAGTATGGGTAGCAACCCTGCCAATACCTTAACTAACAAATTTGGCCTAGAAAAAGGAAAACTTAATTTTGTGCATAGTTTGCTTAGTCAACCTAGGACGTAAGTAACAACATTTATGGCTAATTTCAGCCATCAGTGGGAGACAATGTTAATACGTTGTTGTCTTTTATTTCAAAATTTCCCAAATATCTGAGAACTGTTAAATACTTCTGTGTCCTCATTGCTGTCTTCCAAGATTAAATAGCTAAGGGTATTCAAGAAGATGGTGTGCTGAAAATCCTAACTTCAGGGAGTCTATAAATAATAATTAACATGGAGTTAATGACATGAGCATTTTAGCTCATGCAGTGTCTTCAGTCCTAGAATGTGATATAGGTAATTGATAAGTCAGTTTTAGTTTGAAAAGAGGGATTTAGTGATGAGAGTGTAGAATATTTCCCAGTTAAGTCAATTGACACAACCATTACTTTGTTGTTATTCTGGCATCAGAAATGCACGAGTCTTATACACTGGCTGTGTTGAGGATGAGGAATGGACAAATGTTAACTCACTCTAGTGTGGTATTAGGAACACACACCCCAGACCCAAGGTCCTCTGGGTGGTTTTCTAAACTCCATGGGAGTCTCCAGACTATAAGGACACAGTCTGACTCCAATATATATCTCTGTTTTATTACCAAGAAATAGGAATTCAGAAAGAATGCCACTTTTAAGAAGTGAAAAAGAGAATCTAGACTGTTGCTGTTGCTTTTCTATACATACTAACAACCCAAATAATTCACACTGAATTTGGGGAAAGGAATATACAGTCTTTTTAATCAATTTATGTATTAACGGATAACATTGACTTTTTGATCAAAGTTGTATTCATTTACTAAAATAAAATTTATGACTCTCTATACAGCAGATTGCAGATTTTGAAGTCACAATGGCAAATGAACGACTTGATATTAGAACTCCTGTGTCATAGCATAGTGAAAGTAATAAATAAGGAAACACAGCTAAAAAAATAACTGGTGTGTGTGTGTGTGTGTGTGTGTGTGCATATATGTTAGAAAGAGAGAGATGTTGAGTTTAAGGCAGGTGAAAACAAACACAAAAATGTCTCCTTTCTCTCTTTAATCTACTTTGAAGGGTAGGAGAATTCCTAGCTACTAACAGAGATAACTCTAAGCCTTATGAAGTAGAGAAGAAACCAAAGAAGATCCCATAATAGACACTGGTAAAAACAGAACTTATCATTCATTTGTTTCACCCTATTTTTTTTTTTTTTTACTTTTCCACAGTTTGCAGTCTTTAGGAATATGAAGTGACTTTACTTTGTCTTGTCATTCCTTACATGTTCATTGTGCTGTGCTATGGCACTGGATGAATCAATGCTCTAATTACTTCTGAGTACTCAGCACCGCTGTCTCTCCAGTTCATGTAAGATGAACATATTAATAAGGTTTGTTTTGATTCATCAGTCTATCTTTGCCAATATAATTTGCAGGTCTTCAGCAAATAATCTAAGATGGGTAGAAAAAAAATGCACACACACACACACACACACACACACACACACACACACACATTCCTACAGCTTCAAAGGACAATGGAAATAGCAGAAGCTCTTAAGATGGAAAATAGGCCAATCTCATAACCTTGTTAGTCAGCTACTAATTTGGAATTCAAAAGCTTGGGATAGGTTTGATTGAACCTTAAAAAGCCCCAGTCCAGCCACACTGCAGAATGATCTTGATAGCCACAGCCATTACAACAGTTTCTGATGGGTCCTGGGGTTGGCAGTGGGACAGTGATATGGGGCCATTCTCAGAAGGGCCAGGAGCCCAGTGTAGTCATGAGGATCACTCAGTGTTTAGTTATTCACAGATCACTTCGGCCTTGATCGGTGCCTTTGTTGCAGTTAGATTTGGTTGTACATGGGAACAGTACAAGGATAAGATATTGAAAAGAAAACAGGGGTTTAATTTTCCCCTGTAAAATCAATTTTCATAATCTACAGCTTTTGTCTTGTGCTTCACATTTGAGAAAAAAATAAGAACTCAAAACTGCTAACAGTACAATGCAAGAGAAGAGCAGACATTCTGTGGTGCAGAATAAAAGTAACCTGTGAAAAGAAAGAAAGAAAAAAAAAACCGTGACCTGCAAGAATAGCTTTTGTTTTTCTCTAATTATTAGCAAGCATAAGTTGAATAGCAGTCAGAATTATTGTGTTCTCTATATTGGTGGCATATGAATAAGGCTTTTGTTTCCCTTTTCTAGTCTTTCTATTAGTATGGAATGTTTCTCCTCTCCTTGGTTTACTTTATATAAATGAATTTTGTCTTAACTTGTTCTAAGACTAAGGTAACTTCTTTCTGGTAGCTAACCTGTGATAAGCTCCGAAACACCATGTTTTATTTATATAATTAGAATCATTTAGGTCATATATTATAAAGTCTGTTTGCCTTAACTGAATCTGTAAAATAAAAAAAAATTCAAGATACATATTCAAATGTCATGTACTCTTCTTTATGTGACAAAGACCTTATGTGTCAAAATGCTCTCTTGAGTATCTGAGCAAAAGACCGTAAGGCAATTCTGTCTTCCTTCTCTTCCCTCCATCCCTTCCTTGATTTCTGTACCCCTCACTTTTTTTTTAAAAAAAATGTGATTATTAACATTTTATAGTTTCATCTTATCTTAAAAATGTTATAGAAAATTATATACTAAATGGGAAAATATCTCCTGTTTAAAAATTGGACAAATTGACATTATTGTAAGGACCTATTAGTCAGAGTGATTTTTCAGAGTCTAAAGAGTTACTTTCAAAATACCAAGTGCCTTCTTGATATTAATAGTAAGCACTATCACAAAACTCTTCCAGAATTTTAAAAGATCCCAAGTATTAAAGCAGTCTTTAGCAAGGAAAACACAGCTGAATTAATCAAAATATCTGGTATTATGTTAGAATGTAAAGCATCAGTATGAAGCAAGCTTGGTACTGGCATAAAAACAGACAGATCACAAAACAGATAATAGAGAAATAAATCCTCATAATTAGAGCCAGCTAATTTTTAACAAAAGCACCAGGAACATACATTGAAACTTCTTACACAAATGGTACTAAAAAGCTGGGTTGTATATAAAGAAAACAAAACAAAGAGTCCTATCCCTCATAAATACAAAACAGAGCTCAAAATAAACCAGAGGCAAATGTGAGACTTGGGACTCTAAAACTGCCAGAAGAATGTTTAGGAAAGATGCTAGAATATTTGTGTGGGGAAATCTTTTTACATGGCCCTTCCAAAATGCATTAAACAATACAAAAAATTGACCAATGGGAAAATGTCAGATTAAAAAGTATACTTCCAAAGAAATAGCAGAATAGGGTATGTGTTTGAAAGATAGAAAATATCCATAAGCCATCTATACTACAAAGGATAAATTCACCAAATAAAGAACTTAATAGCAAAACCAAAAATACAAAAACCAAATCATTCACTTCACAAAATGGATACATGAAAGCAATAGGTATTTTTCACTTATTTGGTTGGTTTTTGAGGGAATTTACCAAGTTACAATCAGTACCAGTTGAATCACTCCTGAGAGAGAGACTCAGATTTCCAGGCATGGTAGAATTCACCTTTACCACAATAACTATTTCTCAAAAGTGAATATACAAATCGCTGGACATGAAAAGAATAATTGTACCTCACTCATGATGAAATGCAAATAAAAATCACTAGAACATATCACAGCACTCCATTTAAAATATCTGTCACAAAAAATGACAAAGATAACAAATGTGGTGAGAGAAAAATTCTCAGACATTGTTGATGAGAATGAAAATCATCACACCCATGCTGGAAAACAGCGTAGAGCTTCCTAAAACTATTGTTGAAAGAGAAATATCATATGCTCCAGCAAAGCAGCTACTACAGATGCATCCAAAGAGAATAGATTCAAAATAACAAAGAGGCATCTGCACTTTCATATTTAATGCATGATATTTATGCAGTACCCAAGATCCAGAGGCAACCTACATGTTTATTAATAAAATATTACAGAATCGTATATACATAATATTATATATCCTATACATATTTAAAATATTCATCCCATAAAAATAATACAAATCGTCATTTTGCAGTAACATAGATATATTTACATCCTTTATTAACTGGAATAAGTGAGGCACAAAAGGGCAAATGTCACATTTTCTCACTTATTTGTAGAATTTCATAGTGACCACAAAGCTTAGAGAACACAGTATCAGCAGTGGCGAAGCATGAGGAATGAAGGGATATGAATGACTAGCTCTTAAAGTTCCACACTGAAGTGGTCTAACTATGGCCTACGACAACCAACTGACTATTCCAAATAGCTAGAGGACAAAGAAATGATGTGTCAGGGATGATACTGGTGCCATCACTTCCATTGGCTGCATGGTAGCATATACCAATGGTTACTACGTACGAGTTATAATAGTTTCTTAGTTCTTTTTAAAGACAAAGCCAAAAATGAAAATTAAGAGATAATCTTCCAAATAGTCCACAAAATGCATGCCTTCCTTATTTAGATTACAAAGGAGTCAGACAAAAAGGATCTTGAAATCACAGGGAGTGCAAAGGGCAAAAGTCAAGATGTCTGTTTTAAATTCAAGAATCTTACGCATCTCTCTACCTTAAATTTAAAAGAAGAAATTGGTAACACTTGAGCCAGACCCAGAAAAGACTCTGGGTAGGCCCGGAGGAACATAGCTGTAGCTAGCTAGACTCCTGTCTTCTTATCATTCCCAATGTTCTGTCAGATTTATCCCAGGGGCCTGACAAATTGTCAGCTTCATCAATGTGAAGTGAGAAATTATTATTTTTTTATTTTTACTTCTTGTTTGGTGGATTTTTTTAATATTTAAATGCTTTATTAGTCTTTTCATAATATCATTTTTTAATTTTTAATTAATTACACTTTATTCATTTTGTATCCCCCCATAAGCCCCTCTCTCCTCCCCTAAGATCCCACCCTCCCTCCCCTTTCTGCATGCATGCCACTCCCCAAGTCCACTGATAGGGGAGGTTCTCCTCTCCTTTCTGATCTTAGTCTATCAGTTCTCATCAAAAGTGGCTGCATTGTCCTCTACTGTGGCCTGGTAAGGCTGCTCCCCCCTCAGGAGGAGGTGATCAAAGAGCAGGCCAATCAGATTATGTCATAGGCAGTACCTCTTCCCATTACTATGTAACCCACTTGGACACTGAACTGCCATGGGCTACACCTGTGCAGGGGTTCTAGGTTATCTCCATGAATAGTCCTTGGTTGGAGTATGAGTCTCTGGAAAGTTCCCTGTGTTCAAATTATCTTGTTCTGTTGCTCTCCTTGTGGAGTTCCTGTCCTCTCCAGCTCTTACTATTTCCCACTTCTTACATAAAATTCCATTCACTCTGACCAACAGTTGGGCTCAGCATCTGCTTTGATAGTCTGCAGGGCAGAGGCTTTCAGAGGCCCTCTGTGGTAGGTTCCTTGTTTGTTTCCTGTTTTCTTCTTCTGGCTTTCAGAGGCCCTCTGTAGAAGGTTCCTAGGTTGTTTCCTGTTTCCTTCTTCTTCTGATGTCCATCCTCTTTGCCTTTCAGGATGGGGATTGACCATTTTAGTTAGGGTCTTCTCTCTTGCTTAGTTTCTTTAGATGCACAGATTTTAGTGGGTTTGTCTTATGTTGTATATCTATATGAGTGAGTATATACCATGTGTGTCTTTTTGCTTCTGGGACAACTCACTCAGGATGGTTCTTTCCAGGTCCCACCATTTACCTGCAAATTTCATGATTTCCTTATTTTTCATTGCTGAGTAATATTCTATTGTATAGATGTACCACAATTTCTGCAACCATTCTTCAGTTGAGGGGCATCTGGGTTGTTTCCAGCTTCTGGCTATTACAAATAAAGCTGCTAAAAATATGGTTGAACAAATGTCCTTGTTGTGTACTTGAGCCTCTTTTGGATATATGCCTAGGAGTGGTATGGCTGGATCTTGGGGAAGTGCTATTCCTAGTTGTCTGAGAAAGCGCCAGATTGATTTCCAGATGGTTGTACAAGTTTACATTCCCACCAGCAGTGGAGGAGGGTTCCCCTTTCTCCACAACCTCTCCAGCATGTGTTGTCACTTGAGTTTTTCATCTTGGCCATTCTGATGGGTGTAAGGTGAAATCTCATGGTTGTTTTGATTTGCATTTCCCTAATGGCTAATGAGGTTGAGCATTTCTTTAAGTGTTTCTCTGCCATTCGATATTCCTATACAGAGAATTCTCTGTTTAGCTCTGTTCCCCATTTTTTAATTGGATTACTTGGTTTGCTGCTTTTCAGCTTCTTTAGTTCTTTATATATACTGGATGTGAGTCCTCTGTCAGATAAAGGGTTGGTGAAGATTCTTTCCCAATCTGTAGGCAGTCGCTTTGTTTTGATAACAGTGTCCTTTGCTTTGCAGAAGCTTTTCAGTTTCATGAGGTCCCATTTATTCATTGTGCTCTTAGAGCCTGTGCTGTTGGTGTTCTGTTCAGGAAGTTTTCTCCTGTACCAATGAGTTCTAGGGTATTCCTCACTTTTTTTTCTAGCCGATTTAATGTGTCTGGTTTTATGTTGAGGTCTTTGATCCACCTGGACTTCAGTTTTGTGCAGGGTGATAAGTATGGATCTATTTTCAGTTTTCTACATGTAGACATCCAGTTGGACCAGCACCATTTGTTGAAGATGCTATCTTTTTTTCATTGTATGGTTTTGGCATCTTTGTCAAAGATCAAGTGTCCATAAGTGTATGGGTTTATTTCTGGGTGCTCTGTTCAGTTCCATTGATCCACCATTTTGTTTCTATGCCAGTACCATGCAGTTTTTTAAAACTGTTGCTCTATAGTACAACTTAAGATCAGGGATGGAGATACCTCCAGAAGATCTTTTATTGTAGAGGATTGTTTTAGCAATTCTGGGTTTCTTGTTATTCCATATGAAGTTGAGAATTTTTCTTTCCAGGTCTGTAAATAATTGTGTTGGGAATTGCATTAAATCTGTAGATTGCTTTTGGTAAGATGGCCATTTTTACTATGTTAATCCTGCCAAGCCATGAGCATGGGAGATCTTTCCATCTTCTGATATCTTCTTCTAATTCTTTCTTCAGAGACTTGAAATTTTTTTCATACAAGTCTTTGACTTCCTTGGTTAGGGTTACTCCGAGGTGCCTTATGTCATTTGTGGCTATTGTGAAGGGTGTTGTTTCCCTAATTTCTTTCTCAGCCCTTTTGTCTTTTGTATACAGGACGGCTACTGATTTTTTTGAGTTAATTTTGTATCCGGCCACTTTGCTGAAGGTGTTTATCAGCTGTAGGCGTTCCCTGGTAGAGTTTTGGGGGTCACTCACTTATATCATATCATCTGCAAATAGTGATAATTTGACTTCTTTCTTTCCAATTTGTATCCCCTTGATCTCCTTCAACTGTCTTATTGCTCTGGCAAGGACTTCCAGAACTCTGTTGAAGATATATGGAGAGAGTTGGCAGCCTTGTCTTGTCCCTGATTTCAGTGGGATTGCTTTAAGTTTCTCTCCGTTCAGTTTGATGTTGGCTATAGGCTTGCTGTATATCGCCTTTACTATGTTTAGATATGTGCCTTGTATCCCTGATCTCTCCAATACTTTAAACATGAATGGATGTTGGATTTTGTCATATGCTTTTTCAGCATCTAGGGAGATTATCATGTGGTTTTTTTCTTTCAGCTTGTTAATATGGTGGATCACATTGATGGATTTCCATAAACTGAACCACCCCTACATACCTGGGATGAAGCCTACTTGGTCATGATGGATGATATCTTTGATGTGTTCTTGTATTCGGTTTGCGAGTGTTTTGTTGAGTATTTTTGCATCAATGTTCATAAGGGAGATTGGCCTGAAATTCTCTTTCTTTGTTGAGTCTTTGTGAGGTTTAGGTACCAAGGTGACTGTGGTTTCATAGAATGAGTTTGGTAATGTTCCTTCTGTTTCTATTTTGTGGAATAGTTTGAAGAGAATTGGTGTTAGCTCTTCTTTGAAGGTCTGGTAGAATTCTGCGCTGAAGCCATCTGGTCCTGGTCTCTTTTTGGTTGGGAGACTTTTGATGACCGCTTGTATTTCTTTGGGGGTTATAGGACTTTTTAATTGATTTACCTGGTCCTGATTCAGCTTTGGTAAGTCAAATCGATCAAGAAAATTGTCCATTTGGTTTAGATTTTCAAATTTGGTGGCATATAGACTTTTGAAGTAAGTCCTAATGATTGTTTGGATTTCCTCAGTGTCTGTAGTTATGTCCCCCTTTTCATTTCTGATTTTGTTGATTTGGATGGTGTCTCTCTGCCTTTTAGTTAGCTTGGCTAAGGGTTTGTCTATCTTATTTTTATATGAAGGTTTGAAATACGCATAAACATATAAAGGCTCATAAAACTTCGAAGTGATGATGACATTCTTTAAGAACAGTCTTTTCTCACAGCTTAAGCTTGGTGAATATATTATACATTGCAGCATATGTGCAAAGCTTGAAAGATGCCAAACATTAATACCAGAAACAACAATGGTGGACATTAAATCTCCAACAACAAAACAGAACCCCTATGTTTTAAAAATTAGAGTTCATATGCATAAAACGTAAGGCTTCCATTGAAGAATTAGTCGGCACTTCAACACACCACATAGTTGCTTGGCAAGAGAGAATTTACTGATGGTGTTCTCTTGCTAGCCACTTTCTTCTGTGTCCTGCTTTTTCAGTGTTATTTTCATTGGACTGCAGGGAAAACAGAAGAGATTCTAGCTTCTGCTTTAACTGAATAAACGGAGTGGTTTTGTAGAGGAAGCTCACAGAGGCCAGCTCCTTGCATCCCTTAGAAAGGTGAGACCAACTCATTAAGCAGATCTCTCTCACCTGTTGTTTTCTACCCAATGAAAGTACAGGAAGGACAGCATGGTGCAAAACACACAATAGAGGAAAGTGTCTTATTTATTACCTCAGCAGAAGCTTCACAAAGAGTATCTGTTGGCTTTCTTTACAACATTTCCATCTACTTTTCACCAGTAAAAATATAGAAGCATCACATAACAGACTATTTTCTCTTTTTTTACTCTCTGGCAGTGAAGACTGCTAGAAAAACAAGGAAATTTTGAAAATCTTAATGTTCAGAATTTTAGAGTTTTAAGCATTTTCTAAATTAGTGTTGAAAGATGCTTTCAGAGTAGAAAAATAAAGGGTTTTTTTTAGACAATATATCTCTTGCTTAGAACAATAACAGAGGTTCGTGTTTAAACTCTGAGACACCAGAGCAAAGAAATGTGCTTTATTTTGGTGAAGTAATTTATTGAAATTTAACTCATGGCTATTTAACCCTGTGTCTTCCTCTCATTTAGGCATTCTTGTACCCTGTCATCCTTAATTTCTTATTTCCTGGTCCAGAGCACAAGAAAGCTCAGTCCCTTGTCTCTATTTGTAAGACCCTGCATTAGTAAAGGAAGGATGTTCATATCTTAAAGGAGGAAGAACATTTGGAAGAAACATTCATGAGGAAATTTTCATGGCTTTGAGCCTGACCTGTAATCAATGAGATCAGGGTCTGACATGTGTGCCTTTCTTCTTGACCTTGCCATACATGAACTCGAAAACCTAAGAAGTAGCAGTCCCATTGGAGTAGACCTCAGAGTCTTAAACATTGGAAAGGTTACAAATCTTGCGGTGCAGGCTAGACACTGAAGCCACAGAATAGCCTGTAGAATGGGAGGAAGATGGTAGTTGCCGTATTGGCCTGAGCATGCACAGCATTCCACATTATCCTCTGCAGAATTATGCAAGTGCCTACTGCTCTTGTGTAGCTTGAACTTGCAAGAACACTGAAGAAAAGGCCTCTGAATGACCCATACTGAGTTGTCTACTGAGCTAGCAAGTCAGGCAGATCAAAACTGCACTTGATTTGATATTTAGAATTATTAATATTTTCCGTGCATGCTGCATCCCGTACACATGTTTAGTAAATATGGTTTGTAACTGTAACCCTTAGCGTTGATTATGTTATGTGAATTTTCACCGTATTTACCATCAGGTAATTATCTTAGTAATGCAGTTAGACTGAAGAAAAATTATCCTATGCAGCTACCATTTCTTGAAACACATTTGTGTCTCTGTAGAATCCACTGAAGGAATTTTCCCTGATAACAGTTACCACTGTGAGGATGTTAACACTATCAGCATTGGGAAGGAAGTTTCTTGTAATCCAAATAAAGGGCAGAATAAGACCCAGTTAGATGCCTTTCTTGGGACACCATTTACTTTTCAAATAATTTAAACTCTAGGAAAACTTGTGTAGCTTCTAGAGTCCAAAGTCTGTAAAAGCTGCCCTCTCTATAGGCAGCTGGACCAAGCACCTTTGTTCTGTGCTCAGCAAATGAAACCCTTTGAAATGGTCTGCCCTTAAAGAATAAAGCTTCTGTAAGTAACACAAGCTTAAGGCTGAAATGTTATGTGCTAGAAAACATTTAAAATGTGCCATTAGTTACAGTTAGCAATACCCAGCCTGGAGTTAAATTTATACATTCCTATGTCATTATCTTTTGTTTCTAACTACTTTATCACTGTACTGGGGCTATAGTTCAGTAGTTAGTGCTTGCCTAACATGTACAAAGCCAATCCCAATCCCAAAATAAACTGGGCACAATGATACATTCCTAAAACCTCAACATTTAAGTGGTGGAGACAGAAAGATCTGAAGTTTAAGGTCAGCCATATATTTGTAGCAAGTTTGAAGTCAGCCTTCCCATTGTGTGGCTTTTCTTATAACACTTCCCATCTTGAAGCAAAGTTTATTAAGATGCAGGATGGTGAAACAACAAGATATTTTAATGGGAGGGAAATAATTCCATTCTACAGAAACTCCTTAGCTTAGAAATTGATGACTCAATAATTTCAGGAAGTCCCTAAAACTGACAAGATTCACTAGGTCCTTCCCTCCGCGAGAGTAAATAAATTTTAAGGAATTCTGAGAGGCAATGTCAGAGAAGCTGAGCTGCCTATGAGCTGACGAGAACAGGCATAGAACAGCCTAGGCACCCAGAAGAAATGAGAACAGCCTACCTACCAAACAAACAAACAAACAAAAAACCAACAACAACAACAAAAAAGGCAAGACAAAAATGCAGAAATTATTTGAAGTACCTGGGAGATGCTACTTGAAAGAGATAGTCTCTGCCTCCAGCCTTATGGACTTCTTGTAATTTGGGTAGTGTGCTCTCAGGTTGCAACACTCGTGAGCGGTCACCTATGCTGGTGTGAACTCTGTGATGCCACTGTCTTTTTTTTTTTTTTTTTTTTTTTTTTTTTTTTTTTTTTGTAATGCATCTGTCTTTGAGCCATTTCTACTCTTGTAATGAACACCTCACCCATATTCTTATAACAAACTTCAATAAAACATATTGGCTTACCAAATTGAACTCTGGTAGTATCTATACGTTGGTTTGCCTTCAGTTTCCTTTCTTGGATGAGTAGCCATTTGCTCCTGTCTTCCAACTAACAGTATTATACAGAACCCCATCTTCAAAAACAAATAAACAAAAGCTACTTACTTTACAATAAAATAAAAATATCTAAGCACACCTGGAGATTTGGTCTGTAATTCCTGAACCAAGTACAAATCTAAATACATTTTCAGAATGTGTATATGAATAAAATCTGTATTCCACATAAAAAAGCAGAAATATCTATTTTGAATACACATAAATGTGTGTTTTGCTGTGAGGATTTTTTTTAATTCCTTACTCTAACATTTAAATGTAAGTCAGTTGTTATTAAAACAACATCTGGGAAGCTTTTAAAATACTGTAAGCTCTTACATCGATTTAAATTCCACTTTAAGTAAGGAGTTAGATTCTGAAAACTGTTTGACACCTGATTGGATGCTGTTTGTTCATCATCATGAAGACATGTGGTCCAGATGTTTCATAAGGGTGATGCATGGAGGCAGGTCGCAGCTCACTAGCTGTTAAGTACAGGTTTCCATATGGGAAGTGATTTAAGTCTACTGCATGGTATAGTTAATGGAGGAATATTCAAACTTAGCTTAATTGTGGATATCTACTTGTTTACATTTTAAGGTCTTTATACATTTTCTAGATTTTCTTTTCTTTTCTTTTAAGTAATTTGGAGCCAGAGAAATGGTTCAGAATTTAAAGGCAAATGCTGCTCTTGCATTCTCATCTACCCTGTGTTAAGGCAAGGCTTTCTCTCACTGGCTAGCCCAAATAATCTATTCAAGGTTGGCAGTGAGCCACAAGGATCTACTTGTCTCTACCTTTCCAGTACAAGGCTGACAACGTGCACCAACCATTCATGGATATTTTTAAGGTGGGTTCTGGGGATTAAACTCATGTTCCCATGCTTATAGTATGAGCACCCTTCCAACTATGCCAATTCTCTGGCCTCACGCTAGTCACTGATCCTCTTCTACCTTTAATGCTGTCGTAAGAACTACATATCCCATATGATCTTATTATTTCTCTTTTTTTCTGATGTAATCATTCTTTCTTATGGCATATGGTGATGTTTTAAAGCTTTTTAAATTTAAATTCCATTTGAATGTTTATTTCAAGCTTTAAAAGTTTAATATTCTCATTTTAATGATGTACATAGGTGTGGTTATTCTTTGATAGTTACAATATTATTTGTCATACATATTCCATATTGAAAAGCTCTAAATTTGAACTATTGATTTGCTAGTCTACCCTAAATTCGTAGGACTTCATATTTAATTAAATGAAATTTAATTATCTAACCACAAAGTTACTCAATTAAGAAACACTGGCATCACTTTTTATCTCTCACTCATCACTCTAATTCAGCAATACACATAAAATCAGAAACACCTAAAACACTTCTCTGGTCTTTCTACCTTTAGGTTATTCCACTTATGCTCAGCTACCAAAACTCATTGTGTTCAATACAGAAAATGAAATACTCTTTTAATGTCTCCCTTTCTATACTTTTCATTTAGGTCTATTTTTTGTAGTTAATGTAGTTTTTTATAATTTTTTTTATAATTTTTATTTTTTATATTAATAACAGGTTATTTACTTTGTTTCCTGGCCACAGCCCCCTCCCTCATTCCCTCCCATTCCCACCCTCCTTCCCTCATCTCTTCCCTGCCCCTTTCCAAGTCCACTGATAGGATAGGTCCTCTCCCTTTCCATCTAACCCTAGCTTATCAAGTATCTTCAGGACTGGCTGCAGGAGCTCCACATGGACCAAATATATCGGGGCACAGGGGTCTTCTATAAGACTGTTTCTCCAGTGAAGGATCATGTATGGAGTATTTCTGACATGAACTCAATGGCTGGCTCTTTGACCCTTCCCCTTACCCCCGAGGGAGGAGCAGCCTTCCTAGAGTCTATTTTATGAAACTGCTTGGCAAATTTTCTTTCTTTCTTTTTTTTAAATTTAGTTATTCACTTTACATCTTTTTTTATTGTTTATTATTTATTTTAATAATTTATTCATTTATATCTTGATTGTAGCATCCTCCCTCATCTCCTGGTCACACCTTTCCTCCCACTTCTCTTCTAACCCATCTTCTTGTCCACTGAAAGGGGGAGTCTTCCTCCCTTCCGTGCCATCTGACCCTATCTTATCAAGTCTCATCAGGACGGCCTGGATCCTCTTCATCTGTGGCCTGGTAAGGCTGCATCACCAAGGGGAAGTAATCAAAGAGCAGGCAGAGACAGCCCCTGCTCTCCTTACTTCAGAACCCACAAGGAAACTGAGCTGTCTATGGGCTACTTCTGAGCACGGGGTTGGTCTCTTCAGGCTTCCCAGGGCCCAGATTTTTGGCTTTGTCAATCTAGAGTCCCTGCCCTCCTCTCCTACAGGTGTCTCCCCCTCATCCCTTCTCCACTCCCTCCCTTCTCCCCTGCCCTCAGAAAAGGGGAGCCCACCCACACACCTGCCCCAGCACACCCAGTCTCAGCAGTGCTGTGTGCTTCCTCTTTCCCAGTGTCCTGGCAAGGCAACCCGTCCCCCGGGGCGAACTGATGGAAAGGCATGCAACACAGACCATGTCAGAGACAGCCCCGATTCCCTTTCTGGGGAAGCACATGGAGATTAAGCAACCCATTGGGTCTATATGTGTAAGACAAATAGAGTTCAAGGGGATACAAATTTTAAAGGAAGAAGACAGAGAGAGGGTGGGGTTAGGAGGGGAAGAGTAAAGGGGTTACAAGAATGTAAAATGAATACAATAATAAATGAAGAAAAGGAGAATAATTTGCTAAAAACATAAAAAAAGAAAAGGAAGAAGATACATTTTCTTTTTTTTTTGGCTTATTTATTTATTTATTTATTTATTTATTTATTTATTTATTACACTTTATTCATTTTGAATCCCCCCATAAGTCCCTCCCTCCTCCCCTCCCGATCCCACCCTCACTCCCCTTTCTGCATGCATGCCCCTCCCCAAGTCCACTGATAGGGGAGGTTCTCCTCTTCTTTCTGATCTTAGTCTATCAGTTCTCATCAAAAGTGGCTGCATTGTCCTCTACTGTGGCCTGGTAAGGCTGCTCCCCCCTCAGGGGGAAGTGATCAAAGAGCAGGCCAATCAGATTATGTCAGAGGCAGTCCCTCTTCCCATTACTATGTAACCCACTTGGACACTGAACTGCCATGGGCTACACCAAAAGTGCATAAACATTTGTTAATGCTCTACCTAGCACAATTTGCTCTGTTTCTTAAAAAAAAAAAAAAAAATGGCTTATAGCTTTCACCAACCATTTAGTTTTATCTAATGATAATTTCCAACATCCTCCCCTCACCCCCAAAAAAAGTAAAGAAAGAAACGAAAAACAGAAAACAAAACAAACAAAAAACAAAGCAGTCCCTACCAGTTATAGAATATAACAAAAGTGCATTTGTCAAAATTATACAAATATGAGAAATGCAGCTCATTTAGGGCCATTGATCCAGAAATTTCAAAGACATATTTCACATTTGAGGTCTAAAAGAAGGTAATTACAAATACTCTTTTATGTTTTATTATTTTAAAAAATTCTTAATTTAATTATGTTTTGAATATCTTCTTTCCCTCTCCAAAGTCTTTCTAGATTCTCCCTCCTCACCCACCCAACTTCAAATTCTTTCTCAAAAATCCAACAAAAACCTCAAGAAAGCAAGCATGTTTTAAAAGAATAAAAAGCAAACCAAAACGAACCCAAAATATCTCCAAATAAGAGTACACAAAAATGTGGGTCTTTCAGGGCCCTCTGTAGTAGGCTCCTGTAGACTTTTAGAGGGGCTTGGGAGGAGGTGAGGGAGGGAGGGTGGGGTTGGGAGGGACTGAGGGCCTGCAGCTGGGATATAAAATGAATATACTCTAATTAACATAAAAATGTGGTGTCTACTCCTGAACATTAGGGTTCTCCTGGATTAGTTGATTTACTCAGTGTCACTCTATTAGGGAAAACTGATGTTCACTTTTCTAGCAAGTATAAGTGACAGTTCAGTTATTAACCTTTATCCTTGTAGCTGGGTTTCAATTAACTCGTTCACACATCAATTTAAAAAAAAATAACAAACTAGAGTAAAATAAAATAAAAGCTATCATATGGAAGTTAGAAAAAACTACCCAACAGGAGGAAAAGAGCCCGAGAAAAGACATGAGTCTGAGACCCACTCATTCACACTCTCAGGAATTCAATAAAAAAGAAAACAAACAAACAAACAAAAAAAAACTACAGTAAACTGGAAGCTATAATATATATGCAGAGGACCTGATGCAGACTTGTGTGGACCCTGTGCATGCTGCTTCAGTCATGTGAGTTAATATGACCTCCTCTTATATTGATTTATAGAATCTGTTTTCTTGGTGTCTTCCATCCCCTCTGGCCCTTTCACTCTTTCTGCCTCCTCTTCTGTAGGGTTCTCTGAGCTCTGAGGGGAATAATTTGCTGGAGATATTCCATTTTAAGCTGAGTATTCCAAGGTCCTCTCTCTCTCTCTCTCTCTCTCTCTCTCTCTCTCTCTCTCTCTTTCTCTCTTCTTTTAGTAATGCCTGGCTGTGGTGGGTCTCCACACTTATTCCTATCTGGTGCAGTAGGAAGCTTCGAAGTCACTGATCTATGAATATAGCAAAACATCCATAGCAGTCATTTTATCACTACATTTTTAAAGATTAGTATTATTTAGTTTTACCTTAGGTCTCTCTGCTACCTTGTCTTACATTATTAGTCAACCATAAAGTTTTGGGTTTTATCTCCTGGAATGGGCTTTCAGTCAAATCAGTTGTTGGTTGGTTACTCCCCAAAGATTTTTGCCACCATTAATCTAGCATATCTTGCAAGCAGTAGAGCATTATAGATAAAGGGTTTGTGGCTGGCTTGGTGTTTATGTTTCTCTTTTGAGCGCATGAAGGATTATGTTCCTGTACTAAAATGTTGGCACATAGGGATGAAGGCTTGCTGTAGGTACTGGCTCCACATCTGTGTGTTCACTGAGTTGTGTAGGTGTTGTCGTCAGCAATTGGGGGTTCTGTCAGTTTTAGAGAGTAATCTATAGTCTTGGTAACAGACTGAGTTGTTTGAGGATTTCCGCAGGGTCCCTGTGGTCAAAACTCAATTAGATGTAATCCAATCCTGGTACTGGAAGTTTCATTTGTTGAGAAGACATAGGTAGTTTCGTCTCTTTTTTCCACATTATTTGCAGATTTCAATTTAGTTAGCTTTTCATATGTGTATATATTTTAGGAAGTTTCCATTGTACTAATTTCCTATACTTCCCCTCAAATGCTCCTTTATTTTATTTGTCTGTCCCTGTATTCAAACCAACAAACCTTTCTCCCCACCCTCTCCTACTTGATAATCTTAGACAATTTGTTGGAGAGATCTAGGCAAGCAAGACTTGTTATTTAGATACCCAGACCTTGTGAGACCCTGGAAACTGACCAATCAGAAATGGAACCATCTGTCACTGTAATGGGCTGGACTTGAAAGCAAGAAATGGAACTAAATTCTGTATGAGTTCTAGTGAGAGCTGGATCTCAAAGCAAGCTCCAGAGTCGGACATACAACTGAATTCATAATTCTGAAGTCTTGGTCATGTCATGATGAGTAGGAAGATAACCAGTGGATCCGATCTAGCTATGTGTTTCCTATAGGCACCACCGCTCAGTGTACATTGACCCTATCCAGATATTCCAGCAAAATCTGTCTGTGTAAGGTCAGTTCATTAGCAACCCTAATTCTATCTGCTATACTCATGCTTCCGTTTCTATGGTGTCACAAGAGACATGATGAGAAGCTTTTGTCCTTGTTCCCTACTGCAGATGTCCTGAAAGGTTTCTCAGAAAGCAGCTTTTCTGTTGTGTTACCAAAGCCCTTCTTATCACAGTTGAAGACAGACTTCTACCATAAGGTGGGGTCCCCGAATAGCTTACGGTAATGTAAGAAATAGCAAACATTTAAAGAGTGGAAGCTTTTATTCCCAATGTATTCCTCTAGGAGAAAAGAACAGGTGGAGACTAAGCTAAGCTCTCTCTCTTGTTCTCTCTCTCTCTCTCTCTCTCTCTCTCTCTCTCTCTCTCATATATATATATGACAGAGAGAGAGAGAGAGAGAGAGAGAGAGAGAGAGAGAACCTGCAACCTGCAATCCTTTCTCTCTTTTTCTCCTATTCCTATAGGTCCTCATTTTCTTCTTTATGTGTCTCCCTTTGTGTTTTCAGGATTATTATTGCTATAATGAAGCACCATAACCAAAAACACCTCAGGGAGGGATGGACTTTTTGCCTTATGATTCCATACCACTGTCCATCATGGAAGGAAGGCAGGGCAGGAGCCTGAAAGCAGGAGCTGATGCAGAGGCCATGAAGGAATGCTGCTTATTGGCTTGCTCCTATGGCTTGTTCAGCCTGCATTCCTGCATTCTCTAAGACCACCAGACCAGGGGTAGCCCCAGCTACAAAAGTCAGGGGCTACCATTAATCACTAATTAAGAAAATGCTCTACATGCTTTCTTACAGACCAATCTTATATAAACATTTTCTCAATTAGGATAAACCTGCTAAAATCTGTACATCTAAACAAACTAAGCAAAAGAGAGGACCCTAACTAAAATGCTCAATCCCCATCCTGAAAGGCAAAGAGGATGGACATCAGAAGAAGAAGAAGACAGGAAACAACCTAGGAACCTACCACAGAGGGCCTCTAAAAGCCTCTGCCCTGCAGACTATCAAAGCAGATGCTAAGCCTGATGGCCAACTGTTGGGCAGAGTGAATGAAATTTTAGGTAAGAAGTGGGAAATAGCAAGAGCTGGAGAGGACAGGAACTCCACAAGGAGAGCAACAGAACAAGAAAATTTGAACACAGGGAACTTCCCAGAGACTCATACTCCAACCAAGGACTATTCATGGAGATAACCTAGAACCCCTGCACAGGTGTAGCCCATGGCAGTTCAGTGTCCAAGTGGGTTACATAGTAATGGGAAGAGGGACTGCCTCTGACATAATCTGATTGGCCTGCTCTTTGATCCCTCCCCCTGAGGGGGGAGCAGCCTTACCAGGCCACAGTAGAGGACAATGCAGCCACTTTTGATGAGAACTGATAGACTAAGATCAGAAAGGAGAGGAGAACCTCCCCTATCAGTGGACTTGGGGAGTGGCATGCATGCAGAAAGGGGAGGGAGGGTGGGATCTTAGGGGAGGAGGGAGGGGCTTATGGGGGGATACAAAATAAATAAAGTGTAATTAATAAATTTAAATAAAAAAATTTTAAAAAGTTTCTTCCTCTCCAATAACATCAGCTTGTTTTAAGTTGATATAAAACTACCCAACAGGTCTTTCTACTTTAATGCCTTTGGTTTGTTTTATGTTTTATTTTTACTTTTTGGCAGAATAATCAGTTTGATTACATTTACTTACAGAAGCATGTATGAAGTACTATTTAGATGGACATGGTATTACCAGTGACTGCAAATCTGATCAGAATACCTATCCCTATCCCAATGAGCTATAAATAACTGCTTACAAGTTCTCAGAAATGGGTTGTGTTCCTTTTCCTCAATGGCAGGGTGCAGGTTTTCCAAAATAACCACAGCTGCTGAGGATGAAAGATGGCAGTGGTCAGATGTTGTTATGCAACACCCTATCCCTTTGTCTTATTGTTATATTCTTCCTGACCTTTTGTCCATGATCTATGGAAGGAATGCTATAGATGGCCCATTTAGGGCTGGACAGTCACTAAGTTATAATCTCATATGAGTAAATGTTCTGTTCATCTTCCAAAGTGAAGGGAAAAAACAACTCCGGCAGAGGCTTGAAGGTACATAATAAAAATAGCATTGCTCTACAGTTTAATGTCTTTCTGTGTCTCCGTTTCTGTTTCTTTCTCTCATTCTGTCTCTCATTCTCTCTTCTCTTCCCTCCTCCATCAACTCCTTGCTATCTGATCTAAAAAAAAGTTCCACTCCCTTAAATTTTTTTCAAAAGAATTATGAAAATAATGAAAAGACAAATTTTTAATTAAAGAAATAGATGAAAAACTAAATTAATCCACCCATGAAATTGCCCTTCCTCTCATGGCTAGATGACCATTAGTGTTTTGACTTTCAGATATAATCTACTGCCTTGGGATACTGAGATTTAAAAATGGATGATGCCCTTTATTTTATTGGGGTCACTTAATTAACTGAAAGAGGCAAATGGAATACACATATTATCTGAACTTCTTTTATTTTTCATTCATTCTTTCACTTATGTTAAAATACTTCACCAAAGAAATGGAAAATTTTTTGTCTTGTTTATGTATCTGCTTTACAGTACTTAGTGACATTCTGTGCTTATTTTTAATGTGGCTATCAACCAAACTTCACAGAAGAATACTGGAAGAGTTCTATTTAGTAAATCAAGTTGTGTCCTTGTAAGTACCTTTTCATCACACACTAATGAGAAAATAAGGCTGTTTTGTACCATCTCCTTTGTATTTGCAAATGAACTTTTATCATGTTAGCATTTGTCAAATAATTTACCTATAATTATTTTTTACTCACCCTTTCTTTGTGATTTTCACACATGTCATGATTGATTCTTTGACAGTTGTTTTCTTTTTGGATAAATTTTGTTATGATTTAAATATAAAATGGCCTCCGTAAGGTTTTATGTATACTTGGCTTGAGCTGGTGATATCTCTTGAAAGTGATTTAACCTTCTTGACATGGGACCCAGCTGGAAGACATAAGACATTAGTAGGGGCAAGAATTGAATTTTATAGGCTGGCTTTGCTTCCAATTTGAATCATTGATTTCTTCTTTTTTGCCTTTTTTATATTAATTTTTTTATTTTTTATATTAATTACATTTTATTCACTTTGTTTCCCAGCTATAGCCCCTCCCTCATTCACTCCCTATCCCACCCTCCCTCCCTCATCTCCTCCTGTGCTCCTCTCCAAGTCCACTGATAGGGGAGGTTCTCCTCCCTTTCCATCTGACCCTAGCTTATCAGATCTCATCAGGACAAGCTGCAATGTCCTTCTCTGTGGCCTGGCAAAGCTGCTCTCCCTTCCTGAGTGAGGTATCCCAGAAGCAGAAAGACACACATGGTATATACTAACTTATAAGTGGATACTAGGCCTATAATATAATATAATATAATATAATATAATATAATATAATATAATATAATATAATATAATATAATATAATATAGACCTATAACATACCACAGAGGACCTCTGAAAGACTCTACCCAGCAGCATAACAAAGCAGAGGGTGAGACTCATAACCAAACTTAGGCAGAGTGCAGGGAATCATATGAAAGAAGGGGGAGTTAGTATGACCTGGAGGGGACAGGAGCTCCACGAGGAGAGCAACAGAACCTAAATATCTGGGCACAGGGGTCTTTTCTGAGATTGATACTCCAACCATTGATATCTTCTAATCAATGTGTCAATATGTCTTTCCCCCTTATCTTCCTTCTGTCAAACATTTGGTCACAATGATGATCAAAATAACTGATTTAAAAAGGTTTGATATGAGGAAAACAATATGATGCAGTTCAATTCTGTGTGATAAAGGACTATAGTTATTTATAGGGATTCATAGAGGTGCATGTTAGATTTAGGATTCTCATGAACAGCCGCATCTCTGGATACACAAATATGAAGTGGTATTTGTATATTAAATGTATACATATCCTCATATATACTTTAAATCATTCACATGTTACAAACAACAGCTAATAAAACATAAATGGAACATATGAACACTCATTCTAGTGTATTCCTTATGAGACAAGGGAATTTTCATGATAAATATTTTTTCTAACTACAAATTTGACCTATGTTTGGATTGACGCATGGAGGTAGAATCTTTTATATAGAAGGCTTATTATATGATATTTGATCATTTGGAATAGTAGATAGCTGAGGATTTCTGAACCTCTGACTAATTTACAAAAATTTATTTTTTATTCATTAAACCATGGGTTGAAACCAGAGCCTTGCACAAAGCAGGAAAGTGCTGTAATGGTGAACCAGAACCCTACAAACATTTCTTACACACTGCTAAACCTACTGTCAATCATGGTTCTCCCGTAAACAAGATAGGAGAATTCATGTGAAGATGCTAGTCACATGTGTGAGGTCTAGCCACACACATACTGACCTTCTGGCTTTGAACATGACAGATACATGGACATTTGACTGACCTGTGATTTAAAGCATGATGACATGGAGCAGAATATTCAGAAACCATACTTTTTTTTTTTTTTTTTTTTTTTTTTTTTTTTTTTTTTTTTTTTTTTAGTTTATACTCTGAAAAAAAATCATCACAAGGTTAAAAGCCACTAGGAGTGACAATGGAAGGTGGAGGCAGGGAAGTGTAAGGGGATGCAGTATGACAAGGAGACAGAGACTTGTGAAGATTGACTTTTAAGCTACAGGTGTAAGTGCAGAAGAAGGAAACCAGATGAAAATGACAAAAGTTGAGTAAGTTCGAAGCCAGAAGTGTGTGTCTTCTTGAGTTATATCTTGATCCTAATTTAACAAGATAACCTGGTGGGCACTCTTCCATGGTAATGATTTCAAATTCTAATAAAACAATAAATCAATAGAAGGTGACCCACTGTGTTTATCTGTGGCTCCATAGGAACACTCTACAGGAGGGCAAGGACCAATTTTGGTGAAGGGGAAAAGGACAGTCTGAGTGCTTATGCTGGAGTTTTCATAATGGAGAAACAAATCAGCCAACTGTGAGTGAGAATTAGCTATGGACTGTAACTCAGGATGCAAGTGTTTAGCCCAGAGAGCATTACTGAATTTACATTCTAAGAAAAAGAGAACTGGAATTCTATTATCAAATGTGTACAAAGTTTTTTGTTTATATCAGTATTTAATATATAATATTGTTTGAAAATGAAATAAAGATCCATTTCAAGATGATCATGAACTGTTTTTTGAATAAAATCCATAAAACAGAAAACATATTCTTTTACTAAAAACACAAAACTGCTTTCTTGACTATGGAAAGGAAATAGTATAGAATGATAATGAATTTCTGCAGATATATATGTAGAAAAACCTGCATGAAGTGAAAGCTGAAATGACTAATTAGCTCACTGAATGCATTAAAATTTAATTCAAGAATTAGACCTCACATGTCATTGCTTAGACAATTTTATTTGTGGAATAATCTGCATTATTATATAAATTGCAGTGACATTCCTGGAAACAACCAGATTGGAAATAAATAAGTAGTGCACACTTTCTCACCCTTGGCTGGTGTCTTTTTGCCACCTTGTGTCATAGGGATTATTGTTACCTGTTAAACCGCCAAATGTTAGGTCAAATTGTCTACTGTTCATTAATGTGCTATCTTTACGCTATTTCTTTTTATTCACACTTTCAGCAATCCACGCGATTGCTATTTGATACCTATACAGTAACAAAAAAACTTAAATAGTATATTATTGTCCAATAATCATGAGGAAGTTTACCCGATTAATCCTTCAAGTACATGTTTATGAACTGTGTAAACATTTCTAGGTGATGAGAATATAAAAGCAAGACAAAGACAGGTGTGGTAAAGCGCATATTCTGCAACTCCAGAACTCTTCACACTATAGCAAGAGAGCTTTATAACCAACATGGGCTTACGTAGTGCTAGGAGGGCTACTTTAAATTATAGTGTGACCTACCTTCACCCCAACACATAAAAGAAAGTTAGAAGCTGTAGTTACATAGAATTGTATGTTAGCTTTGAAGAGATGTACAATAACTAGCAAAAACAGTAGTAAGTGTTTACTGAGAATGTAGCAGGGAACAGTACAATGGTTGGCATGCTGTAGAAGAATATGAATATATTAGGCAGTCAGAGCTACCACTAAAGACCTCACTCAGAAAGTCAGTCCTGGCTAATCAGATATTACATTAGGAAGGGAGCAAGGCCTGACATCCCCAGAGGAAGCGTTACTGTGCACCAAGGCGACCAGCGTGAGCAAAGGTGAATGCACTATGAGGTCACAGCCAAGGATCAGTAGAGCATAGGACACAGCCCACAGATAGTCTTTAGATTTTAATTCTAAAAGTTATTTATAATATTTGCTCCATATTTTTAAAATGGCAAAGCAACAATAAATACACTTTCATAAAGACCTAAGCATTTTTAGAAATGCTTCACTCTGAATTTTAAGTGAAGTTTATGTGAAAAAATAATTATAATAAATATTCGTGAATCATAATGTTTTTCCTTAGTTTTTTCAAAGTATATGCCACCATAAGCTTAATCAAGATGCAGAAGAAATGAAAACATGGATGCCAAGATTCCCATGTGTCTCCTCATACTGTCTTCTTTTACCCTGATAAGAACCTGTGTTTTTATTGTTTTCACTGAAGATCAGTTGTGCTTTTCTTGTATTTATTGACAATGGTATTTTACAGAATGTATTCTTTCATGTCATATTTTGCTCATTATCACATTAGTGAAATTTTTTCATGAGTGTTTGCACACATAAGCATCTGGTCTGTTTAATAATTCCAGAGAGATACACAATAATACGGTGTACCAATAATAGCTTGTCCTTTCTGCTCTTATTGGCTATTTGAGGTATTAACTTTTGGGATTAGCACTACCATGAATGTCATGGTAAATGACCTGTGGCCCTTACAACAGCAGTCACATTATAGGATGCACTTCCAGCTTCACTAGACACAATGGCATGCTTTTTTGTGGCTATACAAACATACACTCCTCTCAGGTGTGGATGAAACTTGCTAACAAGCACTGGCTATTGTCACCATACAGTTGGAAAAGGAAGCACTCTAGTGAGAGGCTTAAGAGAGTTTTCTTTTGTTGAGTTACTAGTGGCTGCCTTATTGCTTCTGGCTGCACAGCCATTTTTCCACACTGCGGCCTGATCTCCTTTACAGCATGGCCATCAGTCATATCAGAGCAGAGACTGCCCAAACTCTTAAATTGAGTTACATCTTTAAGAGCTCTGTTTCCAAATACATTCACATTCTGTGGAATCAGGAGTTGAATTTTCACATATGAATCGTTGGTACAGATAATTCAGTTCATACCAGCTTTTTTTTACAACATTTTATTATTATTATTATTATTAATTACACTTTATTCATTTTATATCCCCCCATAAGCCCCTCCCTCCTCCCCTCCCAATCCCAACCTACCTCCCTTTTCTGCATGCATGCTCCTCCCCACATCCACTGATAGGGGAGGTCATCTTCTCCTTCCTTCTGATCTTAGTCTATCAGATCACATCAGGAATGGCTGCATTGTCTTACTCTGTGGCCTGGTAAGGCTGCTTCCCCCTCAGGGGGAGGTGATAAAAGAGCAGGCCAATCAGTTTATGTCAGAGGCAGTCCCTCTTCCCATAACTATGTAAGCCACTTGGACACTAAACTGCCATGGGCTACATCTGTGCAGGGGTTCTAGGTTATCTCCAGGAATAGTCCTTGGTTGGAGTATGAGTCTCTCTGGGAAGACCGCGGTGTTCAAATTTTCTGGTTCTGTTGCTCTCCTTGTGGAGTTCCTGTCCTCTCCAGCTCTTGATATGATAGTATACATGAGTGAACCCAAAAACTCTACCAGGGAACTCCTACAGATGATAAACACTTTAGGAAAGTGGCCGGATACAAAATTAACTCAAAAAAATCAATAGCACTCCTGTACACAAAAGACAAAAGGGCTGAGAAAGAAATTAGGGAAACAACACCCTTCACAATAGCCACAAATGACATAAAGTACCTTGGTGTAACCCTAACCAAGCAAATCAAAACTTCTATGAAACAAATTTCAAGTCTCTGAAGAAAGAATTAGAAGAAGATATGAGAAGATGGAAAAATCTCCCATGCTCATGGCTTGGCAGGATTAACATAGTAAAAATGGCCATCTTACCAAAAGCAATCTACAGATTTAATGCAATTCCCATCAAATTGCCAACACAATTCTTTACAGACCTGGAAAAAAAATTCTCAACTTCATATGGAATAACAAGAAACACAGAATTGCTAAACAATCCTCTACAATAAAAGATCTTCTGGAGGTGTCTCCATCCTTGATCTCAAGCTACACTATAGAGCAACAGTTATAAAAACTGCATGGTACTGGCATAGAAACAGAATGGTGGATCAATGGAATCGAACAGAAGACCCAGAAATAAACCCACACACTTATGGACCCCAGATTTTTGACAAAGATGCCAAAATCATACAATGGAAAAAAGATAGCATCTTCAACAAATGGTGCTGGTCCAACTGGATGTCTACATGTAGAAAAATGCAAATAGATCCATACTTATCACCCTGCACAAAACTGAAGTCCAAGTGGATCAAAGACCTCAACATAAAACTAGACACATTAAATCGGCTAGAAAAAAAAATGGGGACTACCCTAGAACTCATTGGTACAGGAGAGAACTTCCTGAGCAGAACACCAACAGCACAGGCTCTAAGAGAAACAATCAATAAATGGGACCTCATGAAACTGAAAAGCTTCTGTAAAGCAAAGGACACCATCATAAAAACAAAAGGACTGCCTACAGATTGGGAAAGAATCTTCACCAACCCTTTATCTGACAGAGGACTCATATCCAGTATATATAAAGAACTAAAGAAGCTGAAAAGCAGCAAACCAAGTAATCCAATTAAAAAATGGGGAACAGAGCTAAACAGAGAATTCTCTGTAGAGGAATATCAAATGGCAGAGAAGCACTTAAAGAAATGCTCAACCTCATTAATCATTAGGGAAATGCAAATCAATACACATCTGATATTTCACCTTACACCCATCAGAATGGCCAAGATGAAAAACTCAAGTGAAAACACATGCTGAAGAGGTTGTGGAGAAAGGGGAACCCTTCTCCACTGCTGGTGGGAATGTAAACTTGTACAACCACTCTGGAAATCAATCTGGTGCTTTCTCAGACAACTAGGAATAGCACTTCCTCAAGATCCAGCCATACCACTCCTAGGCATATATCCAAAAGAGACTCAAGTACACAAAAAGGACATTTGCTCAACCATGTTTGTAGCTGCGTTATTTGTAATAGCCAGAAGCTGGAAACAGCCCAGATGTCCCTCAACTGAAGAATGGATGCAGAAATTGTGGTATATCTATACAATGGAGTATTACTCAGCAATGAAAAATAAAGAAATCATGAAATTTGCAGGTAAATGATGGGACTTGGAAAGGATCATCCTGAGTGAGTTGTCCCAGAAGCAAAAAGACACACACGGTATATATTCACTCATATAAACATACAACATAGGATAAACCCACTAAAATATGTACATCTAAACAAACTAAGCAAAAGAGAGGACCCTAACTAAAATGCTCAATCCCTATCCCAAAAGGCAAAGAGGATGGACATCAGAAGAAGAAGAAAACAAGAAACAACCTAGTAACCTGCTACAGAGGGCCTCTGAAAGCCAGAAGAAGAAAACAGGAAACAACCTTGGAACCTGCCACAGAGGTCCTCTGAAAGCCTCTGCCCTGGAGACTATCAAAGCAGATGCTGAGCCTGATGGCCAACTGGCGGGCAGAGTGAATGGAATCTTATGTAAGAAGTGGGAAATAGCCAGCTTTTCTTTTAAAAAAAACAAAAAACTTTGATTATTTTAGTCATTGTCATCTACAATGAAGAGCACACCAGTTGGTTACCCAATACAACAGGGTTAGCTCTGAAAACATATATACAAGTAATATTACACAGAATGAGAAGATTGTGTTTAGGAATAAATATAAAGAATGCATTAAAAAAACTAATGAAAAAATGGCCATGAACTTAGAAGTGCGCAAAATGGAAGTTTATGAGAGGGTTCAGATGAGGGAAACAGAAGGGGGGAAATGCAATTATGTTATGATCTCAAAAAAAATATGTAATAAAATTTTTTGGTGAGCTGATGAAAATTATCAGACAGTGGTTTTAATGTACAGTTATGAGGTACCAGAGAGGTGAGCATCATTTATGTATTCAGCAATCCTGTAGATAACTTATATCTTTATATGTGCATGAGATCAATGTTAATTACCCATTCTCCTGCTATATTTGCTGTAGTCTTCACCAAAGTTAGATTGTTTTCTATTTTATGTACATGCAGTAACTATCAAAAACATGATTACATATATTTTCATAAATTCTATGGCTAACTTTTTACTCTCTACGTAGAAACTTTAATCAGATACAAGTTTATAATATAAAATGTCCAATTAATCAATTTATTTACTTAGGTACCATCTTTCTCATTTTTTTCATTTATTTAATTTATGGCCTGATTCCCAACCCTATTCCTCCTCTTTCCCCAATCTGGCCCTCATGCCTCTCCTCCTAGTCTCTGCTCTCCTTCTTCTCAGAGAAAGGAAGGCCCACAAAGGGTACCAACCCACAGTAGTACCTCATGTCTGAAGCCCAACTAGCCAAAAGGGATCCGAAGAAAGGCAACATAGTCAGAGCCAGCCCCTACTCCCATTGCTAGGGGACGCGCATGATGACCAAGCTGTACATCTGCAAATGTGTAAGGGTCAGGTCCAGCCCTTGCATGCTCTTTGGTTGGTGGGTCTATTTCTGTGTGCCCCCATGGGCCAGGCTTAATTTAACCTGTAAGTCTTTTTGTGGTGTCCTTGATCTCTCTGTCTCTTCCAATTCTTCTTCCCACTCTTACACAAAACTATTTGAAGTGGGCCTATTGTTTGGCTCTGGGTTTCTGCATCTGTTTTCATCAGCTGCTAGATAAAACATCTCAAAGATGTTAAGATATTAAGGTTGACTTTTTTGGTTTACGTAAACATTCCCATTACTCCAGAAGACAAAAAAGTTTTTATACACATATAAATTTTTAAAGTTCCTCTATTCTGGATTTTACTTTCAGGTTTACCATTCACTATTTTTATTGTGTAGTTATATGTATGGTCTAAGCACATGCTATTTTACCTAATCATAAGTAATTCTAAGCACCATTCCTTTCTCATTGAAATTTAGTAATTGTTTAGAAAATTAGCAACAATAAAAGAGAAAATCCTCTGTACTCTTGTTTCACTAGCCATTTCTTTGAGCAAATCCCTCCAGTCATGCATTTGATTATACATTTATTACCTTTGTGTTTACTGAATATAGTTTTATCATAATAATCTAATTTGATAAGATCAAGGTAACTTTCAGACATTGATACCTCATTTTATGTTATAAGCTACAAAATATAGCAGAGAAATTGTAATATATCTTAAATTATGCTAAAAATTTAAAGATGTTATTATTATTTTTTAGTTCTTATTTATTTTATTTTATTAATTACATTTTATTCACTTTATATCCCCCCATAAGCCCCTCCTTCCTCCCCTCCTGTACCCACAGTCCCACCCTCCCTCCCCCTTCTTCACTCATGCCCCTCCCCAAGTCCACTGATAGGGGAGGTCTTCCTCTCTTCCTTCTGATCTTAATCTATCAGATCTCATCTGGAGTGGGTGCATTGTCATCTTCTGTGGCCTGGTAAGGCTGCTCCCCCCTCAGGGGGAGGTGATCAAAGAGCAGGCCAATCAGTTCATGTCAGAGGCAGTCCCTCTTCCCATTACTATGTAACCCACTTGGACACTGAACTGCCATGGGCTACATCTGTGCAGAGGTTCTAGGTTATCTCCATGCCTGGTACTTGGTTGGAGTATGAGTCTCTGGGAAGACTGCGGTGTTCAAATTTTCTGGTTCTGTTGCTCTCCTTGTGGGGTTCCTGTCCTCTCCAGATCTTACTATTTCCCACCTGTTTCATAAGATTCCATGCACTCTGCCCAACAGTTGGCCATAAGTCTCAGCATCTGCTTTGATAGTCTGCAGGGCAGAGGCTTTCAGAGGCCCTCTGTGGCAGGTTCCTAGGTTGATTCCTGTTTTCTTCTTTTTATGTCCATCCTTTTTGCCTTTCGGTATGGGGACTGAGCATTTTAGTCAGGGTCCTCTCTCTTGATTAGTTTCTTTAGATGTACAGATTTTAGTAGGTTTATCTTATGCTATATATCTACATGAGTGAGTATATACCGTATGTCTTTCTGCTTCTGGAACAGCTCACTCAGGATGATCTTTTCCAGGTCCCACCATTTACCTGCAAATTTCATGATTTCCTTATTTTTCATTGCAGACTAATACTCCATTGTGTAGATGTACCACAATTTCTGCATCCATTCTTCAGTTGAGGGGCATCTGGGCTATTTCCAGCTTCTGGCTCTTACAAATAAAGCTGCTACAACCATGGTTGAGCAAATGTCCTTGTTGTGTACTTGAGCCTCTTTTGGATATATGTCTAGAAGTGGTATGGCTCGATATTGAGGAAGCACTATTCCTAGTTGTCTGAGAAAGCACCAGATTGATTTCCAGAGTGGTTGTACAAGTTTACATTCCCACCATCAGTGGAGTTGGGTTCCCCTTTCTCCAGAACCTCTCCAGCATGTGTTGTCACTTGAGTTTTTCATCTTGGCCATTCTGATGGGTGTAAGGTGAAATCTCAGGGTTGTTTTCATTTGCATTTCCCTAATGGCTAATGAGGTTGAGCATTTCTTTAAGTGTTTCTCTGCCATTCGATATTCCTCTACAGAGAATTCACTGTTTAGCTCTTTTCCCTATTTTTTTTATCTTCGCTTCCATTTTTTTTTAATTTTTATAAATTACACTTTATTCATTTTGTATCCCCCCGTATGCCCCTCCCTCCTCCCCTCCCGATCTCACCCTCCCTCCCATTTCTGCATACATGCCACTCCCCAAGTCCACTGATAGGGGAGGTTCTCCTCTCCTTTCTGATCTTAGTCTACCACTTCTCAGCAGAAGTGGCTGCATTGTCCTCTACTGTGGCCTGGTAAGGCTGCCCCCCCCCTCAGGGGGAGGTGATCAATGAGCAGGCCAATCAGAATATGTCAGAGGCAGTCCCTCTTCCCATTACTATGTAACCCACTTGGACACTGAACTGACATGGGCTACATCTGTGCAGGGGTTCTAGGTTATCTCCAGGAATAGTCCTTGGTTGGAGTATGAGTCTCTGGGAAGTTCCCTGTGTTCAAATTATCTTGTTCTGTTGCTCTCCTTGTGGAGTTCCCATTCCCTCCAGTTCTTACTATTTCCCACTTCTTACAAAAATTCCATTCACTCTGCCCATCAATTGGCCATCAGGCTCAGCATCTACTTTGACAGTCTATACTGCAGAGGCTTTCAGAGGCCCTCTGTGGCAGGTTCCAAGGTTGTTTCCTGTTTTCTTCTGGCTTTCAGAGGCGCTCTGTAGCAGGTTACTAGGTTGTTTCCTATTTTCTTTTTCTTCTGAAGTCTAGCCTCTTTGCCTTTCTGGATGGGGATTGAACATTTTAGTTAGGGTCCTCTCTTTTGCTTAGTTTGTTTAGATGTACAGATTTTAGTGGGTTTATTCTATGTTGTATGTTTATGTGAGTGAGTATATACCATGTGTGTCTTTTTGATTCTGGGACAACTCACTCAGGATAATCCTTTCCAGGTCCGACCATTTACCTGCAAATTTCATGTAAACTTGTACAACCACTCTGGAAATCAATCTGGCATTTTCTCAGACAACTAGGAATAGCACTTCCTCAAGATCCAGCCATACCAATCCTAGGCATCTACCCAAAGAGGCTCAAGTACACAAAAGACATTTGCTCAACCATGTTTGTAGCAGCTTTATTTGTAATAGCCAAAAGCTAGAAACAGCCCAGATGCCCCTCAACTGAAGAATGGATGCAGAAACTGTGGTACATCTATACAATGGCGTATTACTCAGCAATGAAAAATAAGGAAATCATGAAATTTGTTTCCCATTTTTTAATTGGATTACTTGGTTTGCTGCTTTTCAGCTTCTTTAGTTCTTTGTATATACTGGATATTAGCCCTCTGTCAGATAAAGGTTTGGTGAAGATTCTTTCCCAATCTGTAGGCAGTAGTTTTGTTTTAATGACAGAGTTCAAGGGTATTCCCCACTTTTTCTTCTAAACTACTTAATATATCTGGTTTATATTGAGGTCTTTGATCCATTTAGACTTCAGTTTTGTGCAGGGTGATAAGTATCGATCTATTTTCATTTTTCTACATGTAGACATCCAGTTAGATCAGCACTATTTGTTGAAGACGCTATCTTTTTTCCATTGCATGGTTTTGGCATCTTTGTCAAATATCAAGTGTCCATAAGTGTGTGGGTTTATTTCTGGGTCTTCTGTTCGGTTCCTTTGATCCACCATTCTGTTTCTATGCCAGTAGAAACCATGCAGTTTTTATAACTGTTGCTCTATAGTACAGCTTAAGATCAGGGATGGAGATACCTCCAGAAGATCTTTTATTGTAGAGGATTGTTTTAGCAATTCTCGGTTTCTTGTTATTCCATATGAAGTTGAGAATTGTTTTTCCAGGTGTGTAAAGAATTGTGTTGGTAATTTGATGGGAATTGCATTGACTCTGTAGATTGTTTTTGGTAAGATGGCCATTTTTAGTATGTTAATCCTGCCAAGCCATGAGCATGGGAGATTTGTCCATCTTCTGATATCTTCTTCTATTTCTTTCTTCAGAGACTTGAAATTTTTTTCATACATGTCTTTGACTTGCTTGGTTAGGGTTACACCAAGGTACTTTATGCCATTTGTGGCTATTGAGAAGGGTGTTGTTTCCCTAATTTCTTTCTCAGCCCTTTTGTCTTTTGTATACAGGAGTGCTACTGATTTTTTTGAGTTAATTTTGTATCCAGCCACTTTGCTGAAGGTGTTTATCAGCTGTAGGCGTTCCCTGGTAGAGTTTTTGGGGTCACTCACATGTACTATCATATCATCTGCAAATAGTGATAATTTGACTTCTTCTTTTCTCATCTGTATCCCCTTGATCTCCTTCAACTTTCTTATAGCTCTAGCAAGGACTTCTGGAACTATATTGAAGAGATATGGAGAGAGTTGGCAGCCTTGTCTTGTCCCTGATTTCAGTGGGATTGCTTTAAGTTTCTCTCCTTTTAGTTTGATGATGGCTATAGGCTTGCTGTATATCACCTTTACTATGTTTAGATATGTGCCTTGTATCCCTGATCTCTCCAATACTTTAAACATGAATGGATGTGGGATTTTGTCAGATGATTTTTCAGCATCTAGAGAGATTATCTTGTGGTATTTTTTCTTTCAGTTTGTTAATATGGTGGATCACATTGATAGATTTCTGTATATTGAACCACCCCTGCATGCCTGGGATGAAGCCTACTTGGTCATAGTGGATGATATCTTTGATGTGTTCTTGTATTCAGTTTGCAAGTATTTTGTTGAGTATTTTTGCATCAATTTTCATAGGGGAGATTGGCCTGAAATTCTATTTTTTTTTTTTTTGTTGGGTCTTTGTGAGGTTTAGGTACCAAGATGACTGTGGCTTCATAGAATGAATTTGGTAATGTTCCTTCTGTTTTTATTTGGTGAAATACTTTGAAGAGAATTGGAGTTAGCTCTTCTTTGAAGTTCTGGTAGAATTCTGCACTGAAAGCATCTGGTTCTGGGCTTTTTTGGATGGGAGACTTTCGATGACTGCTTCTAATTCCTTGGGGGATATAAGGCTATTTAATTGATTTACCAGGTTCTGATTCAGCTTTGATAAGTAGAATCGATCAAGAAAATTGTCCATTTCATTTAGACTTTTAAATTTTGTGGCATATAGACTTTTGAAGTAAGTCCTAATAATTGTTTGGATATCCTCAGTGTCTGTGGTTATATCCCCTATTTCATTTCTGATTTTGTTGATTTGGATGGTGTCTCTCTGCCTTTTAGTTAGCTTGGCTAAGGGTTTGTCCATCATGTTGATTTTCTCAACGAACCCGCTCTTGGTTTCATTGATTCTTTGAATTGTTTTATTTGTTTCTAATTGATTGATTTCAGCACTGAGTTTGATTATTTGAATTGTTTTGTTTCTAATTGATTGATTTCAGCCCTGAGTTTGATTATTTCAAAATCAAAAATCATGTGTTTATTGTTGTGTGCTTGGTTGCTTTTTGTTTTACTGTTATGAGGTTATTTATTTCCTGTGTTTTCTTGAAAGTAGCTAATTTTCTTTTCTTTTTTTTCTTTTTCTTTTCTTTTATTTTTTTACTTTTTTATTTTTTTACACTTTATTCACATTGTATCCCCCCATAAGCCCCTCCCTCCTCCCCTCCCAGTTCCACCATCCCTTTTTCATGCATGCCCCTCCCCAAGTCCACTGATAGGGGAGGTCCTCCTCTCCTTCCTTCTGATCTTAGTCTATCAGATCACATCAGGAGTGGCTGCATTGTCATCTTCTGTGGCTGGGTAAGACTGCTCTCCCCTCAGGGGGAGGTGATCAAAGAGCAGGCCTATCAGATTGTGTCAGAGGCAGTCCCTCTTCCCATTACTATGTAACCCACTTAGACACTAAATTGCCATGGATTACATCTGCACAGGGGTTGTAGGTTATCTCCACGCCTGGTACTTGGTTGGAGTATGGGTCTCTGGGAAGACTCCTGTGTTCAAATTTTCTTGTTCTGTTGCTCTCCTTGTGGGGTTCCTGTCCTCTCCATAACCTACTATTTCCCACTTCTTACATAAAATTCCATGCACTCTGCCCAACAGTTGGTCATAAAGTCTCAGCCTTTTTGATAGTCTGCAGGGCAGAGCCTTTCAGAGGCCCTCTGTGGCAGGTTACTAGGTTGTTTCCTGCTTTCTTCTTCTTCTGATGTCCATCCTCTTTGCCTTTTGGGATGGGGATTCAGCGTTTTAGTCAGCGATCTCTCTCTTGAATAGTTTCTTTAGATGGACAGATTTTAGGTTTATCTTATAAGACTATATGAGTGAGTATATACCGTGTGTGTCTTTCTGCTTCTGGGACAGCTCACTCAGGATGATCCTTTCCAGGTCCCACCATTTACCTGCAAATTTCATGATTTCCTTAAAAGATAGCATCTTCAACAAATGGTGCTGGTCCAACTGGATGTCTCCATGTAGAAAAATGAAAATAGATCCATACTTAACACCCTGCACAAAACTGAAATCCAAGTGGATCAAAGACCTCAACATAAAACCAGACACATTAAATCGGCTAGAAAAAAAGTGGGGAATACCCTAGAACTCATTGGCACAGGGGACAACTTCCTGAACAGAACACCAACAGCACAGGCTCTAAGAGAAACAATCAATAAATGGGACCTCATGAAACTGAAAAGCTTCTGTAAATCAAAGGACACTGTCATCAAAACAAAATGACTGTCTACAGATTTGGAAAGAATCTTCACTAACCCTTTATCTGACAGAGGGCTAATATCCAGCATATATAAAGAACTAAAGAAGCTGATAAGCAGCAAACCAAGTAATCCACTTAAACAATGGGGAACAGAGCTAAACAGAGAATTCTCTGTAGAGGAATATTGAATGGCAGAGAAACACTTGAAGAAATGCTCAACTTCATTAGCCATTAGGGAAATGCAAATCAAAACAACCATGAGATTTCACCTTACACCCATCAGAATGGCCAAGATGAAAAACTCAAGTGACAATACATGTTGGAGAGGTTGTGGAGAAAGGGGAACCCTTCTCCACTGCTGGTAGGAATGTAAACTTGTACAACCACTCTGGAAATCAATCTGGTGCTTTCTCAGACAACTAGGAATAGTGCTTCCTCAAGATCCAGCCATATCACTCCTAGGCATATATCCAAAAGAGGCTCAAGTACACAATAAGGACATTTGCTCATCCATGTTTGTAGCAGTCTTATTTGTAATAGCCAGAAGCTGGAAAAAGCCCAGATGCCCCTCAACTGAATAGTGGATGCAGAAATTGTGGTATATCTATACAATGGAGTATTAGTCTGCAATGAAAGTAGCTAATTTTCTTGGGTTGTATTTTCCCTACAGTGTCTTCTGTAATGCTGGATTTGTGTGCAAGTATTGTTGAAATTTGTTTTTGTCATGAATATCTTGTTTTCTCAGTTTATGAGGACTGAGAGTTTTGCAGGGCATAGTAGTCTGGGCTGACATCTGTGTTCTCTTAGGTTCTGCATGATATCCGACCAGGCCCTTCTGGCTTTCATAGTCTCTGTTGAAAAGTCAGGTGTGATTCTAATGGGTTTGCCATCATATGTTACTTGGCCTTTTTCCCTTGCAGCTTTTAGTATTTATTTTTTTGTGCTGTATACTTACCATTTTGATTATTATGTGGCAAGAGGATTTTCTTTTCTGGTCTCATTTATTGGGTGTTTTGTAGGCCTCTTGTATTCTTATTGGCCTCTCCTTTAATTTGGGGAAATTTTCTTCAATGATTTTGTTGAAAATATTTTATGGGCTTGGAGCAGGGATTCTTCTTTTTCTTCTAATCCTATTATTCTTAGGTTTTGTCTGTTTATGTTGTCTTGAATTTCTTGGATGGTCTGTGTCAGGAATTTTTTAGATTTAACATTTTCTTTGACAGATACATCTATTTCTTACATTGTATCTTCCACACCTGAGACTGTTTCTTCCATCTCTTGTACTTTGTTGGTTATGCTAACCTCTGTAGTTCCTGTTTTCTTCCCTAAGTTTTTTCCACAATTTCCTCCATTTGTGTTTTCTTTTATTTTTTTCAATTCTATCTTCAGATCTTGAGCTGTTTTGTTCATTTCCTTTACCTGTCTAACTGTATTTTCCTGTTTTTCCATCAATTCCTTTAGCTCTTTGTTTGAATAATCTCCTGTTTCTTTTATTTCATTCAGTGATTTAAGCATTTCCTCTCTAAAGGCCTCAAACTGTTTGGCTGCAACTTCCTCTATTTCTTTACAGATGGCCACAATCTGTTTGAGTTTATCTTCCTCTAGGTCTTTATTTTATTTGTTTCCTCTGTTATCTTCTTCATGAGTGTAGATGTTAGGTCATCTTCTTGGATTTCAATTATGCTGCAGTGTCCAGGGCTACTTGCCCCTGGATAACTGGGTTCTGGAGATGCCATATTGCTCTGTCTTTTGTTGGTTGAGCTTTTACGCTGGCCTTTACCAATTGGGTTATCTTAGGTGTTTGGGGTTAGTTTCTGGTGGTTCCTGGAATCCTTAGTGGAGAGAATCCCCTTGGCAGAAAGATGATTTTTCCTGATGGAAGCCTTCTCATCTGTTTGGGTAAATCACTGGATGGCCGGTGTTTTTCAGGAGTTGCCGCTGCTCACCTCAGGCATAGAGACCTGAGTGGTAACTGTGGTCCTTTTTAGTCAAGAGGGTTCTTCTCTCATCTGGAGAAGTCCTTAGTACAGCTGCCCTGCTTCTGGGTTTCTTACTGTAAATTTAGTGCTCTGCTGCTATAACCTGTGTGTCCTGTGGTTTAGTCAGTTTTGTTAGGGATAGCTGGTTGCCCCTTGGAGCAGTATCTGGGTGTTGATCTCATGGATTCCGGGCTTTTGTAGGCTCTGTGCCCCAGTACCCAAGCGGTAATCTGTGGCGGGTGAGTACTGGTTTCCTGGTAACACCAGGCTATCTGGTGCACAGCAGGTCCCTTGGTTGGGCCAGGCTGCGGGACCTATTCCAGGGATATACTGGGTGGCCTAAATCCATTCCACTTTGCTTCACTCCCTGTGGGGTTCTCTCCAGACAGGGACTCTCAGTCTCTGTTGCCCTGGGGCGCACAGCTCTGTCTGTGCCAAATAGCTGGCATGCAGCAGCTGTCTGTGCCTGTGGCTGGAGCCCAGTTCAATGATGGCAGCTCATAACCACTGGTCTGGGAGACTTTTTCCAGGGAAAGACTGGGTGATCCAAGTCAGTACCATTTCCTTCCTTGTGGAGTTTTCTCGAAACTGGGACTCCCAGTCCCTGGTGTTTTTGTGCTCACTGATCAGCCTGCGAAGGTGATCAGGACATGCAGGCTTGTGGCTCTGGTCTGGCCAAGATGTTATTTTTTAATGTATTCCCCAACCATCTACTTTTGGAGTATGTTTGTAAGTATGCAGCATGAGTTTCTCATTGCATTACTTCAGCAAGGTAAATGAACATTATTTGTTTCATTTTTGTTGTCAAAGAAGCCAAAGCTAATTGACTCATCTAATGTGAGATGAATCATCATTCAAAATTGGAATTCACAATCCTAGTCTTCTCATCTGTGATTTTACAAGTGAGGCAGAATTTCAGTTTTGGTCATTAGTCTTCTTTAAGAAAATGGAAAGCCGAGTTCTTGGGATCAAAGTGTATTTGCATACTCCCTTTAATTCTTAATTTACAATCCACAAAACACCGGCTTCCTCACTAAGTGCTGAGTTCTCAGAAGAGCTGTAGCTCATCATGTGACTTATTCAGTTATATCTCAGTAATTTAAGTTAATTGAATCAAATAACAACATGGCAGAGCCTCTGAATTTAGGAGCGTTCAGCTTCTACCTTTGCTGTCTCTTTTCAATTACCCAGGCACAGGAATCATCATTCCTGTCCAAACTGACATCTGCATCTTCTGCCACCTTTATGACCCTCCTAGGATTTATTCTAATAATCATTTGCGTTTTTTATCTTTGCGGTAAACGTAGTCATGATCTTGGTTTAAAATCCTCTGGATGTAGGGTGTGTTGCCTCCTAACTCTGTTCCATACTAGCATCTGCTTTATTCAAATTGTTTTTCTCCTAAAACCAGTATTATATTATCTGTGTTTATTGCTTTTAACCTTTGTGTTCTTCATGTTAACCAGAAATTGCTTAAATATACTTACTTGTTTTTATGATTATTAGACCCATCTAGGAAGAATTGATAATTTAGGATAAACCTAGTGTCTACCCAAAAGTTGTTGCTTACCTTGCCAGTTGGCAATCAGTGTGTCTTCATTTAAATATGAATTATAGATTTTGAGGAATACCAACACACACACACACACACACACACACACACACACACACACATACAGAGAGAGAGAGTTTGAATTTAATGTTTGAACATTATATAAATAAGAAGTGCTTTAATTTATTTGAGGTAAAGTCTATCCACCACATTTTTTCTAACTCTATTGCTTCCTACATGAAGCAAGTTCATTGATGAGGTGCCATCTTAATTATGACATTGTAGACACTACTTGAAAAATAAAACTGCATCCCGCCACAGTTCAGGCAAGTCTTTATTACACTTCCTTCTTGCTTTATTTTTAACATCTTTCCTCATCCTGCAAAAATAACCTACTGCATTTTTCCCCTTCTCTTTGCCCAGAGAATATTATTAGTGTATATTTTGTGGAAAGGTTAAGAGGCACATCTGTTATTTACAAGACTGTTTTTAAAAATGCCACTGCTTTTTACCAGTTAGTGGAAATGTCTTGGTATCTGGCTGTACCATAGGATTAAAATATACTGAGGTTGCAGAATCTCTATCTGGAAAAATCCTTGGAAATGGAAGTATAATCAATTAGGGGGAGCTTGAGATGCAAAATGAACTTGTGAACACTTATAATCTGTGAAAAGCTGACAATAGAAGGGGACTTAGAGTACTCATCTAAATTGGTCCTGTGTCCTCCTGCTCTCGGTCCCTGCATTAGCCTTGACTTTTGTTGAGGTGTTTTTCTGTACCTGATCCTGACTGCAGGATGATTTTTGCTAGCAGCCTTGCCACTAACGGTGATGGTGACTTAGTCTTCACAGAGTGAACTGGATCACACATTTCTCTGCCCACCATTTTTCTTTTCCTATTGATAATGCTGAGCAGAGCAGTGTTTGAAACAGGCTCTAGTCATGAAGGGCCTCTTCCCAAACACATCTTCTAAATACAAGTTTTCTTGCAAAAAACTAACCATATAATTACAGTTTGCAGATGATAGGGTTCTATCTCAAGGCAACAGAGGCAATTTCTTTAATGCTTAACTTTCTTTAATAGAGGTCCTACATACCTGAGGCTGACAGAGACCTTTAACCCATGTTTCCTTTTTTTAGGATCCTAATGAAAAAAACAAAACAAACAAACAAAAAAAAAAAACAACATCACTTATGAGAAACTTTCTGAGGAATTTATTGATAGCATCCTTCCTTTCCATCATGGAAGCAACTCCATCTTAACTGTATTTCTATGTTACTTCTCTTCTACTATTGTGATGATAGAGGAGGAAGGGAAAAGATGGCCATTGACAACAATTCACACTTTCAGAAATAGAAAATTCATTTTTTCTTTTTCTTGTTTTGTTTTTCTTCTTTCTTTCTTTTGTTTTTTGTCTTTTTTCCTTTCTTTCTTTCTTCCTTCTTTCCTTTCTTTTTTTTTTTTTGAATTGAGAACTTTCCACTTCTCATTTTGATGCAGCACTTCAAGGATTCTCTTTGGCATATGTAAAGAGACATTTTTAAAAGAAACTAAAATATTGGAAATAGGAGAAAACAAGTAACAGGAAGGAGCATACTGCAGAAGGCTTCTGAGAGACTCTATCTAGCAGTGTATCAAAGCAGATGCTGAGACTCATAACCAGAGTGCAGGGAATCATATGAAAGAAGGGGGAGTTAGTATTACCTGGAGAGGACAGGAGCTCCACAAGGTCCTAATATTTCTTGGCACAGCGGTCTTTTATGAGACTGATTCTCCAACCAAGGACCATATATAGATATAACCTAGAACCTCTGCTCAGATATAGCCCATGGTAGCTCAGTATCCAATGGGTACCCTAGTAAGGGGAACAGGGACTGTCTATGACATGAACTCAATGTCTGGCTCTTTGACCTCTTCCTGCCCCTGAGGGAAGAACAGCCTTGCTAGGCCACAGAGGTGGGCATTTCAGCCAGTCCTGAAGATACCTTGTCACTGGCCAGCAGTGACACATGAATACCACCTGAGAGAGGGCTGAAGAGAGAGAGACAGGGAAACACAGAGAAGGACACCGAGTCTACATGCTGATCAAAGTGTCGATTTAATGGATGTCAGGTTAACACTTAAGTAGGCAAAAAAGTACAAGCAGTTTCTCACATAGGAGCTTTACTTGGTCAAAACATAGGAGAGCCTTCTGTCTGGTTACCATGGTTACACAGTGTTTCTCAGGGTCAGAGCAATCTACTGTAGGACCACCAAGGTCAGCCTGTGAGAGACTGGACTTTGGAAAATAGCCAGAGCCAAGAGGCCGAGTTCCACTGTTTAGATGTACATGCCAATTTGCCAATAACTCCAAATAGGCTGCCACAATTCTTTTCTTTTGAAATAAAACAAAGGGACCGCACCTGTCTTAGGTGGGGGTGATTCCCAATAAATATCTTACCCGTCATGGGGGAATCCTGCTTATAGGGGGATTTCCGTGTCTTAGGTTGGCAAATATCCGATCCACCTAGGACCCGTCATTGACTAACTGGCCCATCACACAGGAAAGGAGAGATTAAAGCTGACATTTGACCTGGGCAAGCCAAGCCCCTATCTGGGGTGAGGGAGGCACAGCATGCCACTATTTTAATGGCATTAAATCTAGCTTGGTGCTGTTGACCTAAGTGAACACATCTGGCAATAACAAGATGAATAGTACCAGAGCAACCAAACAAAGGTGTGCTAACATTACAGGGAGAACAAGAGGAGGATTGGGTAATAAGGCCTAAAAGTGTAATTTAGCCTTCACTGGATGAATCAGCTGCAGCAGGATCAGCAATATTGTCGCTTGGGGAATGATCTTGTTCCTTGATGTAATCCACTTGTTGTACCAGTCTCTTTGGCAGCCATCAAGCAGCATCTTTAACCTGCAAAAAAACACAAACATATCCTCATCCCCAAATTAAAATGGGGTCGGGTCCATGCCATGTATTATTCAAGGGGTCCCTCCATTTAACTATGGAGGTTTCAGGATGCCAAAAATGTTTAGCTGCAGATTTCCCATGTTTGTCCAAAGTTAAAAAAATTAAATTGAGTTCTGGATGAACGAGGAGGACATAATTCCCCATTTTTTGTCTTTTGTAAATATGTCTTAATGGTGTCATGGGCACATTCAGCTATGCCTTGGCCCATAGGATTATAAGGAATACCTATTACATGCTTAATATTTATTTTTTTACAAAAAATTTGAAAGGGCTTGTTGGTATAAGCTGGTCCATTTTCAGTCTTCATTTGGTATGGCATGTCAAGAACAATCAATGCAGCCAAACAATGATATATAATGTGGCATACAGCTTTTTTACAATGCAAGGTAGCAAAAATAAATATTGTATAGGTATCAATAGTTACATGAATAAATTTTAATTTTTTAAATTTTATAAAATGAGTCACATCCTCTGCTATAGTTGATCTGGGGTCAGCCCTCTGTAGTTAACCCCAAAATGAGGTACTGGATGGAAAACATCACAATTGTTACATTTTTTTATCAATTTTGGGGGAGGAGATGGGAGATTTTTGATGACAGCTTTTATTTCCTTAGGGGATATAGAACTATTTAATTGACCTACCTGGTCTTGATTTAGTTTTGGTAAGTGGAATCAATCAAGAAAATTGTCCATTTAAATTTTCAAATTGTGTGGCATATAGGCTTTTGTAGTAAGACCTAATGATTGTTTGGATTTCCTCAGTGTCTGTTGTTATGTTCCCCTTTTCATTTCTGATTTTGTTGATTTGGATAGTGTCTCTCCACCTTTTAGGTACTTTGGCTAAGGGTTTGTCTATCCTGTTGATTTTCTCAAAAAAACAGCTCTTGGTTTCATTGATTCTTTGAATTGTTTTATTTGTTTCGAATTTATTGATTTCAGCCCTGAGTTTAATTATTTCCAGCTGTCTACTCCTCTTTGGTGTGTCTGTTTCTTTTTTTTTTTTTTCCACCTAGGGTTTTTAAGTGAGCCATTAAGTTGCTTGAATGAGCTGTCTGGAATTTCTTCTTGAAAGCACTTAGTGCTATGAACTTTCCTCTTAGCACAGCCTTCATTGTGTCCCACATGTTTGGGTATGTTGTGCCTTCATTTTCATTGAATTCTAGAAAGTCTTTGATTTTTTTTTCTTTATTTCTTCCCTGACCCAGCTGCGATTGAGTAGCAAGTCGGTCAATTTCCCTGTGCATGTAGGCTTTTTGCTATTTCTGTTGTTGAGGTCCATCTTTAGTCTATGATGATCAGATAGGATGAAAAGGATTTTCTCGATCTTTTTGTATCTGTTTAGGACTGCTTTGTGAACAAATATATGGTCTATTTTGGAGAAGGTTCCATGAGGTGCTGAGAAGAAGGTAAATTCTTTTATGTGTGGGTGTAAGGTTCTGTAAATGTCTGTGAGGTCCATTTGATTCATGACCTCTGTTAGAGTCATTGTTTCTTTGTTTAATTTCTGTTTTGTTGACCTGTCCTTTGTTGAGAGTAGGGTGTTGAAGTCTCCCACTATTAATGTGTGGGGATCTATGTGTGGTTTCACTTTTATAAACGTTTCTTTTACAAATGTGGGTGCCATTGTATTTGGGGCATAGATGTTCAGGATTGTGATGTCTTCTGGGTGGAATTTTCCTTTGATGTGTATGAAATATCCTTCCCCATCTGTTTTGATTAATTTTGTTTGAAAATTTATTTTATTAGATATTAGAATGGCTACTCCTTGTTTCTTGGGTCTATGTGAAAGGAACAGGCTAGTTTTACAAGTTTCTTTATAAATTCTATACCCCATGTTAAACTAAATTCGCCCAGCACTTTTACAGAAGGCAGGAGGAGGAGCAGATAAATTGAAACAAGACCCATTGCAAAGGAATGGGAAAGGTCTCCTCCCTGCTGTGGAGGAGTGTCCAGATCTTCAGTAAGCGATAAAGTTGTTTAGTAACTGGTGCAGATGTCACAGTTCCCCAACCCAGATGGAGGCAGGACCAGAAGGACTTGGTGCCTAAAATGAACCAATCATTTTAAAAGTCAACTACCCAATCCAGTGTCGCCAAGCTTGCAACCTCCGCGATTCCCATGTTCCTTCCTTTAAAACTCTCAGACTTATGTCTCTCCTGGCTGTTCCTTGCTGTTATTTTTTTTTTTTTGGGGGGGAGGGCAGCCCCATCGTATGATGGCTGAATTAAACCTCATGCTATTGCATTGATGATTGGTCTCCTGAGTTCTCTTCATCCCCCTCGGAAAGTTAGGGTCCCCTAGGGGGTTCCCCTCTTGGGCCTAACACATGTGTTTGGAAAACCATCTTCCAGCCCTTTATCCTCAGATAATGTCTATCTTTGTGACTTAGGTGTGCTTCAGCTAGCTTTCTTTTACAGTCAGGATCATCTCCACATAGACAGCATGTCAGTTAGCTGGATCTTCACACAGCAATCATCTATCAAGACAGTCTCCCACAGCCATCACCCCCATGCAATATGATCTAGGCAATCCTTCAAATGATGCTCCTTTACAAGGCACGAGGCCAAATCAAGATGACAGCCAAAACTAGAACAGTGATGAACAAACTAAGCAAGCTCCCTGACCTGGTAGGGTTTATAAAAAAAAAAAAAAAAAAAAAAAAAATACCAAGTAACTTAAAAGGGAGAATCATGAAAACAAAATGAATGTGCCTACACACAGGTGAATGTTACATTCTTCCTTGAGACTGAGACTTCTAAAGGAAAGGATATTAAAGCAAGAGGAGAACTAGTTTGAGAAGATGAAATGCTTTTTTATATATGAGAACTTAATATTAGCAGAGTTTAAGACACTCTGCTACAGGCCAAGATTTGCCATCTCTTTGGAATTCAATATAATTCTGTCAGCCAGGTAATACAAGGTGGTGAGTACTTGGCATTCCTTATTTTGACATGTAAATTTAAAGATCTATGATAAACTCTTTCAGTAGTGTTAGGAAGAACAAGAGCAAGAAAGTCTGTTTTTGTTTATGAATGACATAACAGGAAACCTGGACTTCTCTGGAAGAGTCAAGATACCTTCTAGTTTAGCCAGATTAGAGAGACTTGTAGGTGAAATGAGCATTCTTTAGGGATACTAGAAGAATGCTTACTGGCTGGAAGAAAGTTTTGGAACTTTTCCAAGAAAAGGTAATTTTTAACACACACACAAAGAGAGAGAAACCACATACATACAAACGCACACATATACCTATAGATATACACAGAGAGACACACAACAAATGCACAAAAGACAGACAGAGACATATACACATACATACTGACACACACACACACACACACACACACACACACGAGTTAATGCCTCAGGCAGGTGCTTTGTCTTGGAGAAGAAATGAAAATAACCAGTAGAAGTAGTTATCCTGACAGTACTGGTAAAGAGAACCCAATCCATGGTGAGCTAGGAATGCATGTTTTCCAAAACTCTGGATCTTCCTACCCCAAAATTCTGTTCATTGGACCCTTAACTTCTTGATGGCTTTCCAATAATCAGTATCCTTTCACATGTTGAAGCCCTAATTAAGTAAAGGGGAATGGCAATTCCCTGAGCCCTGTGAGAAAGAAGTCAGTAAAAGAATTTAGCCAAAGGCAGTGTTCACAAACATGCACAAGAATTGAGTTACCTCATGCCTGGCTTTTCATAGACTGATTTGATTTGACACTGGAAAGAAATTATTGTGAAATTCTAAAATCAATTTTAAAACTGATCATTGCTGAGGCTGAAAATTGCTTGTCTCAACACTCTATGAAGGATGAAGTATAAAGCCCCCCCCCCCCCCCCCAAATGGCATCTGGTGCTAAAAGCACTTCCTTGTGAGAGATATTATACCCAGATAAAGAAATGCTCAACATCCTTAGCCATCAGAGAAATGCAAATCAAAACTACCCTGAGATTTCACCTTATACCCATCAGAATGGCTAAGATAAAATCTCAAGTGGCAACAAATGCTGATGAAGATGTGGAGAAAGGGGAACCCTCCTCCATTGCTGGTGGAAATGTAAACTTGTACAACTGCTTTGGAAATCATTCTGGCACTTTCTTAAACAATTAGGAACAGTGCTTCCTCAAGATCCAGCTATACCAGGCCTAGGCATATATCCAAAATATGTTCAAGAACACAACAAGGACATTTGTTCAACCCTGTTCATAGCAGCTTTATTCATAATAGCCAGAATCTGGAAACAACCCAGATGTTCCTCAAAGGAAGAATAGATAAAAACAAACAAATAAACAAAAAAAGCTATGGTACATATACACAATGGAATACTACTTAGCAATTAAAAACAAGGAAATCATGAAATTTGCAGGCAAATGGTGGGATCTAGAAAAGATCATCCTAAGTGACATATCCCAGAAGTAGGAAGACACACATAATATACACTCACTTATAAGTGGATATTAGACCTATAATATAGGATAAACATATTAGAATCTGTATACCTAAAGAAGATAGCAAGAAGGAGAACCGTGGGTAAGATGATCAGTCCTCTCTCAGAAAGACAAACAGGATGGACATTGGAGGGAGGAGAAAACAAGAAACAGAACAGGAGCCTACCACAGAAGGCCTCTGAAAGACTCTACCCTGAAGGGTATCAAAGCAGATGCTGAGACTCATAACCAACCTTTGGGCAGAGTGCAAGGAATCTTATGAAAGAAAGGTGAGATAGTAAGACCTGGAGAGGACAGGAGCTTCACAAGGAGAACAACAGAACCAAAACAATCTGGGCCCAGGGTTCTTTTTCTGAGACTGATACTCCAACCAAGGACCATTCATGGAGATAACCTAGAACCCCTGCTCAGATGTAGCCCATGGCAGCTCAGTATCCGAGTGAGTTTCCTAGTAAAGGGAACAGGGACTGTCTCTGACATGAACTCAGTGGCTAGCTCTTTGATCACCTCCCCCTGAGGGTAGAGCAGCCTTGCCAGGCCACAAAGGAAGACAATGCAGTCAGTCCTGATGAGACCTGATAGATAAAGTTCAGATGGAAGGAGAGGAGAACCACCCCTATCAGTGGACTTGTTGAGGGACATGTTTGAAGATGAGGGAGGAAAGTTGGAAGGGAATGAGTGAGGGGACTCCAGCTGAGATATAAAGTGAATAAACTATAATTAATATAAAAATTAAAAGTTAAAAAAATAAAGAGTTCAAATGCTTTTTGCTGGAATATATTGTATATGAAACTAGTTACAATTTATTTTTTGTTATTTTTTGTGTTTTATATATTAATTATAGTTTATTTACTTTGTAACCCAGCTGTAGTCCCTCCCTCATTCCTTCCCAATCACAACCTTCCTCCCTCATCTTCAACCATGCCCCTCAACAAGTCCACAGATAAGGGTGGTTTTCCTCCCTTTCCATCTGTCCCTTGCAAAATATATAATAATGCTAATGCCATTAGTGAAAAATATAAGGCAACTCTTTAATGTCTTAAAGATATAAGTATTTTACCATTATATATGTATACAAATATACAAATCTGTTAGAGATCTTGGAACATGTTTATATTTATTGACATTTTTCTATTTTGTTTTTGTTGTTTAAACTTGAGCCCAATAATGTACTCTGCTTACTTTAGAATAGGACACTGTTATGCGAATGGATAATGCACTCAATTATTCTAAATATTAATATTTATAATATATATTGATTAAACTGTATGACTAATAATGTATGCACCATTGTAGCATGATCGGTGTTTATGAGGTAGGATTAGATGTTCTAATATTTCCCAGAAGTTTCCAGCATTTAAAGGAAAAGGATTTCATTTTAACTATATTTTTTCAATACACTTTTTGTTCATGAAAATAATAACTTGAGAATCTACTCCTGCAGACCTACGTTTGTAGGTTGGTAACATTTAGAAAAAAAATCTTTCAGAGAGAAAGTATAATTAACTTAGATTTCCTTTCTAGAGATAGCATTTCTTCAGAGCTAAATAAGTCTACTGTTGAAGGGCAACTGGAATTGGTGTAGATCTCTCTTCTTGTCTACCTCCAATTCATAATGATAAAACAGTGATCAAGTTTCTCAACTGATGAATCATATTTCAGTTAAGCAACTAAGGTTCTTTATCCAGTTAGCTAATGAAATTTCACTTCCCAAGTGGAAGGAGAATAAGGAATGAGCAGTGTAATTTATCAGGCTGGGTCATTCAATATCCTGACCATACGAAGGCTTGAAGCAGAGATGAAATGTTCAGCCCACTCCAAGTCATTATCTCTACATGCAAAAGTCTAAAGGGCAGGCATTAGCAGAGGCTTCCAAAACAGTCTAATGTATGTTTCATGGAAACGGACAAAAAGATCTTTTAGTGAAGGAAATGCCAAAGCATTTGCTTTTAGAGTTCAGCTGCACAAAGACCAGAATAATCATGTAGGGCACTGGACTGTCCTAGTCTGATGATTTTCAGGAAGATGATTAGCATTGCTAGGAATTGCTTTGAATCACCCTTTTATTACACATCAGTGAGAAAAGTAGAAGTTAGTCTTTTGAAGGAGTTTTTTTTTTAATTGAATTCCCTGTTGCCCCCATTTTAATACACCCAAGCAGTGGCCCCCAAGGTAACTCGGGCCAAGGATCTCATGAGTCTGACAAGATGATGTGAATTACTGGATAAATGCTCAGAAATAAACAAGATTTACTCTACATTTTGAAGCTTCCTCCTTCCCAATAAATCTTCACAGATTAATAAATATTGTGTTATAGTAGTAAAATGGAGTCACATATACAGTGTCCAGGGATTTCACACGAATAAAACAACAACAACAACAACAACAAAACAACTGTTGTTCAAGCTTTCACTGTATGTGTTTGTATGATTTACAGACAAAGCTGGTGTCAGTCAGATTCCTCAGTTGAGTTTTTCTGGGTTAACGTCCTTAGAAAGAGAAGTTTGATGCTCATGTGTGCCTGGGGATGGCTGGCAACAGAAAGTGACTTTTAAGCACATTATCCATAGCACTATTCTAATTAGCTTCCTTTTAAAGGTCCTTGGTTGATGTACCATTTATTTTAGAACCCATGCATCTATATGAATCAGTCCTCCCCAAGCCTGTCTGTATTTAAAAATCATCAATAATGAAACTAATTTCTTTCATCTCTACAGGCGCTGACAGTGAAAAATGAGTGAATAAGTTGGAGCAAATATAAATACTAAATGTCCAAATACATTGCTGTTCATCGTGGTACAGGGGCCAGGCATTGTGTTCCTCTTGGTACATTCTACAATATCTGTCAGAGCCATTTCAGCTTCTTTCAAGATGATAAATAGTCCAAACAGCTCACCCGCATAACTAGCAACATGTACATGATGCTTTTTATATTCCTACATTAATCTCTCTTACTTAAAAAAGGAAAATACTTCATAATTATCACATCCATAATTACAATAGGGATTCTTTTGCTTTTTTATATCTTCACAGCTTCCAAAGCATCAAACTTTATAATTCTCCAGTAGAGTTCTGAAACTGAAGAAAATGGAGGCCAGTTGATGTTTAAAATATTTCCCTCGTGTAATAATACACACTTTGCTTTCATTTTGATGTTTAGAAACAATGTGCCAATTTACAGCATACAGAGCCACCCAGTGACGAATACATTAGATACAAAATCATTTGACATGATATTTAAAGCCCTCTGTATTATGGTAGTAAGCTTTATTCTCTTGAGTAAGTACTCATTTAGATTATGTGATAATATGTAATTGAGGCTTGGCACATTGGGTGTGAAGGTCAGGAAAATTCACAGTGCATTATCTGTAAGCCGAGAAACAAGAAAAGCCATTGGTGTAATTAAATGAGCTCATGCTTTCATATCATAGTAGCTTTCCCCATCATTTGGGATCTATACGAAAACAGAGCATCATCATATAGAGAACATCGTGAAGGACAACTGTATGACTTCTGATGGTCAGAAACCAGGAGGAGAAAGAGAAAAGTATTTTCCTTTTCATTCTGTTTTCTCTTCTTTCTATTTTTCTACAATGTTCACTTTGTGATGCATCATTCTTTTACTAGACTTTACTTCTTGTGGTTTCCATCATCTCCCAAATAGGTGACAGGCTTGCAAGCACACCTTTGCCACACAAGCTTTGGAAAACCCTCCAGATTCAAATGATAACACCTGTTCTATAGATATTCCGCTATGATGGCATCCTTTCATCTTTTTCCAAATTCAATCAATCTTTACACGGTGGATTTTACTCTATTTTTTTATTTTTGATAAATATTGATTTTTCCATTTGAAATTCAGAATTGTTCTTTCAAAGTCTGTAAAAAAAATTGTGTTTTTATTTTGATGAGAATTTCATTGAATCTGTAGAATCCTTTTTGGTAGGATGGCCATTTTCACTATGTTAATCCTACCAATCCATGATGATGGGGGATCTTTCCATCTTCTGTTATCTTCTTCAGTTCCTTTTTTCAGAGATGTGAAGTTTTTGTTTTGTTTTTGCATACAAATCTTTTACTGGCTTGGTTAGAGTCACACCAAGCTACTTTATGTTATTTCTGGCTATTGTGAAAGGAGTTGTTTCCCTAATTTCTTTCTCAGCCAGTTTGTCTTTTGAATACAAGAGGGCTTTTCTGTTTTTTTTTTTTGTTTGTTTTGTTTTGTTTTTTGTTTTGTTTTGTTTTTTTTTTTTTTTTGAGTTAATTTTGTATCTAGTCACTTTGCTGAAGGGGTTTATCAGCTGAAGGAGTTTTCTGGTAAATTTTTGGAGCCACTAAATATTGGATTCTCAGTAGTAGCTAAACAAATGCTTTTTGATGAGTGGAGTACGTATTTATTTGGTTGCCCTTAGTTTCTTGTAGCTTTTTGCATAAAATAGCAATAAATTAGATATCTATTTGGTCCTGTGGAGTTTTTTGTTGTTGTTGTTTGTTATTGTTGTTGGAAGAATTTTTTTCCTTTTTTTAAATGCTATAAATGCAAACGTTATTTGTGGCTACCTTACTGGTGTTCACCTTTTGGGGCTGGGATTGTTTTGAAAACAATGTACCCTGAAGTATGTGTTAAGTCTTGAACACTTTTACAAACAAAAGAGCCCTTCTGAGGTCCTTTGCTTTATGACAGTCAAACTCTGTTACAACAACCCTGTGGCAAGAGTCTTACATTAAAAATAGCTTTCACTATAGTCTGCTTTCTTCTTTTTTTTTTTAATAATTTTTTTTCATTTTGTATCCCCCCATAAGCCCCTCCCTCCTCCCCTCCTGGTCCCACCCTTTCCCCCTTTCTGCATGCATGCCCCTCCCCAAGTCCACTGATAGGGGAGGTCCTCCTCTCCTTCTTTCTGATCTTAGTCTATCAGTTCTCATCAGAAGTGGCTATAAAAGTCGTCCATGTTCATACCTAGACTTTTCTTCTTTAGTGAGCTTCTCCTTGTTCTTCATAAGGCTTTACATTTTGATAGAGACAGCTTAAGGAATTCCACCATGACTTAAATCAAATACAATATATTATGCATGAAAGCACCAAGAAGAGATGAAAACACACTCAAATATTATAGCAAAATTTTTTTATGTTGTAGAGGTAGAAGATAAATATGAATTTTCAGTTCATCCCCTGTTCTTTCACTCTTCTACAATCTGAGTGTCCATATATTTACATTGCCTTTAGAACTGCGTGGACTTGTTTGAACTCAGGCCATGTGAACCACTTTACTTCATAAAATAAGAATGTAGAATAATATTCTGTTTATGTGTCCCTGTGTGTGGGTTAGCACATATGTCCGTGTCCATTATTCAGGGGCACGCATGTGCACATGTGAAGGACTGAGATCAACATTGTGTGTCTCTGTTACTCTCCACGTCACTTTCTGAGTCAAATAGTTTGCATGTTTTCCTAAATTTACAGATAGTCATTTATCTTGGTTTTATTGTAAAAGGATGGGTTACTCTATTTTAGTTCAAATTGTGTGCCTAAGAGATCACTTGCTTTTATGAACTAACTTGTATCCTGTAAACATTTGAAGCTCATTCATAATAAAAAGGTATATGTTATATAATTGCTGGTATTTGAAATATAAGCATTTATGTTATCTGCAAACAGATAATTTCATTACTTTTGAAAAATTAAAATGGTCTTTATTTTTTCGTCTTAGTGTATTTCACTGACCTTGCTTTCCAAATTATGTCAGCAGAATTCCTGAGAAGACATGACATGCTTTCATCTCAAATAAAAATCACTCAATTCTTATATTTTCTGTTAAATGTGATTCCAACTATTGTGACTGGCTGATCAATTCTGAAAGAGTATAGTTAGCTAAAACTTTTTCATAACTGCTGAGTGCTTTATCATAAAAAGTATTTAGTGTATCAAATTCTATTAATGTGTATTGTGGGGTGGTATTATTGCATTTAGTTTTAGACTGTTGTGTGGTAAATTATATTGGTTAATTTTTGAACTTTGGAATGAGCTTGCATTTGTGGAGGCCTATCTGCTTATGTGGCATTCTGGCTTTTTGTTTTGGGTTATTTAACATGTGAATATTTTGTTGACAATTTCTGTGCCAGTATGTATGATGTTTCTTCATTTGCAAATGTGTGTGTTTTCATGAATGGTGCACACGTATGTGTTAGTGATGTGTGTGTGTGTGTGTGTGCAAGGCTGAGATTAACATCTGAATGCCTTTCATAATTGCTCTCTACGTTAGTCATTGAGGCCACATCTCTTAAGAGCCCAGAGATGACTGATGCAACTATTCTGGCTGGCCACTTTGCTCTGAAGATTCTTAAATCTCAGCCTTCTCAGTGTTGTGATTGCAGGTGAGGAACCACTCCCACTAAGTATTTAAGTGAGTTATGAGAGTTTAAAATCTGGTTCTCATATGTTCACGGCTATTACTTTAATCACTGAGCCTTTAGAATTCTTTTCTATGTGACTAAATTCACTTGTGAGCACATTTGAATACTGAGCACATTTAAATTTTTATTTTACATCCATATATATGTATATATATATATATATGTGTGTGTATATATATTACATAGAGTTATATATTTTTAGTTCAGTAAAAATAATCTATATTACATTCTCCTTTGGTTTTTGCTAAGCATTAATTACATATTAATATATAATATATATTTCTATGATGATGTTGCCTATCTTATGCACCACTTTAGCTTTGCTAGGCACTAAACTCAGGACTTTATTTGTGAAAAGAAAGAATTCCATAATAAATAATTTAGTACTAAATTGCACTGTGCTATTAAGATGGCAGTTAAGTTATGAGATAAGAATTCTCTATATTTCTTACTATCTCATCATTGCTCTATATGTGGTCCATCAATGTTTTCAAGGTTTTGCATGATAATTTAATTTACTTTTAAAAATCACATGTATGTGGAATATGTGAAGTCCTCAGCAGGAAGAAAGCAAATATGCAAATTTTAAAGGATAGTGGAAGAGCAGAAAGACAAACTTTAAAAGAGAAAGAAAATCTTGAAGAAAAACATTCTCAGCATCATCATTACTAAATGCATATTAAAGCCTGTTGAGGAAATAAATCAAATGTCTTTTAATCTCTGGATAGATAGAAAACTGATTTTCAGCATTACAATGACATATGATTACCTAATGGAAGAAATTAACTTTAAGCATATGCAATATTATCCATTTATGTGATTTTATATTCAAATGTAATATAGTAAATTAGATGTGCTTCTATGTGTATGTCACTGTCTCAGAGGTGTACTGATGAGGTAAAGCAGACAGTCTTAAAATATTATATAATGCATTTATATATATATATATATGTTGTATTCTTTAAAATAAAATAAAAAAAGTTTGTGAATAGTTCAGTGCTGAGTGACCATTGCTAAATGCTGAGCAGTGTTGGCTAGTGCATGTATAATGAATGGCATAAATATTGATTGTGGTAGTGGTTACAAAGATTTAACACACAGGAGACACATATAAAGAAAGCAGGATTACATTACACTCAAAAGAATAGTTAAAATCTTATTTACTGCTAGTATCAAGTCCAAGGATATTGAACAACTACTCTATTCCTGATATTGCTTCTTAGAATGTAAAGTAGTAGAGCCATCAGCATTCTCTCCCCTAAGTACCACAATGAGAAGAATAAAAATTAATGTTCAGACACAAAATACTTAATGCTTCTAGTTATCATGCCTAGCAGTTGAGGGAGATATATCAACTTACCATGAGGACACCAGGTAAGTTCTTCTTGGTGCTAAAATTGGTGGGGAAATGGTGATATGTGTGGAGGGAAATAGGATAATGTAAAGTCTCAAATAGCCCTCCGCAAGACAGTGACTAATGAGAGAAGGAAAAATAACTGTGTCTGGGAAGCCCTGAAGACAGCACCTTGGCTGAATGGCTGAGGTTTCGATTTTTAGCACAGGACAGAGCAACAAGTCACACTTGGTTGGTATCATGCATGGAGCATTTGTAATTATCTTTTGATTCTCTTGCCAAGAAGAAATGATCTTATTTCAAATTATGAAAATCCACAAGACAAAATATCAAGACAGATTCCATAAAATAACTAACCAGTGTACTTCAAAAGTGCTTAAGGCCTGGTAGAAACGTAGTTGATCAGGGCAGTGTGAAAAAAAAAATGCAGTGTTGCGCTTAGATTGTATCCTATCTGAGAAAGAGCCTTAATAGCTAAAAACTGTAATCGAGACAGTTTCTCCTACAAAGAAAAGTAGTGTTCCATGTTCCATTATTAATTGTAATGAAGGCTTTGCAGTGGCAAGTGATGGGAAAACTGTGATGAAGATAAGTGAAGGATGCGCGGACTTAATTAGCTTTACAAATTTTCTGTTAGTGTGACATTATTCTGAATTGAAGAGTATAAAAAGAGGAAGAAGTATGATATGCAATATATAGGATTCTAAATCCATGAGTGAAGAAAGAGATAAAAAATAAAGCAAGGAGGAAGAGAGGGAGGATAGGAGGAGAAAGAGAGGGGAGAGCGAGGGGAGAGAGAGGGTGGAGATGCACGACTGAGTTCTTGAGATTACCTTTGAGGCTACAAAGAGTGTAGATAGTTTTCTACCTCAAGTTAGTCAGCAATCACATGATCCAGTTAAATGAGTTGATTTCAATTTCACTTATGAGTCATCAAATCAGTTGTAGTTTACCTCATAAATTAGCTTCTCAATACTTCACTCCAAGACTTCTTTTTGAAGATTCAGAAAACCAAAGGGAAAACAACACCATTTGAAAAAAGCATGCCAGTTATTTAATTGGCACAGCCTTACATTTGCTTACATTCAAAAGAAGTCTTGACAGTTTTAAAGCTGACACGGGTTTTTAGAGTTGAGAGTTAATATTGAAAAAAATGATTACCTAGGTTTACTCCTTTATTTACTTTTGAGATCTCTACATCTTTTTTTATTTTTTTATTTTTATTAATTACAGTTTATTCACTTTGTATCCCCCCTGTACCTCCCTCCCTCCCCCCTCCCAATCCCATCCTCCCTCTTCCCCACCCGTGTTCCTCTCCCAGTCCACTGAAAGGGAAGGTCCTCCTTCCCTTCCCTCTGACCCTAGACTATTGGGTCTCATCAGAAGTGGCTGCATTGCCTTCCTCTGTAGCCTGGAAAGGCTGCTCCCTCCCCCCTCCTCAGGGGGAGGTAATCAATGAGCAGGCCAATCAGTTCATGTCAGAAACAGTCCCTGTCTCCATTACTATGGAGGCCACTAGGATACGGAACTGTCATAGGCTACCTCTGTGCAGGGTTCCAGGCCATCTCTATGAGTGGTCCTTGGCTGAAATATCAGTTTTAGAAGACCTCTGTGCCCAGAAATTTTGGATCTGTTGCTGTCCTTGTGGAGCTCTTGTCCTCTCCAGGTCTTACTATCTCCCACTTCTTTCATAAGGTTCTCTATAGTCTTCCCAAAGTTTGGCTATGAGTCTCAACATCTGCCTTGATACCCAGCAGGGTAGAGCCTTTCAGAGGCCCTCTGTGGTAGGCTCCTGTCCTGTTCCCTGTTTTCTCCCTCATCCTATGTCCATCCTCTTTGCCTTTCTGAATGGGGATTGAGCATCTTAGCCAGAGTCCTCCTTCCTGTTTAGCTTCCTTAGGTGTACATATTTTAGTATGTTTATCCTATATTATATGTCTAGTATCCACTTATAAGTGAGTATATACCCTGTGTATCTTTCTCCTCCTGGGATACTTCACTCAGGATGATCTTTTCCAGTTCCCACCATTTACCTGCAAATTTCATGATTTCCTTGCTTTTTATCGCTGAGTAATATTCCAACCCAGATACCCCTCAGTTGAGAAATGGATACAGGAATTGTAGTACATCTACGCAATGGAATACTACTCAGAAATCCCTACATCTTAACTTCTGAAATGGTGCGAGTTATCCCAACCTGAGATACTTCTGATTTATAAGAAACATTAGTTGATGGAGATAATCATCTATAGCTTTAGAAAGTGTATCCAGCTTCTGAAAAGTTACATGAAAAATATTATCTTAAGTCTCTATAGGGCTGGTTACTTTCTTCCAAGGGCAGAGTCATGACTGAAGCGTAGTCTTCATAACTTGTTTCAATGATCTAAGACATCTTGGTTATTTCTCTGCCTTACATGAACAAAGATTTTAACCTAACACTATTAAATGTAAATAATTTTTTTATTTTACCAGTCAGAGAGAAAGTTATATACATACATGTGAACATATATACCTATGTGTATATATTATATAAGTAATATATATGTATATATTTGCATATATGCATATAGATTTGTATATATGTATTTACTGATACAAGCTACATCATGCTAAATTGAAAACTAGCCCTCACTGGATTAAGCAGAGAGATTCAACAGTGAACAAGCTTTAGCTTTCCTGTATTTTTGTCACAGACACCTTAAATGAATTGAAGCACTAAGGAAAAATATATCTCAGGAAGAAAGTTTAGTGTTAATGAAACCGAAGGACAACTTGAATTCAAATGCAGACACATTACATATTCATCAAAGGGTATTTGCCTCTCTGGCTGTACTTCTGTGTTCCATGAGTCTGTGCTTCAGTAGAGTATTCAAGGTCAGCCTTGGTTCTCTTGAACCAATGGATTCGGTTTGCTCTAGAGCTAAGAGCTTTAGAGACATAGGGAATCTCTACAGTTATAAACATGCTGTCCTGAACTGATTAGCTTGCTCTTTGATCACCTCCCCCTGAGGGGGGAGCAGCCTTACCAGGCCACAGAAGATGACAATGCAGCCACTCCTGATGAGACCTAATTGACTAAGATCAGAAGGAAGGAAAGGAGGACCTCCCCTATCAGTGGACTTGGGGAGCGGCATGCCTGAAGAAAGGGGAAGGAAGGTGGGATTGGGAAGGGAAGAGGGAGGGGTTTATGGGGGGATACAAAGTGAATAAAGTGTAATAAATAACAAAAAAAAAAAAACCCAAAAAAGAAATAGAAAGTCCACTTGAAAATATGGAGGATCAGAAAGAAGAAGAGAAAAACCTCCCCTACCAGTGGACTTAGGGAGGGGCATACTTGAAGAAGGTGAGATTGTGAGGGGAGGAGGGAGGAAGCTATAGTGGGTGGACACAAAGTGAATAAAGTGTATTTAATAAAAATTTAATTAAAAAATAAGCATGCTGTCTTTACTGACCACAAGTTTGAGAGAAGAAACTACATAAAATTCTGTAATTTCTTTTTGAATAGTGAGACCAACACTAATATTTGTTTGCAGTAGAGAAAGCACATGAAAAAAAATTGAGCTCTACTCCTCTTAGATTAAAGATATACAGAAGCTTATGCTGTAAGTTACTCCAACAGGTAGACCAGATTGAGAAAGGATACAGTGTCTATAGCAACACCCCAGGTTCCAAACTTATTTTTAATGTCTGCCTGGCATTAGTCCAGGACTGTTACATAAGCCTTCAAATTATTTTCAGAGAGTAGCATAATTTCAAAGAATAGATGTTTTTTTGTTTTGGCTAAGTCATTGTATGGATATAAAAATGCTTTAAAAGGTGTAATAAAAATAAAACATCCTGATTTTCAATGCAATTATTTTGTCTAAATAATTTTGACAATGCGCCTTTGACTGTCTATTTCTAGTCTACAAAGATTATTCTTTTCATTCAAATATCCATCACCAAAGGCAAAAAAAAAATATATATGAATGAAAGTAATACTTCCTTCATCCTGTGCCTTGTAACTGTCTTGATACCCCAATGGAAAGCAATAAACTTTCAACAAAGTGATGACAAGTAATTTTTAAACAGATAGTAGATGGTTTTTCATGACTTTGATTTATTGTTATATAAATTTTACTTAAATTGTTAATTGTGGGAATGTCTATCTTATTTTATTCTGGTTGGTATACTAAAAGTCCCAGAATGTTATCTACAGAACATTGAACCCTTTAAATATGCCATTTCAAATAAAGAATTATTTTAAATAATTGATCAACTCCAAACTCAGTGGTAATAAATATTTTACTTTCAAGACAAAAGACTTCAGAATCATGTGTAGAAAATACATGGAATATTTTGGATTCTATGTTTTACAAAAATGTACAATCTTTTTCTTTTTTTAATTACATTTTTATTTTTTATATTTGTTACAGTTTATCTACTTTGTATCCCAGCTATAGCTCCCTCCCTCATTCTCTCCCAATCCCACCCTCCCTCCCTCATCTCCTCCCTGCCCATGCTAAGTCTACTGATAAGGGAGGTCCTCCTCCCCTTCTATCTGAACCTATCTTATCAGGTCTCCTCAGGACTGGCTGCAATGTCCTCCTCTGTGGCCTAGCAAGGCTGTTCCTCCCTCAGGGGGTACGGTGGGGAGGTCAAAGAGCCAGACATTGAGTTCATGTCAGAAATAGTCCCTGTTCCCCTTACTAGGGTACCCACTTGGATACTGAGCTGCCATGGGCTACATCTGAGCAGGGGTTCTAGGTTATATCCATGCATGGTCCTTGGTTGGAGAAACAGTCTCAGAAAAGACCTCTGTGCCCAATCATCCTGAGTGAGGTATCCCAGAAGCAGAAAGTCACACATGGTATATACTCACTTATATAGACCTATATGATAGGATAAATATACTGACATCTATCCACCTAAAGAAGATAAACACGAAAGAGGACCCTGGGTAAGATGATCAATCCTCACTTACAAAGACAAATGGGATGGATATTGGAAGTAGGAGAAAACAGTAACAGGACAGGAGCCTACCACAGAGGGCCTCTGAAAGACTTTATGTAGCAGTGTATCAAAGCAGATGCTGAGACTCATAACCAAACCTTGGGCAGAGTGCAGGAAAACATATGAAAGAAAGGGGAGTTAGTATGACCTGGACGGACAGGATCTCCACAAGGACCAAATATATCTGGGCACAATCTTTTTCATAACTGTTATTAATTGAAAACTTTAAAAGGCTAGGATGGCATAATTCCCATAAAAAGGGAATTGATTAATTTGAACCCATCTTGTAAAGTAAAGGAAGGAAATATGAAATAGCGGGATGGAAGAAAGAAGGGAAAAAGGTACAAAATAATAGAGAAAGAGAGGGGATGAAAGAGTATTGACAAAAGAAGACAGAGAGAAGGAAGGAGTACAGAAGATAGAGGAAATTGAGGAGAAGAATGAAGTAACGATGTGGCAGGTTCCAAAGTTGTAGAACAAACAGGAAAAGTGAAGATCCTTTGTGAACCCAGCTGTGTGCAGCTGACTGGGTTTCCTAGGCTGTGTCTCTGGTGGTACCCTTACCTGCAGTCTAACCTGTCATAGTGGAAACTTTCTTATCATTAAGTGGTCCTCACCACACCCAACCCTATAAGACCCAAAAATAAATTACATCAAAGTTCAAAAATATAACCTAATTTTCTGGAAATCTTTATCTTAGTTTCTAAGCAAACCACATTTAAGAATGGTGTAGTATATATAGATGAAGAAGTATATCTATTTTCTTATAAACAAGAGAGTTTTGTACAAAACATATTTTAAATGCACAATGTCAAGTTACTTGTACCACAAAGATACAAAACAACATCAAACAGAAATTTAAATAACCTTTGATTAATAAACTAAAACGGATCATGGCTTTCAGAAAATCAACATGTTCTATTTCAGGAAAAAAAAACACATGATAAAATATCTGAGTAATATACATTATTGTTTTTAGGAGCATAGAACACATTTTTCGCTCAGGAAGAAAAAATTTCTTTCAGCAGTCAGAATTGGTCTGCTCAGCAATAACCATCTTTAAGCAATAACCATCTTTAACCAGAGCTGCTGGGCAGAAGCCACTTTTCACCATAGGGAGTTTTCTCTGCAGGACGGGGTGACAGCATCGCCAGCTTTCTGGGCACTTCAGCAAAATAGCTGTTGATGTCCAGCAGCTGTTGACAGGCACGGACCTTATTCTTCCCCTCACTCCCCCTTTTTTTAGTTATTGGTTTAAAAGTTATAAAAGTAACTTAAAAAGATCTGATTTTTTTTCACATGCTCAGCCTCATTTATTTAGTACTATAAACAACAAATTTTAATGGACCTTCCAAGGCTACACATTTTATGAATAAAATATTATTTCTTTCCAATTAAATTATTTTGTCACCTATGTTGAAGTTACATTGCCATATACAGTGAGCCAATCAGTCAGCTTCCTAACATTCTGTATTCCTCTGCAGATTGGCTTGTCCATTTTAATGGTAAGGAGTCTTTTCTTTTCTCTCTCTCTCTTTCTACCATTACCAGGGCTTAAGGCAGAGAGAGGAAGTCCTCAGCTCAGTTGTATTTTTGTTTAAACATTTTAACTCTGGTTGGTCATTTGTGTTTTCATTTAAATGTGACAATAAACTTGTCATTTTCTTTTTAAAAATTCCACTGCAGTTTGGTTGAAATTTTGTAAAATCTTTTAAGCTACTTTGTAGAAGAAATTGCCCATTCAATGTGAAGAAGAGGGAGTGAGGGTGGGGTTGGGAGGGGATTGGAGAGGGAGCTACAGGTGAAATACAACGGGAATAAACTGTAATTAAAAAATGAAATATTATAATAATAAAAATATTGAGTCTTCCTCCTTGATTAGCTTCTTTAGGTGTACAGATTTTAGTATGCTTATGCTATATTATATGTCTAATATCCACTAATAAGTGAGTATATACCCTGTGTTTCTTTCTGCTTCTGGGATACCTCACTCAGGATGATCTTGGTTCCCACCATTTGCCTGCAGATTTCATGATTTCCTTGTTTTTAATTGCTGAGTAGTATTCCATTGTGTAAATATACCACAATTTCTGTATCTATTCCTTCTTTGAGGGACATCTGGGTTGTTTCCAGATTCTGACTATTACAAATAAAGCTGCTATGAACAAGGTTGAGCAAATGTCCTTGTTGTGTTCTTGAGTGTATTTTGGATATATGCCGGGGAGTGGTATAGCTGGATCTTGAGGTAGCATTATTCCTAATTGTCTGAGAAAGCACCAGATTGATTTCCAAAGTCACTGTACAAATTTACATTCCCACCAGCAGTGGATGTGGGTTCTCCTTTGTCCACATCCTCTCCAGCATGTATTATCACTTGAGTATTTGATCTTAGCCATTCTGATGGGTATAAGGTGAAATCTCAGGGTTGTTTAGAAGCTAAGAAAGAAGGAGAACCTCAGGTAAGATGATCAATCCTCACTCAGAAAGGCAAATGAGATAGACATCAGAAGAGGGAGAAGACAGGGAACAGGACAGGAGCCTACTGCAGAGGGCCTCTGAAAGACTCTAATCAACAGGGTATCAAAGCAGAAGCTGAGACTCATGGCCTAACTTTGGTCAGAGTTCAGGAAATCTTATGAAAGAAGGGGGAGATAGAAAGACCAGAGGAAGAACAACAGAACCAAGAAATATGGGCCCAGGAGTCTTTTCTGAGACTGCTACTCCAACCAAGGACCATGTATGGAGATAACCTAGAACCCCTGCACAGATGTAGCCCATGGCAGCTCAGTATCCAAGTGGTTTCCCTAGTAAGGGGAACAGGAGATGTCTCTGCCATGAACTCAGTGGATAGCTCTTTTATCACTTCTCCATCACGGGGGAGCAGCCTTCGTAGGCCACAGAGGAAGACAATGCAGCCAGTCCTGATAAGACCTGATAGGCTATGGTCAGAGGGGTGGGATGGAGGACCTCCCCTCTCAGTGGACTTGGAGAGGGGCATGGGAAGCAATGAGGGAGATAGGGTATGATTGGGTAGGGTTGAGGGAGGAGGCTACAGCTAGGATGCAATGTGAATAAATTGTAATATAAAAAAATAAATGTTAAAAAAGAATATTGAGTCTTCCTGTTAATTCATAGTATTATGTATCACTCAACTCTAAGAAGAGTGGTATATTTAATTACTGCAATACGTTCAGGCTTTTGTGCATGTACTATTTAATGTATCCATAAACTTAATATTTTGATGTCATTGAATGTCATTTTCTATCAATACTTTTTTTTTATCAGTTTGTGATTTATTTCTTCTGAAGTCTTGTATTAAACTCTCTATGAATTTATTTCACCAAAACAAGACATCACACTTATCCTGTGGTGTATTGATTATTCTATGAATCCTTAAAATCATGTGTACAGAGCTAAACAGAGAATTCTCTGCAGAGGAATATCGAATGGCAGAGAAACACTTAAAGAAATGCTCAACCTCATTAGCCATCAGGGAAATGCAAATCAAAATGACCCTAAGAATATAAGACCCTAACTTACATCCATCAGAATGGCTAAGATCAAAAACTCAAGAGACAACACATGCAGGAGAGGTTGTGGAGAAAGGGGAACCCTCCTCCACTACTGGTTGGAATGCAAACTTGTACAACCACTCTGGAAAGCAATCTGGCACTTTCTCAGACAACTAGGAATAGCACTTCTTCAAGATCCAGCTATACCACTCCTAGAAATATATCCAAAAGAGGCTCAAGTACACAATAAGGACATTTGCTCAACCATGTTTGTAGCAGCCTTATTTGTAATAGCCAGAAGCTGGAAACAGCCCAGATGCCCCTCAGTGGAGGAATGGATGCACAAATTGTGGTATATCTACACAATGGAATATTACTCAGCAATAAAAAAACAAGGAAATTATAAAATTTGCAGGTTAATGGTGGGATCTGGAAAAGATCATCCTGAGTGAGCTATCCCAGAAGCAGAAAGATGCACATGGTATATACTCACTCATATAGACATATAATATAGAATAAACCTACTAAAATCTGTACACCTAACGAAACTAATCAAGAGGGAGGACTCTTGCTAAAATGCTCAATTCCTATCCAGAAAGGCAAAGAGGCTGGACATCAGAAGAAGGAGAAAAGAGGGAATAAGTCAGGAGCCTGACACAGAGGACCTCTGAAAAGGTCTGCCCTGCAGACTATCAATGTAGATGCTGAGACTTATGGACAACCTTTGGGTAGAGTGCAGGGAATCTTAGGAAAGAAGTGGGAAACAGTAAGATCTGGAGAGGACAGGAACTCCACAAGGAGAGCAACAGAACCAAAAAATCTCAGCACAGGGGTCTTTCCTGAGACTGATATTCCAACCAAGTATTATGCATAGAGATAACCTAAGACCCCTGCACAGATGTAGCCCATGGCAGTTCAGTGTCCAAGTGGGTTCCATTGTAATAGGAACAGGGACTGTCTCTGACATGAACTGATTGGCCTACTCTTTAATTACTTCCCCCTAACGGGGAAGCAGCATTACCAGGCCACAGAAGAAGACAATGCAGCCACTCCTGATGAGACCTAATTGACTAGGATCAGAAGGAAAGAAAAGAAGTCCTTCCCTATCAGTGGACTTGGGGAGGGGCATGCAAGCAGAGGGTGGAGGAAGGGAGGGATTGGGACAGGAGGAGGGAGAGAACCACAGGGGGGATACAAAGTGAATAAAGTGTAATTAATAAATAAAAAAAGTGAAAAAAAAATCATGTGTATTCTACATCTTTATATTATACCTCTTTTGGCTGATATGATTACATTTTCTTTGTTCTTATTAACAATCATTTTATGTTATCAATTACTGAAAGCTAGGACCAGTCCCTAAATTTTTTGCTTTACGTAATTTTCTCATCACCATTATTAACTTTACGTTATGTGTTTTTCACCATATATACACAATTTTTAAAATAACTGTTTTTTTATGAAGTAGCACTGTTTATTTCTACTAAAATGTTCTTTTAACTTTTTTCTTTTTCAGTTTATCACACATACACAAAATTTTTATATTCAATATATTTTAAGTTTTTTATACATTATCTTATATATTCTTTTAATTTGCACTTAATGCAAACATCAGTGTATTTAAATTCATAGCAATCATCTAGTCATATCATTTATACTTAATGGAATTATTATTTATTTTCTCTGACTTTAAAAATAAATTTTACTTATGAAATATATTAATATATCTTCATTAACCTTTTTTAACAGTTTTAACAGATTTTAACAGTTGTTTTAATCTCTAAATTAAATATGCTCTATATATTTATAAAATATAAATTTATGATATATTTTGTAACATATATATAAATAAATATATATTTTCTCTAATGTTAGGCTACCTAGAAATAATATAAACAACACAAACTTATGTAAAAATGAGAGCATATATTCTGTGAAATAAATTATTATTAGGTAATTTTATCATTGTGTAAACATTACAAAATTAGCCTTTAAAAATTAAAAACTGATTAGGATGTTACTGGAATATTAGAAAACAATGGTTATATATTCTCCATAACTGACTAAAACATCATGATGTGACATTTGACTCTATATTTTATCAAACTTTTGAAAATTTCTTTTTTTTTTTTCTGGTTTATTTTTTTTTTCTTTTTAGTTACATTTTGTTAACTCTGTGTCCCAGCTGTATCCCGCTCCCTCATTCCCTCTCCAACCCCACACTCCCTCCCTGGTCTCCTCCCTGCCCCTTTCCAAGTCCACTGATAGGGGAGGACCTCCTCCCCTTTCATCTGACCCTGTTTTATCAGGTATCTTCAGGGCTGGCTGCAAAGTCCTCCTCTGTGGCCTAACAGGACTGCTCCTCCCTTGGGGGCGGGTGGGGAGGCCAAAGAGCCAGTCATTGAGTTCCTGTTAGAAATAGTCCTGTTCCCCTTACTTTGGAAAACTACTTGGTTACTGAGCTACCATGGGCCACATCCGAGCAGAAGTTCTAGGTTATATCCATAGATGGTCCTTGGTTGAGTGTCAGTCTCAGAAAAGACCCTGTGCCCAGATATGTTTGGTCCTTGTAGAGTTCCTATCCTTTCCACATCATACTAACTTCCCTTCTTTCATATGATTCCCTGCACTCTGCCGAGGGTTTGGTTATGAGTCTTAGTGTCTGCTTTGAAACACTGCTAGGTAGAGTCTTTCAGATGCCTTTTGTGGTAGACTCCTGTCATAAGTTCAATGCACATCCCATTTGTCTTTCTAAATGAGGATTAATCACCTTTGCCTGTGTCCACTTTCTTGATTATCTTCTTTAGGTGTGTAGATTTCATTATGTTTATCATGTCTTGTAGGTCTATATAAGCGAGTATATACCAAGTTTGTCTTTCTCCTTCTGGGATACTTCACTCAGAATGATCTTTTCTAGATCCCACCACTTGCCTGCAAATTTCATGATTTCCTCCTTTTTGATTGCTGAGTAGTATTCCATTGTGTAAAAAATACCACAATTTCTGTATCCATTCCTCCGTTGATGGACATCTGGGTTGTTTCCAAGTTCTGGCTATTACAAAGAAAGCTGCTACGAACATGGTTGAACAAATGTCCTTGTTGTGTACTTGAGCAAATTTTGGGTATATACCTAGGAGTGGTATAGCTGGGTCTTGAGGTAGCACTACTCCTAGTTGTCTGAGAAAGCGCCAGATTGACTTCCAAAGTGGTTGAACCAGTTTAGGAAACAGAGGGGCACTTGGAACAAACTTTTGAAAATTTCATTCCCTGTCATTCTTTTTACCTTAGTTACTACATAATTTCTTCCTAACTCCTACACATGTCATAAGATCATACATATTGATTTTATTTTAATTTCAAACATGACTTTTCTAAATAAAAAATAATAAAAAGATAATTTAAACTTTGCTGATGTATTTGGGTTTTTTCTTTTTTTCTTTATTATTTTTATATTAATTACAGTTTATTTACTTTGTATCCCAGCTGTTGCCCCTTCCTCATTCCCTCCCAATCTCACCCTCCCTCCCTCATCTCCTTCCTGCCCCTCTCTATGTCTACTGATGGGGGAGGTCTTCCTCCCCTTCCACTTGATCCTAGCTTATCAGATCACTTCAGGGCTCTTTACAATGTCCTCTTCTGTGTCCTAGCAAGGCTGCTCCTCCATTAGAGGGGGGGGGGTGGTCAAAGTGCCAGCCATTGAGTTCATGTCTGAGACAGTCCTGTTTCCCTAACTAGAAATCCCACTTGGATACTGAGCTGCAATGGGTTATATCTGGGCAGAGGTCCTATGTTATATCATTTCATGGTCTCTGGGCCCAGATATAGTTGGTCCTTGTGGAGCTCTTGTCCTCTCCTGGTCATACTAACTCCCCCTTCTTTCATATGATTCCTGCACTCTGTCCAAGATTTGGTTATGAGTCACAGCATCGGTTTTGATACACTGCTAGGAAGAGTCTTTCAGGGGCCCTCTGTGGTAGGCTCCTGACCTGTTACTTGTTTTCTCCTATTTCCATCCCATTTGTCTTTCTAGGTGGGGACTGATCATCTTACTCTGGGTCTTATTTCTTGTTTATCTTCTTTAGGTGTATTTGCTCAACCATGTTTGTAGCAGCTTTATTTGTAATAGCCAGAACCTGGAAACAATCCAGATGTCCCTCAGTTGAGGAATGGATAGAGAAATTGTGGTACATTTACACAATGGAGTACTACTCAGCAATTAAAAACAAGTAAATCATGAATTTTCCAGGCAAATGGTGGGATCTAGAAAAGATCATCCTGAGTGAGGTATCCCAGAAGCAGAAAGACACACATGGTATATGCTTACTTATAATTGGGTGCTGATGTATTTTAAAGCTTATTATTCTGTTGAGAATATCTGAGATTACTTGTAATATGTATTTTTCTATCAGAAGAATTCTCTTTTATCATTTTCTTTAGTTTTTACCAGCTTATGATTATTTTTCTTTCTTTCCTAGAACACTTTTTATATTCCATTTCATTCTGCATATCATATTTTCTTAAGTATAAGACAAGATTGACATAGTCCTACTTCTTTTTCTACATTAGCAAGTTTCCCACTATATTTGGCTTTACTAATTATCTTCAGCATTGCTACTCTTTCTATAAATATAATATGCCGTTTTCATTTTTTTATACAAATGTGTGCAGGCAACTTTTTAAATTCTGGCTACTATATGCTTCAATACAGTGGCATTTGTTTACTGTTTAAAATTTATTATGCTTTTTGTATTGTTCTGTATTGTTTTGTACTGTTTTGTATTGTATCGCTTACAAAAACCAAATTTGTATGTGATACCAGAAGATCATAGAAGCTTTTGTAAATATTAGACATGATTTGTATTTATGTGATACTGTTATCTTCATCATTTTGTCATAGTTAACATGGTCTCACTTTGAGCCTATGTTGACCTCAGCCTCCCTACACTATCAGGACTGACTCGGATGTTCTCAAGTGCTGTGATCTTAGACATGCACCACACACCTGGCTGTGTGCATTATACTTTAGACAATCCTTTTACTGTCTACCATGGGACAAATACTTGATAGTTTTTGAGGACACAGTAGTAAAAATCACATTTTAACTTTAAAGAGATTAACTTTTCCAGTCTAAAATTTACATGGCATATACTATGTGGTAAGATCTGTATCAGTACAAAAAATAATAGAGAAAATGTTATGAGATAAGATGCGGTAGAGCGTCTAGGGCATGAGGTTTCCGGTAACTTGTTTCTCATGGTGGTGACAATTAGCAGTAGTGGCAGTACATCAGTATAAGAGAATGTGTATACAAATGTAACTGCAATTAAAACCTTGGTAATTACATACCCAAACCTATGGATTCTTATATATGTGAGTTCTGATTGGTATGGGAAATAACAGCCAACAACATACTTATACTCTTGATGAGAGTACAGAGAGTACAGAGAGAAATAGAGCAAGGAAGGAAAATGATAGGAGTATTTGGCCAGTGCCACTCTTTTTTTTTTCTTTTTTCTTTTTATTAATTACAGTTTATTCACTTTGTATCCCCCTTGTAGCTTCTTCTCTTCTCCCCTCCCAATCCCACCTTCCCTCCCCCTTCTCCACCCATGTCCCTCCCCAAGTCCACTGATAGGGGAGGTCCTCTTCTCCTTCCTTTTGATCCTAATCTATCAGCCACTCTTCTTAAGAGAGTTATCTGGAAACATTTCACTAAGTAAGTAAATTTGAGTAGGCTAGTTCAAATATGTCTCTTTTTTGAGGTAAAATAGATGAAGGAGATAAAAATCCAAACCAACATACACATTTCTATAGGATATTTGTCCAGAGTTATTTACAGTATAGTTAAATATGACCACTTCTGCCAATTACTATTTGCTCAACTGGAAAAATATACCAAATAGTCAAGTAAGGTTAGCGGGTAAAATCAGTGACTAAAGTTGGAGGCTTATAGCCTGTTTTCTTATTTCAATATAATTACTAATATATTCTATTGTGCTAAGCTGTAATCATAAAATTGAACACCATAACTCACTATAAAGCTAACAAGGATTAATTTTATTGCTTAACACAACTACTAATCTTTGCAATGACTCTAACTGGGATTGTTAGAAAACATTAACTCTAAATCTAATAATGAGCTGATGCAGGCTGTTACCCTGACTAAGTATATTTGCCTGTCTCCTAACTCACCAATAGTGGGTTTGGCTTAATTTGGTTCTTTGTATCTGAATACATACCTGAAACAGCATGATTTAAAATATGCAGTTAGTGATACCTTTTGAAAAAAAAGATTTGGGTGTCACACTGTAAGAAGCTATGTCTTCAGGAATATTTTCTATGCCTAATGCTTTACATAATATTGTCATATAGTAATCCTCTGTGTCAATTATCATGAAAATACAAACTTCCCTATACTGCATGGGAAAACTGAAAATGCTTTTGATCTTGTTTTTCTTTTTTTATCAATGAAAATATCATCAATGAAGGTAAAGTTAGGTTGCTGAATCCACAGAATTGATGGGGCTTCTCAACCTTAACAGTCTGACATTGTGGGTGTATGATTCTTTGTTGTACAGGATTATAAAGTGGATTGTAAGACATTTAATAACAATTGGGTCTTTACCCCTTAATTCCAGGAAAACCTTTCATTTACTACTCTTAATTGTATATATCCAATACTTCCTAATGTTCCTGTGGGGCCAGATGACCTTTAATCAGGATTCACTGGCAGTGGGAATGCATTTAAATAATAGTAACATTGTTAAAGATAGCATGCATTTACAAAGCACAAAATATAATATATACTTCGATGAGGACTAAAAATGTATCACCTTATAATTGATCTCCCCGGCCACATAAAGGGATATAGTGATGCACACCTTAGAGATAACATTGACCTCCAGGAGGATGAATTGTGTGCCCAATGCTACCTAGCCAGCATAGGAGACCAAGCAGCTGGAACTGGCAGTTCAACACTTGTCTGACTGTGACTGCCTACTGCTCCTCACTGCCTTCATTTTCTTACGGTTGCAGTTCTAAAAATTTTCAGTGCATTATGAACTCAAAACATGAAAAGGAGAAAGCAATCCTCAATACAGAACAGCTTATGTTTTTTATAGACCCACGTACATTCTATTCATGGCATTCAGAACCTAAAAAGCACAGGCTCTCCCACATTTCTGCTTAAGGAGTGAGGGGAAAGAATGTCACAGTGATTGAGTTTGCTGACAGATTCAAGGAGGACTGCAGGGCCTGAACAACTCTTAAGAGGTTGTGATACCCTAGAGACTGGGACAAGTGCCAGAAAGAGAACTTAGCTAAGTGGGGAAACATGGCTCTCAAGAATATTTATGAAGCCTGCCAAATAAATAGGATAAAGTAAAGGCATGCCTGGTTCTGTTATTCAGAATATTAGATTAATGAATGGAAACTAAAGATGAGGCAGAAATCTGAGTGCCATTATTATTTTAATGACAGTGGCATTTCAAAGAAAAAATACTGGGCAAAGGGACCTCATTTATGAGACCTTGCAACTACTTGCAGAACATTTAACACAGCAGGTTTCCTGTTAAACAATCACAGATTTTTATTGTAAACATTTGACAATGTAATTCTTTTAATTTCAAACTCATTCTTCAAGTTTCTTGTAACCCAATTGCAAATATTTTTGACTTTTCATAATGCTTGTCTCAACTAGCAAATATCATTTTTATTGAAGTTAATGTGTTTGTATGTCTGTCTCTGTGTGTGTGTGTGTTTGTGTGTGTGTACCTATGTGTAGGAGCTGGTTCTTTCCTTTACTGTGTGGTTCCCAGGCTCACTCTCTTTTCCACACCTACTAGGTCCCATGGATCAAACTAACTAGTCTTATTCCTTTCAGCCATCTAGCAGCTCTGTTTTGTTCTGTGGATATTCAGATAAGCACCCAGAGGACTAGAGATAACTGTGCTACTAACAGCATCAAAACAAAGAAGCATCAAACTTAATTACCAAGTACATACTTCCAGGGTAGAAGGGACCTGGTTCTGCCTTCTGAGCAGGTCATTAGGGCAACAGATTAAACAGTCAAAATGAAAACAAAGGAGCAGAATAGAAAATGACTTAATTTATAGGCAATGCCACAATCTAGGTTAAGAAGAAAAACAGGACTATTCATGATTGTTGTTTAAAAAACTGATATCTTCCCCTCCCTTTTTCATGCATGCCCCTCCCAAAGTCCACTGATAGAGGAGGTCCTCTTCTCCTCCCTTCTGATCTTAGTCTATCAGATCACCTCAGGAGTTGCTGCATTGTCATCTTTTGTGGCCTGGTAAGGCTGCTCCCCCCTCAGAAGGAGGTGATCAAAGAGCAGGCCAATCAGATTATGTCAGAGGCAGTCCCTCTTCCCATTACTATGTAACCCACTTGGACACTGAACTATCATGTACTACATCTGTGCAGGGGTTCTAGGTTATCTTCATGAATAGTCCTTGGTTGGAGTATGAGCCTCTGGGAAGTTCCCTGTGTTCAAGTTTTCTGGTTCTGTTGCTCTCCTTGTGTGGTTCTTGTCCTATCCAGTTCTTACTATTTCCCACTTCTTACAGAAGAATCCATGCACTCTGCCCAACAGTTGGCCATAAGTCTCAGCGTCTGCTTTGATTGTCTGCAGGGTAGAGGCTTTCAGAGGCCCTCTGTGGCAGGTTCCTAGGTTGTTTCCTGTTTTCTTCATCTTCTGATGTCTAGCCTCTTTGCCTTTCAGTATGGGGATTGAGCATTTTAGTCAGGGTCCTCTCTCTTGCTTAGTTTCTTTAGATGTACAGTTTTTAGTAGGTGTATACTATGTTATGTCTATATGAGTGAGTATATACCATGTGTGTCTTTCTGCTTCTGGGACTGCTCACTCAGGATGATCCTTTCTAGGTCCCACCATTTACCTACAAATTTCATGATTTCCTTATTTTTCATTGCTGAGTAATAATGCATTGTGTAGATGTATCACAATTTCTGCATCCATTCTTCAGTTGAGGGACATCTGGATTGTTTCCAGCTTCTGGCTATCACAAATAAAGCTGCTACAAACATGGTTGAGCAAATGTCCTTATTGTGTACTTGAGCCTCTTTTGGATATATGCCTAGGAGTGATATGGCTGGATCTTGAGGAAGTGCTATTCCTAGTTGTCTGAGGAAGTGCCAGATTTATTTTCAGAGTGGTTGTACAAGTTTACATTCCCACCAGCAGTGGAGGAGGGTTCCCCTTTCTCCACAACCTCTCCAGCATGTGTTGTCACTTGAGTTTTTCACCTTGGCCATTCTGATGGGTGTAAGGTGAAATCTCAGGGTCGTTTTGATTTGCATTTCCCTAGGAAGGGGAAGGAGGGTGGGATCGGGAGGGAAGGAGGGAAGGGCTTATGGGGGAATACCAAATGAATAAAGTGTAATTAATAGTAAAAATAAATAAATCAATAAATAAAAGCTGATATCCATTTTAGTTTTCTGTTGTGGTATAAAAACCTAATATTCAGCATATTAAAGCAATATGTTTACTGCCTCAAATTGCAAGGGTTAAAGTTTTCTTTAGTCATTCATAAGATACATTCATAAGGGGTTATTTTTCAAACTCTCGGGTTGTTGGTCATAGGTATTAAACTGAAGCTGTGTTTTCTTGAAGACATGTAAGCAGGGATTTTAGCATTCCTAAATATTCTCTGCATCTTTATGGGAAGAGATATCCCAACAGCTGAAGCCAAACATTTTCTAGGAGTCTGAAGAAGTCTCACAGTTACAAACAGGTGCAATAGACAGCAGGGAAAACTAGTGCCCTGTCTCAAGTTGTCAGGCTGTCAAAGTTAAATCAAGAGTAGGTAAACAATTTAAACAACCATATAACTCCTAAGGAAATACAAGCAGCCATCAAGTCTTCCAAACAAAAAAGCCCAGAGCCAGATGTTCTTAGAGTGGGAATCTACCAGACTTTCAAAGAATACCTAATACCAATACCTAAAAAACACGAAGACTCGACAAAGAGAACATTTCAGACCACTCTCCATTATCAACATTGATGCAACAATACTCAGTCAGATACTTGCAACCCAAATTCAAGAACACATCAAACACATCATCCATCATGATGGAATAGGTTTCGTCCTAAGGATTCAGGGATTGTTCAACATATGAAAATTTATCAGTATAATCCACCATATAAACAAACTGAAACAACAACAACAAAAAACCACTTGATCATCTCATTAGACACAGAAAAAGCCTTTGGCAAAATAAAACACCCCCTCATAATAAAAGTCTTGGAGACATCAGGTATACAAAGCCTGTACATAAACATAATGAAGGCTATAAACTGATAGCCAACATCAGACTAAATACTGAGAAACTCAAAGCAATCCCACTAAAATCAGGGACAAATACGGTCATCCACTTTCCCCATATCTTTTCAGTGTAGTACTAGAAGTTCTAGCTAGAGCAATAAGACAACTAAAAAAAAAATTCAAAGGGATACAAATTGGAAAGGAAGAAGTTAAAGTATCGCTATTCACAGATGTTATGATAGTATACATAAGTGTCCACTAAAAATTCTACCAGAGAATTTCTGCAGTTAATAAACTTCCTCAGCAAAGTAGCTAGAAACAAGATCAATTGAAAAAAAAAAAAAACAGTAGCTCTCCTATATACATATGATAAATGGGCTAAGAAAGACATGGCACACTTCACAATAGCCACAAATAATTTAAAGTATCTAGAGTAACTCAAACCAAGGAAGTTAAAGACCTGTACTACAAGAACCTCAAGTCTCTGAAGGAAAAAAAAAAAAAACTGTAAAAGATTTTGGCAGATGGAAAGATCTCCCATGCCCATAGATAGGTAAGATTAACATGGTAAAAATGGCCATCATACCAAAGGCAATCTAATGATTCAGTGCAATTCCCATCAAAATACCAACACGATTTTTAACAGACCTTGAAAGAACAATTCTAAACTTCATGTTGAGCTACAGAATACCAAGAATAGGGAAAACAATAATAGAACTTCTGGTGGTATCACCATACCTGATCTCAAGCTATACTGGGGAGCAAGAGTAATAAAAACTTGATGGTACTGGCATAGAAATAGGCTGATTGATGAATGGAACCAAATCGAAGACCCAGAAATAAACCCATGTGCCTATGCATACCTGATTTTTGACAAAGGAGACAAAACTATACAACGAAAAAAAAAAGATAGCATCTTCAACAAATGGTGCTGACCTAAAGGAAATCTACAAGTAGAAAAATGCAAATAGGCCAATAATAATCACCCTGCACAAACCTCAAATCAAGTGGATCAAAGACCTCAACATAAAAACAGATACAATAGATCTGCTAGAGAAGAAAGTGCCTTGAACTCATTGGCACAGGGAACACCTTCCTGAAGAGAACACCAACATCTCAGGCTCCAAGATCCACAATTATTAAATAGGACCTCTCATGGGTAAAGAGCTTCTGGAAAACAAAGGACACTGTCAGTAGAACAAATTGGCAATCTACAGATTGAGAAAAGATCTTCATCAATCCTATATCTGGCAAAGGGCTAATATTCAGAATATATAAAGAACTCAAGAAATTAAACACTAACAAACCAAATAGCCCAATTTAAATTCAGAGAGGGCCTCTGAAAGATTCTACCCAGCAGGGTATCAAAACATATGCTGAGATTCATAGACAAAGTTTTTGCAGAGTGCAGGGAATCTTATGAAAGAAGGGAGGGGACAGGAGCTCCACAAGGAGAGTAACAGAACCAAAAATTTTAGGCACAGAGGTCTTTTCTGAGACTCATACTCCAACCAAGGACCATGCATGGAGATAACTTAGAATCCCTGAACAGAAGTAGCCCTTGGCAGCTCAGTGTTCAAGAGGGTTCGCCAATAATAGGAATGGGGACTTTCTTTGATATGAACTCATAGGCTGGCTCTTTGATCACCTCCACCTGAGGGGGAGGCAGCCTGACCAGTCCACAGAGGAAGACAATGAAGCCAATCCTGATGAGACCTGATAGACTAGGGTCAGATGGAAGGGGAGGAGGACCTCCTCTATCATTAGACTGGGGGTGGGGCATAGGAGAAGAAGAGGGAGGTTGAGATTGGGAGGAGATGGGGGAGAGGGCCACAGCTGGGATACAAAGTGAATAACTTGTAATTAATAAAAATAAAATATAAAATAAACAAAAAAACAAAAAAAGGATACAGAGCTAAACAGAATTCTCAACAGAGGAATCTTGAATGTCAGAGAAGCACTTAAAGAAATGCTCAGCATCCTTAAGTCATCAGTGAAATGCAAATCAAAATGACTCAGATTTCATCTTACACCTGTTAGAACAACCAAGATCAAAAAATCACATGACAACACATGCTGGCAAGGATGTAGAGAAAGGGGAACACTCCTCTATTGCTGGATGGAGTAAAAACCTGTACAACCACTTTGGAAATCAATTTGGTATTTTCTCATAAAAGCAGAAAAGGCCGTACCTCAAGACCCAGATATATCACTCCTGGGCATATACCTGAGAGTTGCTCTACCATACAATAAGGACATTTGCTCAACTATGTTCATAGCAGCTTTATTCTTAATATCCAGAACCTGGAAACAACCTAGAGAATGGATAATTAACACAGACAATGTTGCCTGCTTTCTGATCATTCCCCTTGATAGGGTTTCCCTACAGCCCACAGGGCAGGATGATGAATTCAGTCCCCATGTGACTAGCTGAGCTGGAGTATCTGGGTAAGGGGATCCCCCATTCTGAGAAATAGGAGAGGGGATGTGGGAGGGAGGATGGGACTAGGAGGAGAGAAGGGAGGGGCCTATGACCAAGATGGAAATTGAAGGAAATGAATAAAAGAAAGAAAGAAAGAAAGAAAGAAAGAAAGAAAGAAAGAAAGAAA